>NW_011889064.1:540145-542579 GCF_000151845.1 Pteropus vampyrus
TATTAGAGAAGGGGAATGAACATTTATGAACGTAAAGGAACATGTATTGAGCATAATAGTGGCTGCATAGGCTGACATGCAAGAAATCCTTCAGTCAGTCCAATAATGATTTTGTCCCTAAATTTACTATATGCAGTCTGTGAACTCCTTTAATTACTCCTTCTCCTCATGAAACTGAGAGTGTTAGATGCCTCGTAAACATCACTGTGCTATCGCTTAGAGGGGAGACAGTGTTAACCCTTCTTCAGAAGGCCATGATCTACTTAGGATTGAAGCTTTTTAAGAGCTCCAGGACCCTTTGGGGTTGATTAGGATGCTAAACTCCATGTCCTTGGCCATTGTATGTGTCAAGCCTGATTGTTCTTATTTTGACTTCTTTAGAGAATCCTGCTCTTATACTGGAATATTAGAACTCTATATTCTCCTGGAAGAGCAGACACTTGAAGGAGAGAGGAAAAAGGCTTACAGGCAAAGTATAATCTTTGATGGTGCAAATTGGCTGTAGAAGCTTAGACAGTTGCCTATACCATGGAGCCCAACAAGAAGTAACAAGTGGAGCATTAGCAACATGTGGGCCCCCAGAGGGCAATCCATGAGTATTGCAGATCCAGACAGGCAATTGGCAGTTTGCAATAGGGCTTGTTGACAATGCAGAGAAAATAAAGATTAATTACTCTCCTGGGCACCATATTATCTGTCCCAGGTACCCTGCCCATCATTGGATCCTTAGATCTGGAGTTTTGGAACATAGGATCATTGGCGGTTGGTAGAGTCTAAATTATTCATATGTTCTTTGACTTAGCAGCTTGTAGAAACAGCAATCCTAGTCTTTACAGTCTTTATAGGAGCTCTGCATTTGAACAGGAGATTTCACTGATTAATGTCAAAACTATGAACAGTGAGGAGAATTTAGGGAGAGGACAAAGAGATTCTTCTCTATGCATTATAAAACTTAAAACATTATGTTTAGGGATAAATAATGAGAGAAGGAATAGATATACAAAAGTTGTTTTTTCTTGAGTAAGCACATGCTTATTCTAGTGTTAGCATTTGATTGCTTTGGGGATTATGCATAACACCCTGACTATATCGTTGTCACTGCATTTCCACATAGTCTCATAATCAGTTATGCTTCTGTCCCCTTACCCCAGACTGATCTACTTGTGGATAGGAACTGAGTCTTATTAATCTCTCTATCCCTAGAACCTAGCAGTGATGAATGATAAAAAGTTCATTCTTTTCTTACCAAACATGTGTTATTCCAGAGGTCTTTTGAGTTAGAAATTTGTTCATAGCAAATCATAGCTTTCTTTTCTAGTGCAAATAGGAAGCAACTCAGAACAATACCTTATAGGCATTTAGTGAATGTTGATGATGCTAATGATGACATCTAGTTTCCATGGTAACATGCATTTATACCAACGGTGTTTCTTGGATTGTGTGAAATATGGAAAAAATATACAGTTCTTCCCACATAGTGAGAAAAATCTTTTGTATTACAGTATTTCTATCCATCTTATCTTTTTTCTATATGTTTATCCTAAGCAGTTGAATCAATGATTTACATACTGTGGGCTATAATGAGGTCAAATTTAGGAATGGTATTGGGGCTGGCGAGGGAGAAAAGTAGAGAATAAAGGAGGCAGGTTGTTAAAAATATATAGGCGGCAAACTCATTTCAACACACATTTTATTTTTTTTCCCCCTGCATTTCTCCACTCTGATTCCCATCAACTCAACTAAATCCAGCTCTCTTTACACCTTGAAACAATTTCAATTTTTGGATAGACCATACTGAAAACTATGGAAGGAGGGGTCTAAGCTATTTCTAGGCTGTCTGTCCAGGATGGATGCTCAGCTGATATGCACCAGGGCAACTATACTGGTTATTAAATACTGAAATACTTTTCTACTGGTTGGTTACTCTCACTTCTGTCCCTTAGCCTTCCCAGTTTTCTTCTCTGGGAACAATTACAGTTAGCAACTTATGCATCCTTCTAAAAACATTCTAGAATTATTCAAACAAATACAGAAATATGTGTTCTTATTCTTCTCCAGAAATGATAGCATATGATATGTACTGCTCTGCACCTTGTTATTTTTACTTAACAGTATATCCTCGAGATTCTTCTATATCAATTCATCAAGGGCTGCCTCATTTAATAGCTAGAGAATATTCCATTTTATGGGATGAGTAATGCATCAGTCAGCTTTTGCTAGGTAACAATCACAAAATAGCAGCAGCATATAACAATGAACATTTATTTCTCTCATGCATCTAAGCATACATTTATTTCAGTCCTTGCATGGGGAGACTTGGGTGGCTCCTCTTTAGACTGCAGGTCTGTAGACCAACTGAGGCAGCGTTGCTCCACAAGGAAGGGCAGTGGATAAACAAGCTATGTTATTATGGTGATGACAGGCGCACAACTAA
>NW_011889064.1:543154-556323 GCF_000151845.1 Pteropus vampyrus
TACGTTTGGGCTCCTTTTTTTTCCCTTATTTCAATGGAGCATGTTAGATGTTTTATGGCTGCAAAAATATTCAGATAGATTTGTAGAAAAAGGAGGTAAGTTATTACAAGTTTTATCTTGTTATACACATATCTATATACTTGGAAAGTTTCTCATGTATGAGAAGAATATTGCCACACACCGTTTGTCCATCTATGCATTTCCATGACTGTACAGTCTTCATAAAAGAGACATTGAGAAGTAGAACATAAAGAAATTGACTGCAGTATTCTGCCATATTAACAAAGATAACTTTGGACTTTTTCAAGTGTATGGCCACCTTTTTAGAATTCAGGAATTTTTTCTTCCATAACATGCTTGGGACATCTTTCTTTTATCTCTGAGAAGGAATATTCATTCATTGACTTATTCCTTTACTGATTCTATATTGAACACTTAACTAAGCCTCAAACACTGGGGATGCAAAGGTAGAAAGATTCCATCTCTCCCTCAAGGAGCTCATGGGGCAAAAGTGGAGAGTGTGGCTGAACAAGCAATAAAGACTAGTCCCCTAGAATAAAAGCACTAACAGAAGCTTGTGCAAAGAATGAAGTTGGCACAAAGGAGAAGGTGCCTAGGCAGATGGGAGCAGATTTTATATAAGAGGTAGCAATAATCTGGATTTTGAAAGATAAGCAAAAATCCATGAGCAAGACAGTGGAGGAAGGGTGTCTGAGGCATTAGGGATAAAAACAATTACAGAAGAGACATGAAACAGCATGGCATGTTGGAGAAGTAGAAGTAGTCAGGTTGGCCAGAGATTAAGATATGAGGAGGGTGACTGGTGGCAAAATGAGTGTGGGAAGTTAGGCATGGGTTCCATTTTACGGCTTAGAGCAAGAGAATAACATGATTGATTGTACTTTGGAAAGACTGCTCTGGAAAGTGTAGGGGGTGGATTGGATGCGTGGGAGGCTGAAGACTGGCAAAGGCTCGGATGAGAATCAGGAGAATATGGTAACATCCTGATGGGATTGAAGAAGTGTAAGGGGAATATGGATCCCAGAATGATTGAACTTGATGTATTTTGGGCAAATCTCATCATGCTGCTCTTCCCACTTAAAATCCTTTGGTAGCTTCCATTGCCTTCAGACACAGTATAAACTCATCAGCTGGGCACAGTAAGCCCTTCATTAAAAGGCCTTCAGCTATTCTTTCTCCTCTTAGCTCCCCCCAGTATGCATCTTATGTTCAAATTCTTTTCAAGTCTCTGAACCTTCGTAGTTAAACGAGAATAAGTTATCCCTTTCTCGCCTGATGAGTTTATGTTTATATTTAAATCTTACTTTGGACCTTACCTTCTCTAGAAAGTCACTTTGGATTTCCTCTCACCCCTGATCTAGGTGCTGACTCATGTGCTCCAAGACACCTGGGATTCACCATTGAATTGAGGCCATTATACTGTAAACTGACTAAGTAGACAGAAAACCCTTTGGGAGCAGAAATTGTATTTTACCTCTAAATCTCCAGCCCTAGAATAATTTAGGGCTAATTGAGTAGGCTCTCAACTAATGCTTCTGGGTGAATGAGTGAAGTGGTCTAATAATGCCTGGGACTCCTGCTCAAGGCTCACCTCTGCTGGAGTTTTAATATATTAGAGAAACGTGCTGTTAAAAATTAAATCTGTGGAAAAGTGTCAGAACATGTAGCATTGCTACTAGGTCCAAATCTAAGAAAGAGAAAGCATCTGCCTCAGGTCTTGGCACATTTCCTCGCCTCCCTCTAATCCGTTCTTTTATCCAACAGATGTCTTAGTATTGCAACTTCAAGATGATTAATAACTCAAGGGTTGGGGGAGAGGAGTGTTTTTGTACTTTTAACTAGTATTTTGGAGTCACATCGTTCCATTCTCCTGTGTGATAACAATTTTGTTTTCTGCTATTAATGTGATAACAATTTTAATTTCTGCTATTAATTTTCCGCTATACCTTTCGGTATAGGCTTAACTATGAGTGATGGTTAAGAAATTAAAATTACTAGTTATGGAAGAAATGACAGATGGACTTAGGCTCCTAGGAATCAGCAGAGAAAACAGGGGAGCAAGTAGTAGAGGACATTTAGAAAAAGAAAGTATTGGTTTAGAGGAATTGGAAAACAAGAAGAAAGCAACTCAATGCGTCACAGTCACCCTTGTTTGATCTCCTGTTGCTTTAGGCAATGGTTCTAGACGTGTGACCATGTCCCTCTGGGAAGCCTTGGAACTACTGTAAAGAACTTGAAATCCAAATAAAAGCTTGCATTTTCTTAATCAATAGATAGTAAAAAGACAATTACAGTTATATAAGGGTTTTCATGCTTAAAAGATTGGGAATGCATTTGGATGAAATAGTAATTCTCATCCTGGGCTGGAAGCACTAATTTGTATTTGTATAGTAACTTATAATGTAAGAAGATTTTTTAGTTAGACTAATTAATTATATTCTTCATAATTCTGTAGGGTAAGATGGGTGGGTATTCCCACTTTTCAGATACAGAGACTGAGACTTAGGTTGTGACTTGTATGTGCCTCATGAGTTTAATGAATTCAGCTGAAATTAGCTTGCAAATTCTATGACTCCTAGTTCAATGCTTTCTTGTCTGTATCATAAAGAAGTCTTCATGGGAAAAAAAATATCTAGAACCAAGGATAGAGAGATGGGATCAGATATAAAATACACACTTCTAAGGAACCAAAGAAAAGCAAGAATGGGGCTGAGAGCAAGGCTGGGTTCTTCTGTTTAACAGTACTTCAAACTAAGGGATTCTGGAATTAAGACATGGTTGTAAAATTGATCAAAGGTATGTTAGGGCCAATTAACCATAAATAGTTGTCCTTTAAAAAATCCTCCCCATTTATTAAGAAGTTTTTTTTTTTCTTTCAAGACAGACCCAAAATTATAGCGTTGAAAATTTAGAGAATGGATATTAGGGATAATTGAAAAGGTTACATTCTCAAGGTCACAGATCTAAGAATGAACTTCAAACTTCTATTCCAGTATCAAAGAAGGGAACAGGTGTGACACACATTTAATAAAAATATTAAGTGCTTTACTTGAATCATTAGACTGTTTAATCTAGGCAGCAGCATAATTAAGAATGTGTAATTCCTGCAGGGAAATCTGCATCTATCAAACACAAACTGTGCTAATGTAGGCATTTAAAAATTGATCGTTATCTTATGTTTGGTTCAGTTAGAAGAGCAGGGAATAGCAATCCATAGAGAAATGGATATTCTATAGAAGTCCTCCAAGTAGAAGCTAATAATAGAAATAGCTATGATTTATTCTTGTTATTTTTATTAAAGCATAGTTGACACACAATATTATATTAGTTTCAGGTGTCTAACATAATGATTTGACATTTCTATGCCTCATGAAGTGATCACCATGATAAGTCTAGAGTAACTGTCTGTCACCATATAGAGTTACGGTATTATTGACTATATTCCCTATGCTGTACATTACATTCCCATGACTGACTTATTTTATAACTGGAAGTTTGTGGCTCTCAATCCCCTTTACCTTTTCCACCCTCATTCCTCCTCTGTAGCAACCATCAGTTTTCTGTATCTATGAGTCTGTTTTTTTTATTTGTTCATTTGTTTCGTATTTTTAGATTTCACATATAAGTGAAATCAAGTGGTATTTGTCTTTCTCTGACTTATTTCACTTAGCACTCTAGATCCATCCATGTTGTTGCAAATGGTAAGATTTCATTTTTTATGGCTGAGTAATATTCCATTGTATTTTTATAACATCTTCATTCATTCATCTATCAATGGACACTTAGGTTGCTTTATATCTTGCCTATTGTAAATAATGCTGTTATGAAGATAAGGGTGCATATATTTTTTTGAATTAGTGTTTTTGTTTTCTTCAGGTAAATACCTAGAAGTGAAATTGCTGGATTGTATGGTAGTTCTGTTTTTAATTTTTTGAGGAAGCTCCATACTGTTTTCCATAGTGGCAGCACCAGTTTACAATCCTACCAACAGTGCATAAGGATTCCCTTTTCTCTATACCCTCACAAGCTCTTGTTATTTGTTGACTTTTTGATAATAGCCATTCTGACAGGTATGAGGTGATATCTCATTGTGGTTTTGATTTTCATTTCCCTGATGAGTAGTGTGTCTGTTGGCCATCTACATGTCTTCTCTGGAGGAATGTCTAGTGAGGTCCTCTGCCCATTTTTAAAAATTGAATTGTTTGTTTTATTTGATGCTGAGTTGTATGAGTTCTTTATATATTTTGAATATTAACCCCTTGTAAGCTGTTTCATTTGCAAGTATCTTCTTCCATTCAGTAGGTTGTCTTTTCATTCTGTTGATGGTTTCCTTCACTGTGCAAAAGATTTTTGTTTGCTGCAGTCCCATTTGTTTATTTTTGGTTTTATTGCTCTTGCCCAAGGAGACATAGCCAAAAAAATATTGCTAAGACCGGTATTTATTGCCTGTGCTTTTTCCTAGGAGTTTTATGGTTTCAGGTCTTGCATTTAAGTCTTTAATCCATTTGGAGTTTCTTTTTGTATATGTTATATGAAAATGGTCCAATTTTTTTCCCATTATATATCCAACATTCAAACACCATTTATTGAAGAGACTGTCTTTTTCCCATTGTATATTCTTACATCCTTTGTTGTAAATTTATTGACTATAAACGTGGGTTTGTTTCTGGGCTCTCTTTCTGTTACCTTGATCTTTGTGTCTGTTTTTGTGCCAGTACCATACCATTTTGATTATTATTATTATTATTAGTTTTATAGTATAGTTTGAAATCAAGGAGCATGATACCTCCAACTTTGTTCTCCTTTCTCAAGATTGCCTTGGTTATTCAGGGTCTTATGTGCTTTCGTATAAGTTTTAGGATTATTTTTTTCTAGCTCTGTGAATAAGGCCATTGGTGTATTTGATTTGTTATTGTTTATTAAGGGTTAAATAGTCTATTAAGCACTCTACTATTTGGCTATTATAATTATTAGGAAATTCTTATCAGGTATTAAAAATTTACCTAACTAAAAAAATTAAGCTTAAATAAGAATTATCCTGCTCTTTACGAAAAATAAAGCTTAAATAAGGTAAACAACTTGTCCAAAGTCACACAGGAAAAAGTGGTAAGAAATAGAGCAGGTATTTGAACTCAGAGGGGTCTGAACCCACTGTCCATATTATTAAACTTCTGCTAGGAACTACTAAAATGAGCAATGTAAATGTTCACTGGAAATCTCTGGAATTGAAATCTAGGTCTGGCCATTTTAAGTACATTGTCTAATACTTAGCTGTAAATTCTGTAAACTTGATCAAAACTGAGAAAGTTTGAGTGCATTCTATCCAGCCGTCACTAGGTGGAGCTAGCGCACTGAAAAGCCATCATAGGCTTTTTGGAGACTAGGGCAGGATTTATTCTAGGAAGTCAGCAAAGTCTGGTTTTGATTGGAAAAGTGCTAAAAAGATCACTCCCTCTGACAGCTGGCTTTTTTTCTTTTCTGGATAATGTAGATGAAGAGGAAGATGCGAGGTCTCTGGAGGAGTAGAGAATTGCTGGAGCCAAGAGCTATGTGGGATGAATGCATAATCAACGAATTCTGTTCTTTCCCAGGAGTGATTTTAATAATCTGATGTGTGGCTGAGCTGGTGGGTTGTGGAAGCAGAATACAATATCATCCTGCCCTTTGTGGTCTGCCTTCTCTTGGAGAGTCCAGACTTTCATATTATATAATATTGAGCATATCTAGTTGTATCTAGTATTTCAAGTGGAATGTCTAAAATGATGATAGTGATGACCACAGTTGTTGTTATGTTAGCAAACTTGTGCATATACTTTATAGTCTGCAGATCCCTGTTACTTGCATTCATTATTGAGTGGATGAACCCTCTGGCTGAGGCTAGACCTTCCTGAATCAGAAGACTTGAGATAAGGGAGGTTGGGATACGGGTGACTCTTCTTCTATGTCTAGGAAATTTATTATAGTAGAATTCTTCAGAGAAACAGAACCAAAAGGAGACGCACACACACACAGTTCAACAATCATTTATTGAGAGTTCACTGAGAACCAAATTGTTCCTGCTCTTCCTGTCCCCTCCAATTCTTTTTGTCATGGGATTGAGGAAAACAATTAGCCCTCTGTAGAGTCATAAACAAAGATAAGTCAGGGAACAATATTGAATTCAATTTAGTGCTCTTTCTCAAGTTCCATTGAAATTATTATTTGTCTGGTACCCTGATCCAGTGATTGGTTGCAAAGTACATTTCAGAGTTCACTCAAATGCTGGTTAATATTGTTTGTACTTCCTGTAACAGTACAGGTAGTCCTTGTTTCATCTACAATGCATTCCTGAAAAACCACATCATATAGGTATCTGTGGTCATACAGGTCACTTTCCCCCTCAAGACCAGTATTTTAATTGAGGATCATAGTTCTTTTCTAGCTTATAGAGGCAGCCCACATTCATCGACTCATGTCTCCTTCCTTCCATTTTTTTTTTAAAACTTAATTAGTTTCAAGTATACAGTACATTAGTTAGACATCTATATAGTTCATAAAATGATCCCCTCCCCTGACCCTCCACCTAGTCAACATATTAATGCCAACTGCATTCCTTATGCTGTACCCCCCATCCCTGTGACCATCCATTAATTACTAATTTGTACTTCTTTAACTCTTCACCCCATTGCCCTAGCCCCCCACCCCTCCTCCTCTGTCCATCACCACATTGTCCACTATATTTGTGAGTCTGTTTTTGATCAGTTTGTTCTTTTTATTGCTTCGATTCTACATATAAGTGAAATCATATAGTGTTTATCTTTCTCTGACTTAAATACCTTCTAGGTCCATCAAAGCAATATCTTTTTCCATCCCCTTCCTTTCATTCTGTGTGTGTCTTTTAATCTGAAGTGAGTCTCTTATAGGCAGCATATGTAGGGGTCTTGTTTTCTTATCCATTTAGCCACTCTATTTTTTAGTTGGAGCACTTAATTCTTTTCCATTCGAGGTATTTGTTTTTAGGAATGTAGTTATTACCATTCTTTATACCTGTTTTTGATAAATGTTTTTCTTCTTAAAAAAGTCCCTCCAATAGTTCCTGTACTACTGGCTTGGTGTTGATAAATTCCTTAGCTTATTTTTGTCTGGGAAGCTCTTTATCTGTCCTTCAACCCTAAGTGATAGCTTTGATGGATAAAGTGTTCTTGGTTGTAGATCCTGGATTTTCATCATGTTGAATATTTCATGCTAAGCCCTTCTGTCCTGCCTAGTTTCTTTTGAGAAATGAGCTGCCAATCTTATGGGTGCTCCCTTGTAGGTAACTAACTGCTTTTCTCTTAATGCTTTTAAGATTCTCTCTTTGATTTTAACCTTTAGCATTTTAATTATAATGTGTCTTGGTGTGGGCCTCCTTGGGTTCCTGGTTTTGGGGACTCTTTGAGCTTTCTAGGGTTTTATGTCTATTTCCTTCATCAGGTTAAGGAAGGTTTCCACATTATTTCTTCAAATAGCTCTTCAACATCTTGTTTTCCTTCCGATACCCCTATGACATGGATATTTTTACCTTTAATAGTGTCCCATAGGCTCTTTAAATTATTATTATAGTCTTTTTTTTTGTCATTCTGATTAAGTGTCCTTGGCTTTCCATCCTCTATATAGGTCATTTGATCCTCTTCTTTATTTGTTTATTCCATTTAATATACTTCTCGTCTCAGATAATGTATGTGTTCTTCATTTCAGACTGGTTCCCTTTTATAATTTCCATTTCTATTTTTATGTTTTTTATCTCTTTGCTGAAGTTCTCACTGAATTTATCTACACTTCCCAAAAGTTCATTGAGCATCTTTATAACCAGTGTTTTGAACTCTGCATCTGTTAGATTACTTGACTTCATTATATCTGGATCTCTGTTCTGTTTTCTCATATGGTTTCTGCTTCTTTGTCTTCTCATTTTGGTTGCCTTTCCATGTCTATTTCTATGTACTAAGCAAAGCTTCTAAGTCTCCCGGTCTTATTAGTGTGGATTTGTGTAGTAGGTGTCCAGTGGCCCAGTTCTGAGAGGGTTTCAGCTGCAGGCCAAATTTATCCCAAGCCACTGCCCCTCTGGGGCCACCTGTTAAGATTCAGCAAACAATCCACAGATGCTGTGCTTATAGTTGCCTCAAAAGGCCACACCAGAAACCAAGGCCAGCTGTCTCCAGTGCGAGTCTAGGCGCTACTCAGCAAGGAGCACTTGACTTGCTGAGGTTATACTTGGATGTGGCTTGGGCGGGGCCACAAATTGGGGGGTGGGGTTTCAGGGAATCCTCTGGGTAGAGCGACCTCTGTTATCCAGTTTGATGACGTCTCGGCTATGGTGGCACTGTGTCCGCGCGCTGAGGAGAAAGAGGTGCTCAACAAGGAACAATGGATACCTCTGGCACTTCTGTACAGAGCAAATCTTGCCTCGGCCCTCACTCCGACAATGTCTCCCTGTAAGTCCCTGGCGCCCCCTGCGCACAGCCGAATCGGCACTGGTGCTCAGAGGGAGCAGGTTCGTCACTGGGAAAATCCGCTCATGAAAGAGGCCCCTTTAAGAGGCTTCTGCCGCTGCTGCCGCAGCCTCTGTCTCACTCAGCTGCTTGAGACAGGGCAGCCCTGCGTCCTTGTCCCGTCCTACCTTCTGCCCGTTGCAGGGTGATTTCTTGGATTTCTCCCTAGTTGTATGGGTTGTTCATCTAGATCTCGGGCGATTTTTCCTTGCTGTTTGCTCCTTGTTTTCGTCAAAACTTTGATTTGGTCTCCAGAGGGATGAACAGAGCTTCTATCATCTACGCTATTTCTGAACTGGATTCTCCTTCCTTCCATTTTTAAAGCCAGCAATGGAGGTTGGCAAGTCAAAAATCTGCAGGGTAGGCAAGTAGGGTGGAGACCCAGAGAAGAGTTGATGTTGATGTTGCAGCTCAAGTCCAAAGGCAGTTTCCCGGCAGAATTTCCTCTTCCTTGGGGAACCTCAGTCTTTTTCTTAGGGCCTTCAACTGATTATGTGAGGGCCCATCCACATTATGAAGAACCTGATTTTCTCAAAGCTTAGATGTTAATCCTATCTAAAAATTACCTTTACATCAACATGTAGATGTGTTTGGCCAAATATCTGGGTACTGTGCTCTAGCTAAGTTGACACAAAATTAACCATCACATGTAAGCAAATAATTATCTGCTGGACTTGAAGGGAAACTGGTGTTCCTTCTTCTGTCTTTGCTGCGGTTCAGAGCTATTACTTTCGACTTGAGCAAAAACAATCTACTAACCTTCTCTTATGCCACTGAAAACTTGATGAGCTGGCAATGCTATTCTGGATAATTATACAAAATATTTTTATATAAATACATAAAAAAATCAAGAATTTTATAAAGCATGGCTTCTAAACCTATCATTTCATGTTATAATTAAAAGGTAGTTTTGAGGGTTTTTTTTTTGTAGAAGTACCTAGAAAATGAACGCAGTGAACAGACTCCTTTTCAACTGAATTGTAGAAGCATTAAATATTATTTTTTTAAAATTAAGTTTATTGGGACAACATTGGTTAATACAATTGTTTAATTTTCAGGTGTGCATTATAATTTGACATCTGTATATTCTATTGTGTTTGCCACCCAAAGTCCAGTTTCCTTCAGCTACCATATATTTGATCCCCTTTACCCACTTCACCCTCCCCCTACCCTCCTATATTTGATCACCTTTACCCTGTTTACCAACCCCCTCCTTGTCCACCCCCTACCCTCTGATAACCACTAGTCTATATTCCATGTCCATGAGTCTATGTTTGTTTGTCCTGTTCATTTGTTGCCTTTAGGTTTATATTCCACATATAAGTGATATCATGTGATTTTCAACTTTCTCTGTCTGGCTTATTTCGCTTAGCATGATTATCTCGAGGTCCATCCATGTTGTCACAAATGGCATTATTTCAGCTCTTCTAATTGCTGAGTAATATTCCATTGTATACATGGTTGCTTCCATGTCCTGGCCACTGTGAATAATGCTGCTGTGCACATCGGTGTGCAAATATCTTTTTGGATTTGGGTTTTCAAGTCTTTGGGGTAAATACCCAGTAGAGGGATTGCTGGATCATATGGTAGATCAATTCTTAGTTTTTTGAAGAACTTCCATACTGTTTTCCATAGTAGCCGTACCAATTCACAGTCCCACCAACAGTGTATGAGGGTTCCTTTTTCTCCGCATCCTCTCCTGCATTTATTTGTTATTATTTGACCTGTTGATTATAGCTATTCTAACAGATGTGAAATGGCACCTCATTGTGGTTTTGATTTGCATTTCCCTAATAGCTAGCAATGTTGAGCATCTTTTCAAATATTTGTTGGCCATTTATATGTCCTCTAGGGAGAAGTGTCTGTTCAGGTCCTCTGCCCATTTTTTGATTGGATCATTTGCATTTTTGTTGTTATTGAGTTGTATGAGTTCTTTGTATATTTTAGATATTAGGCCCTTATCGGAGGCATTGCCTGCAAATATAGTTTCCCATTCAGATGGTTGTCTCTTTACCTTGTTGATGGTTGCTTTTGCTGAGCAGAAGCTTTTTTGTTTGATGTAGTCCCATTCATTTATTTTAGCTTTTACTTCCCTTGCTTTTGAGGTCAAATTCATAAAATCCTCTTTAAGACCAAGATCCTTGAGTTTAGTTCCTATGTTTTCTTCTATGCATTTTATTGTTTCAGGTCTTATATTCAGGTCCTTAATCCATTTTGAGTTAATGTTGGCATGTGGTGATAGACAACAGTCTAGTTTTATTCTTTTGCAGGTGGCTTTCTAGTTTTCCCAGCACCACTTATTGAAGAGGCTTTTCTTTTTCCTCCACTGTATGTTTTTGGCTTTTTTGTTGAAAAGTATTTACCCATATAAATATAGGTTTACTTCTGGACTCTTTATTCTGTTCCACTGGTCCGTGTGTCTGTTTTGTTGCCAATACTATGCCATTTTGATTATTGTCACTTTGTAGTATAATTTGAAGTCAGACAGAGTGATGCCTCCAGCCTCATTTTTTTTTCTCAGGATGGCTTTGGCAATTCGGGGTCTTTTGTGCTTCCACAGAAATCTGATGATTTTTTATTCTATTACTTTAAAAAAAGCCATTGGGATTTTTGATGGGAATTGCATTAAATCTGTATCATGCTTTAGGTAATATGGTCATTTTAACTATGTTGATTCTTCCAATCCGAGAACACGGAATATTTTTCCATTTCTTTGTATCTTCTTCGATTTCTTTTAACAGAGTCTTGTAGTTTTCATTATATAGGTCCTTCACATGTTTCGTTAAATTTATTGCTAGGTATTTTATTCTTTTTGTTGCAATTGCAAACAGAATTTTTTTTTCTATTTCTTTTTCTAACACTTCGTTATTAGAGTGTAGGAATGCTATGGATTTTTGAACACTGATTTTGTATCCAGAAACTTTGCTGCATTTGGTTATTGTTTCTAGTAGTGTTCTTGTGGAGTCTTTAGGGTTTTCTATATAGAGAATCATGTCATCCGCAAATAGTGACGGTTTGACTTCTTCGTTTCCTATTTGGATGCCTTTTATATCTTTCTCTTGTCTGTTTGCACTCGCTAGGACCTCCAATGTTATATTGAATAAGAGTGGTGATAGTGGACAGCCTTGCCTTGTTCCTGATCTTAGAGGGAAGGTTTTTAGTTTTTCCTCATTAAGTATAATGTTGGCTGAAGGGTTGTCATATATGGCCTTTATTATGTTAAGGTACTTTCCTTCTATACCAATTTTGTTAAGTGTTTTGTTCATAAATGGATGCCGTATCTTGTCAAAGGCTTTTTCTGCATCTATTGACATGATCATATGATTCTTATTTTTAATTTGTTTATCTGATATATCACATTAATTGATTCGCCTATGTTGAACCATCCTTGTGCTCCTGGGATGAAGCCCACTTGATCATAATATATAATCTTTTAAATATGTTGCTGTATTCAGTTCAATAGTATCTTATTTAGGATTTTTGCATCTGTGTTCATGAGAGATTTTGGTCTGTAGTTTTCTTTTTTTGTATTATCTTTACCAGGTTTTGGCATAAGGGTAATATTGGCCTCATAAAATGAGTTGGGAAGTATTGCTTCCTCTTTGATTTTTTGGAAGAGTTTGAGAAGAATAGGTATTCAATCTTTGAATGTTTGGTAGAATTCACTGTTGAAGCCATCTGGTCCTGGATTTTTAATTTTTGGTAGGTTTTTGATGATTGTTTCAATTTCCATACTGCTGATCGGTCCCTTTAGATTTTCCAGTTCTTCTTGATTCAGTCTAGGAAGGTTGTATTTTTCGAAGTACTGGTCCATTTCTTCTAGGTTATTATATTTGGTGTTATATATTTTTTCATAGTATTCTTGTATGGTACTTTGTATTTCTGCGATGTCAGTCATAATTTCCCCTCTTTCATCCTTGATTATGTTTATTTGTGTCCTTTCTCTTTTTTCTTTAGTGAGTCTAGCCAGAGGTTTGTCAGTTTTATTAACTTTCTCAAAGAACCAGCTCTTTGTTGCATTTATTTTTTCTATTTTTTTTTTCAATTTCATTTATTTCTGCTCTAATTTTGATTTCTTCTGCTGAGTTTAGGCTTCATTTGTTCTTCCTTTTCTAGTTTTTTGAGATGAAGCATTAGGTTGTTTATTTGGGCTTGTTCTTGTTTTTGGAGATAGGCCTGTAATGATATGAACTTTCCTCTTATGACCACTTTTGCTGTGTCCCAAATGTTTTGATATGTTGTACTATCATTATCATTCATTGCTATGCATCTTTTGATCTCTCTTTTTATTTCTTCTCTGACCCAGTTATTCTTCAGTCACATGTTGTTTAATCTCCATGTAGTTGTGGTTCTTCTTGATTTCTTTTTGCAGTTGATCTCTAGTTTCAAAGCATTATGGTCAGAGATTATGGTAGGTATGATTTCAACACTCTTATATTTTTGAGGCTATCTCTGTGCCCCAATATGTGGTCAATTCTTGAGAATGTTCCATGTGCACTAGAGAAGAATGTATAAGCAGCTGGTTTTGGATGGAAGGCTCTGTAAATGTCAATTATGTCTATTTGGTCAGATGTGTCATTTAAGGATGTTATTTCCTTATTGATTTTCTGTTTGGATGATCTGGCTATATCTGACAGTGGG
>NW_011889064.1:556373-558844 GCF_000151845.1 Pteropus vampyrus
TTGAAAGGGATATTGACACTCCCTACTATTATTGTATTTTTGTCTCTTGGGTGCATATATATTTATAATTGTTATATCCTTTTGATGAATTGACCCTTTATCATTATTATCATTGTATAATGATCTTCTTTTTCTTTTGTTACAGCTTTTGAGGTAAAAGCTATTTTGTCTGATATAAGTATAGCTGCCCCCGCTTTTCTTTTGGAGGTATCCTTTTCCAGTTCCTTTACTTTGAGCCTATATGTGTCCTTAAAGCTGAAGTAAGTCTTTGTAGGAAGCATATTATTGGGTCTTGTTTATCTTTTTTATCCAGCCACAATTGGTTTTTTGAATAGAAAAATTAATCCATTTACATTTAGAGTAATTATTGATAGTAAGGACTTACTAATGCCTTCTTATTAATTGTTTTCTGGCTGTTTTATAGCTCTCTTGTTCCTTTCTTCCTCTCTTGATGCCTTCCTTTATGAATTGATGATTTTCTGTATATTTTGATTCCCTTCTTTTTATCTTTTGTGAATTGACTGTAATTTTGTGCTACAGTGAGGCTTACAATGAGGCTTATTTAAAATATAGACACAATAGTCTATTTTATGTTGAAGATGACTTAACTTTGATCACATACAAAAATTCTATCCTTTTGTTCTTCCTCCTTTTGTATTTTTGATGTCACAATTTACCTCCTTTTAAATTGTGCATTCATTAGCAAATTATTTTAGCTATATATAGAATTAATAATCTTGTCCTTTAACCTGTATATTAGCATTAAGTGATTAGCACACCACCATATTACAGTATTAGCATATCCTGAATTTGACTATATACTTACTTTTTCCAGTGTGTTGTATATTTTCATTAAAGGTTCATGTTACTAATTAGTGTCTTTTCATTTCAGCTTGAAGAACTCTTTTCAGCATATACTTACCTTACAGGAGTAAGGTAAGTATAGTGGTGATGAACTTCCTCAGCTTTTGTTTGGGAAAATCTTTCTCTCTCCTTTATTTAAGAAGGGGAACTTTACCATATAGAGTATATTTTGTTGGCAATTTTTTCTTTCAGCACTTTAATATACTCTCTTCTGGTCTGTAAGGTTTCTGCTGAAAAATTCACTGATAGCTTTATGGAGTTCCTTTATAAGTTACAAACTTCTTTCTCTTGATGTCTTTAAATCTCTCTTTTTGTCTTTGATTTTTGATAGTTTTTATTATAATGTATTTTGGAGAAGATTTCTATAAGTTGAGTTTTTTTTTTTTTTTTTTTTTTTTTTTGTGGACCTATGATGTTCATGAACTTGAATGTCCAAATCTCTCCCTGGATTTGGAAAGTTTTCAGTTATTATTTCTTGAAATAATCTTTTTGCCCCCCTCTCCCTCTTTTCTCTTTCCGAGTCTCAAGTAATTCATAGATTGTTTCTTTTGATAATATCTCATGGATCATGTAGGCTTTCTTCACTCTTTTTCATTCTCTTTGCTTTGTTCTCTTCTAACTAGAAAATTTCAAAGTTCTGGTCTTCTAATTCACAGATTCTTTCTTCTGCTTCATCCATTCTACCATTTCTGTTCTCTATTGCAATTTTCAATTCAATCAATGGAATTTTTAACCCCCCAAATTGGTTTTTAAAAAGAACTTAATTTTTTTAAATCTCTCATTTCGTTCAAGAATTTCTTTCCTGATTTTGTTGAATTGTCTATGTTTTCTTGTAGCTCATTAGACTTCCTTATAAGCGCTATTTTTAATTCTTTATGAGGTAAATCACAGTGCTCCATGTCTTTGTGGTCAGTTATTAGAAGAAATTGTGATCCTTTTGTGGTGTCATGTCTCCTGATTTTTTATATTCCTTGAAATCTTGAGTTGCTATCTTTGCATTAGGTAGCAGCCAACTTCTCCAGTGTTTACTGTCTTTGGAAAATAAATACTTTCTGTCAGCCCTATTAGGAATTCTGAGGTGTTCTCAGACCTTCTATGGAAATGCGTACTCCATACTTCTTCCTCCCTCTTGTGGCAGAATTCTTAAGGTTGTATACCTTCTCCTGATCCTACATGTGCTTACTTGCCAAAGCTCACTTTCATTGCCATCATGAGTGTACACAGGAAGTCAGGTTGGAGGTGTGTGTGGGTGAAGAGTATGGAGCTTTGGGAGTACCTATTGGCCAGTTGGGGGGACCCATGGACAAGGTATCCCAGTGGCTCACAGGAAGGCTTCTTGATGGAGTCCATGGCATTGTTAGTGGAATCCCCATTCCTTTAATGCCACATTCCTGTCTGCCACTCTTTCAGCCCATTCCCACCCTCCCAGTCATGCAAATCACAACTCAGTACTCTAAATGGAGTGAGAGAGCAATAGGCCTCTTTGGCAGAATTCTGCACAACCGGGAAAGCCAAGCACTCACTCACATACTCCTTCCTCCATAGTAGAGAAGGAAAGGTTTCTCTTGGCACTGAGCCACTGTGCCACCTTGGGGGAGAGGAGCTAT
>NW_011889064.1:558894-564854 GCF_000151845.1 Pteropus vampyrus
TCTCTGTGCCCCAATATGTGGTCAATTCTTGAGAATGTTCCATGTGCACTAGAGAAGAATGTATAAGCAGCTGGTTTTGGATGGAAGGCTCTGTAAATGTCAATTATGTCTATTTGGTCAGATGTGTCATTTAAGGATGTTATTTCCTTATTGATTTTCTGTTTGGATGATCTGGCTATATCTGACAGTGGGATATTTAGTTCTCTTTCTATGATAGTGTTTTGGTTTGTTTCTCCCTTTATTTCTGTTAATAATTGCTTTACGTATTTTGGGGCTCCCTAATTGGGAGCGTAGATATTAATAAATGTTATGTCTTCTTGGTGCATGTTTCCCTTTATCATTACGAAGTGCTCCTCAATATCTTTCTTTACCTTTTTTATTTTGAAGTCTACTTCATCTGATATTAGTACCGCTACTCTTACTTTTCTCTGAATGCCATTTGCTTGAAACATCATTTTCCACCCCTTCAGTTTGAGTCTGTATTTGTTTTTGGAGCTGAGATGTGTCTCCTGGAAGCAGCATATGTTTGGGTTATGTTTTTTGATCCATTCTGCAACTCTGTGCCTTTTTATTGATGAGTTCAGTCCATCTACATTTAGGGTTATTATTTAAAATATGAGGTCTTTTTATAACCATTTTATCTTTTGCTTTCTGGTAGCTCGGTGTTTCCATTGCTTTCTTGTCCTTGTGTTTCTGTTTACTTTATTTTGTTTGGGTTTTGTGGGTTTTACCTCCGGTTCTTCTTGTTTTATGTTATATACTTCAGTTCTGAATCTTTGGTGTACAGTTACCATTATAAATATGTAAAGGATAGATATGTATATACAGCCATCCCTTTTCTTCTGTGCGTGCCTTATCTCCATTCTCCTTTGCAAATTTGGAACTTTGAATCCTCCCCTTTTCAGTCATTGTTATCTCATTTTGTCCCTATGTATGCTGAACATTCATTCCTATCTTGCTATAGCAATTCTCTTATTATTTAAGCTTATAATGCCCTGTTCTTAGTACGGGTTGCATTCCTCTGCTTCTATTTGCCTAATAGTCACTTTATTCCTAATTGTGTGTTTTTTTTGGTCATTTTGTTTTAGGTGAGCTGACTCCTTTCAGTATTTGCTGTAGTGCAGGTCTCGTAATGGAGAATTATCTCAATTTTTGTATGCCTGGAAAGGTCTTAATTTCTCCTTCATATCTAAAGGAGAGCCTAGCTGGATACATTATTCTAGGCTGGATACATTATTCTAGGCTGGATACACTATTCTGTTCCTTTCACTTAATAGTTTTAAATATTTTATTCCATTCCTTTCTAGCTTGCAAGGTTCGCACTGAGTAGTCTGAGGATAATCTAATAGGTTTTCCTTTATAAGTTACCATTTTCTTCTCCCTGGCTGCCCTGCGAATTCTGTCTTTGTTGTTGATTTTTGATAATTTTAATACAATGTGTCCTGGTGAAGGCCTTTTTGGGTTGAGGTAATTGAGTGTTCTTGAATTCTAAGCTGCAGTTCATTCCTTAGATTTGGGAAATTCTCGTCAACTATTTGTCTGAAAATGCTTTCTAGTCTCTGCTCCTTTTCCTCAACTTCGATAATGCCCATTATTCTTGTTTCTTCTTCTGATGGTATCAGCTAGTTCTTGTATTTCTCTTTCATTATTTTTCATTCTTCAGTTTCTCCCTTCTTCCTTCTGATTTATTTCTAGATTTCTGTCTTCAATATCACCGATCCTTTCCTTCATTTGGTCGACTCTATTTCCCAAGCTTGCTCTTTCATTTTTCAGCTCTTGCTGTGTGGGTTTTTTTTTTTTTTTAATCTCCAGAAAAGCGATTCTGTTCTTTTTGAGAGTTTCGATCTCCTTGCTCTTCTCATCTAGGTGTTTTTCCGGTTCCTGAAATTGTTGATATGACTCATTTCAGAACTCACTGAGTTTTTTCAGAAGTACCATCCTGAATTCTCTATCATTTAAGTTGCATATTTCTATGTCTGTAAGCTTATTTTCTGGAGATTTTTCTCTTTCCTTCTGAGATGCCTTGTCGCCTTGGTAGTTCATGCTGTTTAATGGACTATTTCTCTGCCTGGGTATTAATGGAAATGTATTCTGCTTTTTTTCCAGAAAGATTATATAAAGGTCTTTCTTTAGCCTGTTGCAAAGAAGGTGCTTTTCTTTTGGTTTCCAGTAGGTGGCGTCTAAGCCTCTTGGATCCCTGCTTTATATAAAGCCTTAATAATACCTTTATATAATGCCTTTATTTTCTTGTAGATATTTAATCATGCTCGCTACCCTCAGTTTCAGTCCCTGTCAGTGTTAGCAACAGTTTAGGTAGCATTTGCTCAGATTCCCCTGGGGCTCTGTGGTGATCGGTCTCAGAATGTATGGGGGAGGGGCCCTCTGGTTTGGGGGTGGGGGGCTTGCGGTTCAGCCTTGATTTTGTAACCATGGCCTGTAAAAATCAACTGTTGTTTCTCTGCATTCCGCTTCTATGCTTTCTGCCCTGATAACTAGGCCCTGTCATCCACTGCATGGAACTCACAAACTCTCTCAGGCAGGGCTGTTTAGGGAAGTCACTACACCTTCTCCCCTCCCCTGCCCCCTCCAGGGAGCTCTGGGGGCTACGAGAGGCAACTTCTTTATTTCTCCCAGTTCACCGCCTGACACCCGGGGTTCTGACCTGTGGTAGCTCTTATGTGCAGATCCCATGCTCTGATGTGCTGGTGTGCAGTTTGGGTGTTTTTTGTTGAGTTTTAGATGTTTAGCTTATTGTAGTTTCAAGAGGAGAGATCTGGGGACATCTCTCACTCCACCATGTTTCCTTTCCAAAACTAAATATTATTTCTGAACGATCCATAGAGATAATGTGTTAAGACTATCTCATTTCACAGATAAATCACTTAACCCCATGCAATAAAAAAATCCACATAAAACTTTTAAGTTATAAGAAAGATAAATTATATTTACAGTGCCGTACTGTAATTATTGATACCATAAGTTCGTGACATCTGTTTCAAATATATGTGAGATTTGAAATCTTGGGGATGATGATTGTGAGTTAGAAAATATGGATGAGAAAAAAAGCCAAGAAAAAAATCCCAGGGAATGTTTACATTCAATAAGTAAGAATCAGATAAGGAGACTGAGAGGGACCAGAAATAGAGAGAAGAGACAAAAACCAGAGGTATGTGATATCCCAAAAGTCAGGAGAGTGGTGAAATTAAAGGAGTGGTTAACAGTATCAAATAGTTAAGAATTAGTTGATTAGTTTTAACAGTTTTTTGGTGGAGTCATCAGGATTTTTCATATATAAGGTCATGTCGTCTGCAAACAGAGACAGTGTTACCTTTTCCTTTCCAATTTAGATGACCTTTATTTCTTTTTGTAGCTGATCATGCTGGCAAGGACTTCTAGTACTATGTTTAATAGGAGTGGTGAGAGTGAGAGCACTTCTGTCTTGTTCCAGATCATAGACCTTTCACCACTGAGTATGATGTTAGTTGTGGAGTTGTCATATACAGCCTTTATTATGTTGAAGTATGTTCCTTGTATACCCAAATTGTTGAAAATTTTTATCAGAAAGGGATGTTGTATTTTGTCAGATGCTATTTCTGCATCAACTGAGATAATCATATTATTATTCTATTAATGTGGTTTATTACATTTATTGATTTGTATGTGTTGAACCATTCTTACATCCCAGGGATAAATCCCACATAATATGTTGTTGAATTCAGTTTGCTAATATTTGTTGAGAATATTTTCATGTATATTCATCAAGGATTTTGGCCTGTAGTTTTCTTTTCTTGTAGTGACCATAACTGGCTTTGGTATCAGTGTGATGATAACCTTGTAAAATAGGTCTCGAGTATTTCTTTCTCTTCAATTTTTTTGGAAAAGATCAAGAGGATTGGCATTAATTCTTCTTTAAATATTTGGTAGAATTTACCATCTCATCCTGGCCTATTTTTTTGTTGGAAAGTTTTTGGTTACTGATTCAATCTCCTTACTCATTATTAGTCTTTCCAATATTCTGTTTCTTCATAATTCAGCTTTGGTAGGATGTATTTTTCTAGGAATTTATCTATTTCTTTTAGGTTATCCAATTTATTGGCATATAATTCCTCATAGTAGACACTTATGACCTCTTTTATTTCTGTTGCAAAGTCTACTCTCTCATTTCTGATTTTATGTATTTGAGTCTTCTCTCATTTTATTGGTCTAGCTAAGTATTTGTCACTTATTTTATTAATTTATTTTTACAGCTTTATTGAAGTATAATAGACAGCTTTACAGTATACATATTTACAGTATATAATTCAATGATTTTTTCCATTACAGTTGGCATACAGTAAAATAATATATTAGTTTCATTAGTACAGCATAGTGATTAGAGAGCTATATAACTCACAAAGGGATCACCCCACTGAATCTATTACCCCTTTTCTCCCTTACATATTTATTACAGCATTATTGACTGTTTTCCTTATGCTATATTTATATCTCCATGACTATTTTGTAACTATCCATTTGTATTTCTTAATTTCTTTGCCCCTTTCCACCAACCCCCTCAACCCCCTCCCATCTAGTAGCCCTCAAAATATTCTCTATATGTATGAGTTTGTTTCTGTTTTTATTGGTGGTGGCGTTTATTTTGTTCTTTAGATTCCACATGTATATGAAATCATGCGGCATTTGTCTTTCTCTATCTGTCCTATTTCATTCAGTGCAATACCCTCTAGGTTCAGCAAGGCAATATTTTTTTCCTTCCCCTTACTTTTAGTCTGTGTGTGTCTTTTAATCTGAAGTGAATCTCTCGTGGGCAGCATATGTAAGGGTCTTGTTTTCTTATGCATTCAACCACTCTATCTTTTGGTTGGAGCACTTAATTCTTTTCTAGTTGAGGTACTTGTTGATAGATGTGTAGTTATTACCGTTCTTTATTCATGTTTTTGGTACATGTTTTTTCTTTTTCTTAAAGAAGTCCCTCCAACATTTCCTGTAATACTAGCTTGGTGTTGATGAACTTTAGATTTTTTTTTTTTTGGTCTGGGAAACTCTTTACCTGTTCTTTGACTCTAAATGTTAGCTTTGCTGGATAAAGTAATCTTGGTTGTAGATTCCGGATTTTCATCACTTTGAATATTTTGTGCCAAGCTCTTCTGTTCTGCAAAATTTTTTTGAGAAATTAGCTGCCAGTCTAATGGGTGCTCTCTTATAGATAACTATCTACTTTTCTCTTGCTGCTTTTACGATTTTTCTCTTTGTATTTAATCTTGTGATGTGTCTTGGTGTGGGCCTCTTTGGGTTCATCTTGTTTGAGACTCTCTCAGCTTCCTGGAGTTTTATGTCTATTTCCTTCACCAGGTTAGGGAAGTTTTCCATCCTTATTTCTTCAAATAGGTTTTCAACTTCTTGTTCTTGCTCTTCTCCTTCAGGTACCCCTATGATATGGATGCTGTTACATTTAATTTTGTCCCACAGGCTCCTTAAATTATTTTAGTTTTGGATTTCTTGCCATTCTGATTGGGTGCTCTCAGCTTCCCTATCCTCAATATTGGTGATTTGATCCTCTGCTTCATCCACTCTGTTGATTCCAATATACTCTTCATCTCAGATAATGTATTCTTCATTTCTGACTGCTTCTCTTTTATAATTTTCATTTCCATTTTTATGTTTTTGATCTTTTTGTTAAAGTTCTCACTAAGTTTATCTTCACCTCCCTTAATTTCATTGAGCATCTTTATAACCAGTGTTTTGAACCTGCATCTGTTAGATTGCTTGACTCCATTTTTCCTGGAGCTCTGCTCTGTTCTTTCATATGGCACCTGCTTCTTTGTCTCTCCATTTGCTGCCTTTCTGTGTACTAAGCAAAGCTCCTAAGTCTCCCAGTCTTATTAGCATGGCTTTGTGTAGTAGGTGTCCAGTAGCACAGTCCTGAGAGAGGTTCAGCTGCAGGCCAAGTTTAGCCCCAGCCT
>NW_011889064.1:569469-579503 GCF_000151845.1 Pteropus vampyrus
TTAGATTTATCACAAATAGCAACTATATACTTTATTTGGCCAGAATCATAGGTTTGTTATTGCAGTATTTTTTCATGTTATACATCTTTTGGTGGCTGTTTTCCAACATATTCTTGGGTTCACATTATATTACAGCATTATTCAACTTATAAGCAAATTGAAAATTAATTATTTACATTTTATTTAAATAACAGTATTGTCGACCTGTAGCATGAGTTATAGTAGCTAAGCTAGCAAATCCTATAACTTTCTGTTATTTTATTAATTACTTAATATCATCTATACCCAACATCAAATTATTTCTTTATACATTATAAAAATTTTAAGAAATTTTATTGCAGTTTAATCTATCCCAAATCTCCGCACAAATAGATCTTTGCCAGAGGAACTTATAGGCCAGTGTGATGTATAGTGGTTAGGAGCATGGCTCTGGAGTAAGACAGACTGGATTTTTATCATGGCTTTGCAGATACTAGCTCTACAGATACTGTGTGACCTTGGACAAGTTATTTAATAGCAGTAAGTCTCAGCTTCTCCATCTCTAAGATGTGAACAATAATACCTGTTTATAAGGCTGCTATTGGGAAGCCTAGAGTAATAACGCTTATGAAATTCTTAGTGAAATTCCTTGCATAAGGTCTCTCTAAATGTTGTTTCTAGTATCTTTGTTACTTTGACTAAATCAAGGTGAGTAGGTACCACACAGTTTTTATTTTTTCTACATTTGAACTTACAGGTTATTTTTATGATAATATAGTTTGCATATCTCTTATATAAAATTAAGTTCTGATGTGAGTTACATAGGCCTAAAATAACAGTGGCTTTAAAAATATACAAAAATATACTTTTTTTCTTTTCCATATAAAAGCTAGACTGTCCAGGTCTGGCTTAGTGGTTCTATTCTAAAAAGCTCCCAGGAATCCAGAATTTTTACAGTTTACACCTGTGCCATCTTAAGGCTGTGGCCATTAGCCTCATGATGTAGAATATTACCTCTAGCCCCAAGTCACCAACTTGACATCTTAAGAAGCAGAATTGAAGAATGCTTGAAAATGAAAGTGGATGAGGGAGGCCAAGGATGCAAGACAGTGTCTTTTTAAGGGCGGTGGGTGGGCAGGTGGGGGGCGGGGAGCGCTCCAAAAGCTGCCACATATTTCCATGTTTATTCTATTGTCCAGAATGTAGGCACATGTTCAAACCTAGCTGCAATGGAGGATTAGACAATGTATACTCTGTTCCGAGTTGATATTTGCTAAGCTTAGAATTGCAAGTCCTCTTGCTATGAAGGAATGAGGAGACTGGATACAGGAGGACACTGATACACATATCTCACAATATATACCTTGTTTATTGAACAGACTAGGCTCATTGTGGTATAAATATGAATGATTTATTTGTCCAATAAATTCTACCAACTTTCCCAAACCACCATTTCTTCCTGAGAGACAGCTCTCCTAATGATATTTCAGTCATTCCTTGTAGTTTAGTCACTTTGGGCTATTCAAATAGTATTGTTTCAAATGGTAAGCCCCAGTCTCTTTATTTAAAAACATCTATATTATATTTAATTCAAAGCTTTCCTCCTCCTCTCCCGTTTCAGGCTAGACTAGTAGTTCTGGGGATCTAGAGGGAAGGGACATCTGGCATTTCTTGCTCTCATTTTCCTCTTTCCTCCTGCTAACCTCCCCATGACTGAATAAGGGACACAGATGGTGGCACCTTCCTACCTTTATTTTGGCCATTTCTACTGCTTTAGCTGTTTGCTTGACGGCCCAGTGGGAGCAGTGAGGATTTCTTTAGGACCTGCTAACAGTGTTCATCCTGCATGCTCCATTGGCATCAGTAGTTCTTCATAAGTTTCATGGCCATCTGCCTTCCATGGCTCCTACTCAGGATCTACAGCCAGTCCTGGAATTTGTCTTCTGCATGTCTCAGGAAACAGGCACCCAAGGAGACTATTTGTTCCTTTCAACCTGGCTGTGCCCCTGTGCCCTGTTACATGATACTTTCTCCTGCTCTGGGGGCAGATCTTAGACATCCAACTGGGGCAATCTCTGCCCCCTTCTCTTTTTCTTCTTCTTTTTTACTTATTATGGTAAAATATACACAAACAAAATTTTGCCATTTTAAACCTTTTCAGTGTTTAATTCAGTGACCTTAATTATATTCAAAATGTTGTACAAAAATCGCTATTTCCAAAACTTTTTCATCACCCAAACAGAAACTCTGTACTCATTAAACAAAAACTCCCCACTTTTCCTTCTCCCAGTCCCTAGTAACCTCAATATACTTAGAATTTAGCTAGTCTAGATATTTCGAAGAAGTGAAACCATACAATATTTGTCCTTTTTGTTTGTCTTATTTTACTCAGCATAATGTTTTCATGGTTCCTGCATGTTGTAGCATGTAGCAGAAGTTCTTCTTTATCCATTGTATATATATACCACATTTTACTTATCCACACTTTTTGGCTATTGTGAATAATGCTGCAAAGAATATCAGTATCTGTTTGAATTCCTGTTTTTAGTTCTTTTGAGTATATATCTAGGGGTGGAATTGCTGTGTCATATGGTAATTTTATGTTTATCTTTTGAGGAATCACCAAACTGTTTTCTATCATCTACACCAGTAATACATGAGGGTCTCTATTTCTCCATATCCTTGTCAACACTTGCTGTTGCACACATTTTTGATTATAGCTATTCTAGTAGTTATGAAATTTTATTTCATTGCGGTTTTGATTTACATTTCCCTGATGACTAATGATGTAAAGCATCTTTTCACATGCTTATTGGCCATTTGTATATCTCCTTTGAGAAATGTCTATTCAAGTCTTTTACCTATTGTTTTAAATTGAATTGTCTTTTAGGGGAACCTTTCTCTTCTTGCAGCTGCCGGAGGGAGAGAAGAAAGAGAAAAACTCTTTATGCTGTTGCATAATCCAAGAGATCACCTTATGTCTCTGGTCTTCCTCTTCTGGCTGTTTGTTGATGAATCAGTTCAGGCTCTCTTGTGCCTGAGGTTGGGGGTGGGGTGCAGTAATGTGAGGCCCACAGCAAGAAGTAGGCTTTAAAAACTGTGTTCCCTGTAATCACCTCTGGAGGCTCAAAAAGATTTCAATCAGATCTTACATGAACCTGTTTTCTTTATGCATAGAATAATTCAGTCTTAGAACAGGAAATGACCCTAGAGTTCATTGGATCCAACTCCATTTTAGAGATAAGGCCTCATGGGTCTTGAAAAGTGAACTAACCTTGTGCAGTATTTTGCTAGTTTAAAACTGATTTTTTTTTGTTAAATGCCTGGTTTATGTGTCACCATAGTTGCAAAAGTAACCTGGAAGAGGAATGTATTAAAGATACAACCTATTTCTGTTTTCTCTTCTCCATGTGACAGAGGCAGATTCAAGAGAAAAATATTTTGTCATCAACTCTAAAAGTGGATGATTTCTAAGCTTTGAGAATCAGGCCATTATACTAAGTGATGTAGATGAACATTATGCTTGTCTAGCACTCTACACTTTACAAAGTGGTATCGTATTCTTATAACACCCTGACCATCAGTGAGCAGTTGTTACTATTCTTTTTGGATGAGGATATGACTAAGATCATCGATAAACTGGTAGCAGCTTTTGGTGCAGATCATTGTCCCTCACCTCTGTGAAGGTGATCTAGCTGTCACCCTACCGATTACCAGCAAGCTGCAAGGGAAAGAACATCAGAATTTGGAGTGAGAGAACCCAAGTTCAATTCCCAGCTCTATCTCTGACTGACTGTTATCTTAGGCAAGTCACTTTATCTCTCTGAGTCTCAGTCTCCTCATCAGTAAAATGGAGACAAAAATAACACTGATCTATCCAATTGTTGTGGGAATCAAGACAGAAAATGGAATAACAGTCTTTTGTGAATGCAGAGAGTTATACAAATGTTAGCGATTGCTATTATCTGGCTGGCTAGGTAGGGGGTCACTTTGTGTATTATAAATAAGACTTTATAAGGTTTAATGACATTAGGAGCTTAGGCAAGCTTCAAAGGGCTCCCGCAGAGTAAAAGCTGATGAGCTTTTCATCCTCAGGTCTTATCCTAACCCATAAGCATTGTTATTTAGAATTCAACAGACACAACAAGCTAAGTCTTCCTGAAATATTCCCACTTTGTAAATATAGCTTAGCTTTTACAGTTCTTTCACCCGTGGAATGATGCAACATTTGCTCATTTCATTTAGCATTTGAAGGGTCAGTTGTGAAAATCTGAAAATCTTTCCAACACGCAAATCCAGTCACGACACTCATATTATTAAAACCTTTTTACTCCCTGTGGCTCACAGGATAAGGTCTAAATGCCATAGCTGCAAATCTTTTTTCCTATCCAAGTGGACTATAAATATGTAATGAATTTATTAATCAAAACCCTATCATGAGCATACAGGCCAACTATGGTCCAGCTCCAGCCTGTTTTTTCAGCCTAATCTTTTGCCTCCTTTTCCCACACATCTATGCACCACAGCCACTCTCACCTGGAACCACAGATACCCTGCTTGATGTGGCCTCTTTTTGTTTGTGCTGCCTTAGCTGCATAGAGTGCCTTTCTCCTTCCTTGCTGCTTGCTTGCCACTTCAGGTTTATCCTTTATGACCCAGCTCAAAAACCACCTCCTCTGGGAAACCATCTTTGACCTCTTTTTCCTCACAGGGAGAATGAATCATTTCTTCTCTGAGGAAAAAAAGCATTTCCTACATGATTCTGTTTTTTGTTTTGTCCTGTTTCATTTGAGATTTTGCCTAGTCATTAGCGCACAAGCATTTTGAGGCCTGGGCCAGAATCGTATTCTTTGCAACTCTGTACTACAGTGCTCAATGCTGTATGTGGAAACATCAGGTACTCAATACGTTTGTACATAGATGTTCGTTGAAGATCATAGGGCAACATACAGTGATAAGAGAAACAGGAACTTCTTTGAACTGTCTGTTTTAAAGCTCGCCAACAGTCTCAGAACTTAGAACTATGCTCTTCATTTGCTTTGGGTCTTCCATTCCTTTGGCCTTAGACTAGAAAGATTTCGCCATGATCTAGTCATTAATTAGACATGAATTAGACAATAAAACAAGGCCTGCTTTAAAGTTCTACCCTTCAAGTCTCTCTTTTAGTCAACCAGTCCATTAATTGGGACTCTAGGGCCTGTGCCACCAGGTTCCTTTCTCCTTATAACACTAACAAACTGTGTGACTTTAGCAAATACCTTTAGTCTCTGGGCTCCAGGTTTTGGAGTCAGGGAGTTAGATGATGTATTCTCAGAGTTCCCTTTCAGTCCTGACCATTTATCTTCTACATAATTGATCCTGGGAAAACCTAGTGAGGCAAATGACAGGCAAATATATTTTAACTGGGGCAGAAGAATATACCATAGACAGAGTGGCAAGAGAGGGGATAGGCATAGGGTAGGACAGGCATCAGCATGAAGGCCCTGGCATTCTTTCAAACTTAGAGTATGCCCTGTTGTTATTTAATCATTTCTGTCAGCACAGAATAAGCCCTCCTAGCTAAAAAC
Source organism: Pteropus vampyrus (assembly GCF_000151845.1). NCBI lineage: Eukaryota > Metazoa > Chordata > Mammalia > Chiroptera > Pteropodidae > Pteropus > Pteropus vampyrus. The sequence continues at coordinate 575,016 of NW_011889064.1, forward strand.
ACATCTTTTTCAGAATGCTTACCCATTCCCCATGACGCTCCCTAATCTTGGAAATTCTTCCTCAAAACTGGTCACAGAAAAATTCCCTTTTGAATTCTTGTGCACTCTTCCTGCCCCTCCCTGGAATTTCAACGAGTTACTGCCAGAGAGATCAGAACGAGAAACAGTAGAAAGGTCAGATGAATCCAAGCATTATACTTGAGTGAGAGCAGAGGAGTCAGCAAAGAGGCCTAGAAATGGCAGGGTCAGTGAATATTCCGGATTGAAAGAATGTGTAAAAAAAAGGAAGAGTCAGTGATAGGAGGGAGGGCTTGGGAACAAGATACATTTATGAATTTTACTGCAGATTGTGGTACTGTAGTTTTTTTTTTTTTTTTTAAAGAAGGAGCCTTTCTGAGAGAGCATGAAGTATGAGGATTGAATGCCAGCACACAGGTTGAGGGTAAGAGTGATTCAAGAACATAAACTTAAATATTTTTTAAAAAGGCATTGTATTAATTTTGATATGTCTTTTATTAAGTGAGAAGTAGAGACATTTATTGGATAAACTGGCTATGAAAATTTTTTTAGATCAATTCCAATATTTATTGCTTCAAAAGGGCAAAGTCCAAAACCCAACCCAAAATGACATGTCTGCTGTCAAGAAAAGGGCTAAAAGAAATATTATCTTCTCTTATGAAAGTGATGAAAATGGGAGGCAAAACAGATTAAAGGAAAAGAACAAAAAATGACAAGAGGCCACAAAATGTCCAGCACTGAGGTGGCCATGGGCTGGCCATTAACTCAGCTCAGCACTGCCTCCCAATCTCTTTTCTCAACAGTTTCCCCTTACGTAATAAGAACCAGATAACACTGGGTAGTCAGAAAAATGTTGCTCAAAATTCAACTAAAGATAAGTAACAGCAAAGATATATCTAGTCTCTCGGCAAACTACTGATGTTGCATAGCAACAACTGCCTAGTTTTATTTCTGTCACAGTATTGCCATAAGGAAGCTTTGAAATTAAGTATTTTTTTTTTAATTAAACAAACAAGGTAGCATACCTTACTGTCCCCATCCAAGTCACCTGCCTCTTTCTAAAATTAGAAAGGCAGACTCTCTCAAAGGAGGAGATAATTAAAGTAGTAAAAAGGGAAACAAAAATTTATTGGGTTCATACTAATAATTCCTTTCTGATGTTATCTCATTTAATCCTGACAATAACTATGTGAGGTGGGTCTTACCCCCATTTTGCAGATGGGGAAACATACTTAGAAGCCTAGAGCAACTTGGCCAAGGTCACCTGGCCAATAAAGGGGCAGAGATAGGATTTAAATATTCTCTCCATTTTTTTTCAGTTGGACTCATAATCCAGTGCTGTTCTCATCACTTTGCACTACAGTAAGGTCTATAGCTAGCTATAGCAACACGGGTCTTCCCTTCTGAAGGTGTCTGGGATTGTGTCTATAACAGGATAGTCATACTTCCAAAGAACATCTAGAAAAGTTTGAAGCAATGTTTGACCCTTTGGACTGTGTGTTTCATCATACAGATTTACCTGAGAAAATCTGAGTTTATTATTAATCTAGTGCAAGAAACTAAGAGAAAGGCAGAGATCATAAAAACACAACCTCTCTTCAGGGCACTGTGTTCTGACCTATTCGAGGAGAGTCCCTGCCATAATTTCTGATATTGGCGTTTGCTGACAGATACTTAGAAGTTACTCGAGAAATAAATTCCTTATGAATTGAGACATTTACTTTATCCTTTATCTTTTCTTAGCACTTGCTTCAGTGTCTATAAGCAAGAACCATAGAAGCAAATGCAAGGAACCCAAGTTGCAAACATTTTTGAAATCTTCTCTGCTTGGGACTTGGAGGTGTATCATGGAAAGATACCACCTCCGACCATCCATGTGGTTCTTATATAGGGGAGGAATTTAATTGAACAAGTATTTACTGGACATCTATTGCATGCTGGCCATTGTGCTGAGTGCCAGGGATACAAAGCTAAATTATGACCCTTGATCTCAAGAAAGTCTTCAACTGAATTGAAGAGACAAATATCATACAATATTAACACTGTGTGATGAATGAATGTTATGACATGTAGGCTTAAAGAACAGGACCACAAAAATAGATGTCATCCAGTTTGGTGCATCAGAAAAGATTTTTTTAGGAAGAGGACCCACTGATCACATTAATGCAGGCCTCAGGATCATTGGGACTTTCCATATAGAAAGAAAGACAGCATGGGATCATGGAACCACAAGCAGTTGAGTAAACCTGGACTATAAATTGTTGAGAGGGAGATGAAGTTGGAGAGACAGGTGGGAGTCAGTGATGGTATGCTATCCATCTGTGTGTGTTAGAGGTGGAGTTATGGTATAAGGTTAGGGAAGGATGTTCATTCTACAGATGAGGGGAACCACTGACAGATTTCTGCACAAGGAAGTAACCTGCTAAGATCGAGCTTTAAGAAGTCATATCTGGTAGCAATTAGAAATAGAAACAGCCGGGCAAGATTAGATGCAGAAAGATCAGGAAAACAGTGAGTAAAACAAATTTGAAGAGATTTCTTTGCCAGGGGTCTCTTAAAAATATTTTAACGTGCAAATGAATACTGTGAAGTACCTTTGTTGTAGATGTTCTCTCTTGGCCCCTCCAGGTCCACTCTCTACCTTTCTCTACTGTGACTCTAGGAGGTTGACCTTCTGAAAATGTCCCTTGCACTTTGGCTTCCTGTTGGGTTCAGCCAATGGAAGGCACCAGAAGGAGATTACAGCGTGGATAGAGAGACAGGACAAGGAATTTATAACCCCTCTATTGGGCTTCAGTTTGCCAGTGGCTCTATCTGAGGTCACAGTTCTAGTTTGGAGGTCCCTTTCTATAGTCACAGCTCACTCTGAGTTCTAGAGTTACAGTTTTCTTCATCCTCTTGTTCCTTCAGACCTAGCAGCAGCATTGACTTCCTTCTACTGCCAATTTAAGGGATGAGCATCATACCTCTGTAAATAGTCCCTTCATTCAAATATCTTTAGTTACCACTTGGGTGTGTGATTGTTTCCGGCTGGGACCCTGAACACTCTCCTTGAAAAATACTTGTTTGTTTCGAGGAGTGTGCTCAATCTGGGGCAGAGACAGTGAGAGTTTGAACCAAGACTGGCATAGTAAACATGAAGAGGAAGTCACAGATTAGAGAGATATTCAGGAAGAAGAACTAAGAGTGCAGTGTGATTGATTGGAAGGTGGGGAGAAAGAGAGTATTTAGGATGGCTCTTTGGCTTTGGACTAAGTTGGGTGGTGTCATTCGCCAAATCTCAGGATAAAAAAAGGAAGGACATGTACTAAGGAAAATATAAATAATATACTTTGTGACACTAAATTCTAGGTGCTTGTTGGAGCCTTTAGGAGTAGAGGGAGGCTCTTGCTCATCCACTGACTTGAAGAACATACATAGCTCAGAATTTTTCATTGCTGCTCAGAATTTACCCTATTTACTTCTGCCAGCCCTTTTGTCACAATCCTCTTTGAAAATAAACATATGTTTGGATGGGGAAATATATAGTTTCTGATATTTTTATTGTGACTTTGTGACAAGAGAGCAAAATAGTTAAAAATATTGAGAACCTAGGGCCATATTGATCTTCTTAAAAGGTTCACATTTGTCTCTGTCCTCTCTTCATCAAGCTAAAACAAGGTCCCTTTAAGCCAGGCATGAAAAAGCAGCTGCCAGCAAGCAAGCACTGCTCGGCTCCCACAACCTCTTCTAGTCTCCAGCCTCCACCTTAGAGGGCATGCTGCCCATACCTGTCACAGGGTGACAGTCCTGCCCAATTGACCCATTTTAAAACTGTGGGTGTTGACATTAATCCTCTTGCCTCTGCCGCCCCTCAGTTCTCATCCCTGATGCACCCTTAGCTAAAAAAAAACCTCAACAGTTATAGAAACGGAGTTCAGATCCCTTAGCCTGACAACGAAGTCACACTCAAAATGATGAAAGAGGAAGCAGCGTCTCCAGAGGCCTGTGGTAGTTAATGGAATATTCCCAGTGGAGAAAGGGACTTTTAGGGAATAAGAGTAGAAATGTCTAGGTCTAGGTTCCATTGCCTGAGAGTAAGGTATGATTTAACCAGGAAACAGTGGTTTTCCTTTATTCTTTAAATTTTTTAGTCTGTTATTCTTTTAAAGTGCTTATTGCATGTATTTTTTCATACCGTTCATTCAGCAGGTGTACATATACTAATTTTACTGCGATTTTTCACATTCATCTTTTCTCCCTAATTAAATTTTTAAGTCCCAGCATTTTGTATTCCTTACAACACATAGATTATGCTATGCTTAAAGCAGGTGTCAAAAGACTACTTGTTCAGTAAATGGATGAATATATTGCTAAATACAAATCACCAATACAGAGCTCACCTTGAATGGAAAGGCCAGAGGCAAGCACCCCAGCTTACCTCTTAAGGACAGCTCTGGTTTCTTTTAATCTTCACTCAACTAATTATCT
>NW_011889064.1:579553-582016 GCF_000151845.1 Pteropus vampyrus
GGTAGAAAGCCTTGTGTTTGGCCCTCACTCCAACAACTCAGTGACCCCCTGTAAGTCCATGGTGCTCCCTGAGCAGCCAACCCGGCTTTGGTGCTCAGAGCAAGTGCATCTGTCACTGTGTAGGTCAGTCCGCTTATGGATAGGACCCCTTAAGAGGAATGGCTGCAGCTGCAGCTGCCCCAGCCTCTGTCCCACTCTGCTGCTCAGGACTGGGCTGCCTCGCTTCCTTGCCCCCTCCTACTTCCAACCGGTGCAGGGTGATTTCTTATTTCTGTCCCTAGTTGTAGGGCTTCTGTTCATCTAGACCCCAGGTGACTCTGCTTGCTGTTTGCTCTGTGTTTCCATCACAGCTTTGGTGTGGTCGCAAGAGGAGACGTACAAAGCCTCTATCACTTATGCCATTTTGCCTGGTCTCTGTCATTTATTTTTTATCTTTTCAGAAAACCAGCTCTTTGTTTTATTGATCATCTCCATTGTTTTTCTGTCCTCCACTTCATTTATTTCTACTCTGATCTTTGTTATTTCATTCCTTTTGCTAACATCGTCAGGATTCATTTGTTCTTTTTCTAGTTGCTTGAGATATAAAGTTAGGTTGTTGGTTTGAGATTTTTTTTTTTAATGTAACCATTTATCATTATAAATTTCTCTCTTAGAACTGTTTTTGCTGGATTGGTATGTGTGTTTCCATTTTCATTTGTTTCAAGATTTTTATTTTGATTTCTCATTTGATTACTGCTTGACTTATTGTTCAGGAGTGTGTTGTTTAATTCCCAAATATCTGTGTATTTTCCAGCTTTCCTCCTGTTATTGATTTCTAATTTCATACCATTGGAGTCAGAAAAGATACTTGATATGATTTCATTCTTAAAATTTCTAAGACTTGTTTCATGACCTATCAATGATTTATCTTTAAGAATGTTCTGCATGCACTTGAAAAGAATGTGTATTCTGCTGTCTGTTAGGTCTATTTAGTCTAAAGTGTGGTTTAAGTTCAACATTTCCTTATTTATTTTCTGTCTGGACAATCTATCCATCATTGAAAGGGATATTGACACTCCCTACTATTATTGTATTTTTGTCTCTTGGGTGCATATATATTTATAATTGTTATATCCTTTTGATGAATTGACCCTTTATCATTATTATCATTGTATAATGATCTTCTTTTTCTTTTGTTACAGCTTTTGAGGTAAAAGCTATTTTGTCTGATATAAGTATAGCTGCCCCCGCTTTTCTTTTGGAGGTATCCTTTTCCAGTTCCTTTACTTTGAGCCTATATGTGTCCTTAAAGCTGAAGTAAGTCTTTGTAGGAAGCATATTATTGGGTCTTGTTTATCTTTTTTATCCAGCCACAATTGGTTTTTTGAATAGAAAAATTAATCCATTTACATTTAGAGTAATTATTGATAGTAAGGACTTACTAATGCCTTCTTATTAATTGTTTTCTGGCTGTTTTATAGCTCTCTTGTTCCTTTCTTCCTCTCTTGATGCCTTCCTTTATGAATTGATGATTTTCTGTATATTTTGATTCCCTTCTTTTTATCTTTTGTGAATTGACTGTAATTTTGTGCTACAGTGAGGCTTACAATGAGGCTTATTTAAAATATAGACACAATAGTCTATTTTATGTTGAAGATGACTTAACTTTGATCACATACAAAAATTCTATCCTTTTGTTCTTCCTCCTTTTGTATTTTTGATGTCACAATTTACCTCCTTTTAAATTGTGCATTCATTAGCAAATTATTTTAGCTATATATAGAATTAATAATCTTGTCCTTTAACCTGTATATTAGCATTAAGTGATTAGCACACCACCATATTACAGTATTAGCATATCCTGAATTTGACTATATACTTACTTTTTCCAGTGTGTTGTATATTTTCATTAAAGGTTCATGTTACTAATTAGTGTCTTTTCATTTCAGCTTGAAGAACTCTTTTCAGCATATACTTACCTTACAGGAGTAAGGTAAGTATAGTGGTGATGAACTTCCTCAGCTTTTGTTTGGGAAAATCTTTCTCTCTCCTTTATTTAAGAAGGGGAACTTTACCATATAGAGTATATTTTGTTGGCAATTTTTTCTTTCAGCACTTTAATATACTCTCTTCTGGTCTGTAAGGTTTCTGCTGAAAAATTCACTGATAGCTTTATGGAGTTCCTTTATAAGTTACAAACTTCTTTCTCTTGATGTCTTTAAATCTCTCTTTTTGTCTTTGATTTTTGATAGTTTTTATTATAATGTATTTTGGAGAAGATTTCTATAAGTTGAGTTTTTTTTTTTTTTTTTTTTTTTTTTTGTGGACCTATGATGTTCATGAACTTGAATGTCCAAATCTCTCCCTGGATTTGGAAAGTTTTCAGTTATTATTTCTTGAAATAATCTTTTTGCCCCCCTCTCCCTCTTTTCTCTTTCCGAGTCTCAAGTAATTCATAGATTGTTTCTTTTGATAATATCTCAT
>NW_011889064.1:585407-597043 GCF_000151845.1 Pteropus vampyrus
TTGTCAGTTAGTGATATCATCTTGACCTCCTAAGCCTCAGTTCTACAATTCTATGTATATTGACTCTTAAATAACTCAAACTAAAGTCATGCATGTGTATATGTGTGAGTGTGTATGGAGGGATACTTGAATTAGTTATCTACTGCCATATGACTAATTACCCCCAAATTTAACAGCTTAAAAGATCAAATGTTTACGATTTCATGAAGTTGCTAGGAGATTCTGGCTCAGAGCCTCTTATAAGGTTTCTGTCAAGGTATTGAGCTGGGGCTACAGTCATCTCAAGGTTCCACTGGGGCTGGAAGAGCTTGAGCTCCCAAGCTTATTCATGTGGTTATCACAGGCTTCAGTTCCTCAGTGGCTGATGGCTGGAGGCTTCAGTTGTCTACCACAGGGCTGCTCACAGCATGGTATCTGGCTTTTCCCAGAGCAAGAGATCCAAGAACACTAGAGCTAGAGATACAGATAGATGAGGAAGAAGCGGGTATCCAAGACTGAGGCTGCAGACTCTTATAACCTATTAATTTTGGAAGTGACCCATCATCTTTTCTGCTGTATACTGTTGGTCACACAGACCAATCCTGATACAATGTGAGAACAAATTACACAAGGTGTGAATATCTAAAACAGGGATCATTGGGGACCATTTCGGAGGCTGGCTACCACAGTGCTCCACAGTAGAATTAATAGTATTCTCAAGTACTATTCCTACCCTTTATCATCTCATTTGACTATTTCCTGTATCAGAGTATGAGCTTCTTATTTTTCACTGCATCCCCATGTGCCTCATACATGCCACGTGCTCAGCACTTGTTGAAATGAGATGAATGAGTGAGTACTATACTCTATTCATGTTTCAGCCCTACCATTTTCTTCTTATGAGAGAGAAGGAAACGTAGAGAGCCTCTATACCTTGCCTCTTGACATATATGGAAACCGAGGTCCATAAAATTTTCCTTATTTGTTAGCAGTGGAACTAAAACTACATAATCTGGTCTGTAAAGTCCCCATTCTCTGTACTTTCCACTTTACTCTCTCTTAACTTAAGTCTTTGTAACTTGGAATTATCCTTGACACAGGATTTAGTAGCTCTGTTAATAAATCATCTACCTCTGCAGCTCTGCCTTTTGTGCCATTGCCTTAGTTCCACTTCTGTTGAAATATTCAGTAATGCTTTCATCTAGTTTTCTTTCTGTGTTATAATTTTCTTTCTGTTCACCTTCCAGTTCCCTGGCCCTAGCCCTAAATGTACTGAATGGCCAAGGTTTCATGGATATTAAGTTCTAATATTAACTTGCACTATTTTCTTCTATGCTCTGTTTATTTTTTGTTCTGGTAATATAGTTCGTAATTATGTGTCTGAAATGGCTTCTAGTTTAAATGGTAAAAGCAAAAATCCATTTGTAATAGGACCTATTTAAATTACAGACATCATTTTTGCTTCATTTCTCCATTTCTTTTCCTCATCTAGTACTAGTCCCATTAAAAAAATGAGATCTCAGCATTTCTAGAGTGAAGATGTCTCTTTCACACTTACTGATATTTGAAGCAGCCTTCTCTACTTTTACGTCTCTGATGAGAGCACTTTGCCCGTAAAGCTATTGTAGCACAAACCGCATTGCATTTTTTACATGTCTATCTCCCCTGTTAGATTGGGCGCCTTGAGGGTAGGCATTTTGTTTTACTCATTCTTTTGCATACTCCAATATCTCATAGTACAGCTCCTAAGAGGCTCTCCAGTCATATTTGTCAAGTTGAATCAACAAACTCTTCATGTCATTTCAAATATTAGATAAAAGTATCCTCTTCCCAAAGGTGATCATTCTTCTATAAGATCTGTACTTCTCTGAGTTAGAGACAGGGATTATTATTTGTTCAGGCTATCACATGCTATCCCTTGAGTATTCTGTATACTTAAGTCTGACCTGGACAGAGTCATTTGAGAGCCCTCTCGCTCTGGGCAATGTAATTTGAGTTTTGCCTGGAAAGCCTCTCCCTCAAAGATGTGGGCTTTTTTCAGATGAATCTAAACCCTTGCTCCTAGGATTTTGAAGATTTAGCTTACAAGAGGTTCCTTTTGAATCTAGATGTCTCCAGGAGAGGCTGTAACTTGTCTCTCATCAGCTGACACTTTAATCAGATTAACATTTCAGTAGAAAAAGTTAGAGAAGCAAGCAGATTCTTGTTAGAATGAAGACCCTCCTGTCTGGAGTGGAGATGGGGAGGAGGGATGATGAAAGGGGAAGTGAGAAGAGCAGATACAGACTGCAGGCCTGCCCTCCTCACCAATCTAGCACTTTGGGCAGTAGTTGGTACAAACAGAAGAGAGAAGCAGAACAATGCCTTTGGTCTTCTTGCAAATGCTCCAGCTTCCTGGTCTTCTTTATTTCTCCTGTATATTTCTTGAGGTTATACCCAAAACTGGGAAATCAGCCATGAGATTCACCCTAGCTAAGCTGCTTTGGTGACTAAGGCTGCCTGGAGGGTCATTCTCCTGCACACAGCTTTAGCAGTGCTAGAAATGTTGTAGGGACACCTTTTTGCTCAGCAGAGGGTGCTGTGCTGGCAGCCTCCCTCACTGTGAAGGTTGGTCATTTTCAACCATTCTCAAGTTAGCTGCTTGATTTAAAATTTAAAAAAATTTTTTTTTCTGGCTTGCCACACAGTGTAAGCCATATACTGAATGACCAATGTTTACTTTATAAATTAAAGGTTAAAATTATTAAAATTATTTTTGCGAAATCGATTTTCGGCCCCTAAATCCACAGATGGAGTTATAGACCCAGTTGATGTCAGGAGACAGGTTTGGATGTTGACCGCCCTTATAGGAAGTAGGTGTGTTTGCTGCCCTTTACACTGACAGCTGAGTTATCATCCTCTTTTAGGCCACCCACAGAGCAGGATTGGATTTGGGGTCCCAGGAAGAGGATGTATGTCTTTGAGGGTTTGGGTGGTCTTGGAGTACATGCATGATAGTTTATTTTTCTGGGCTTCAGAAAGAGCCTAGCTCAAGACAGAGTCTAGATGAGAAGTCTTAGGCTGGATATGGTCCCCCAAGGGGGACTTCATGGCCTACCTCAGTAGTGCTAGGCACATTCTAAGTTTTGCCAAGGTGAGTATCTGTGCACCGACTGGCCCATGTCACTGAGTATCTGTGCACCGACTGGCCCATGTCACTGAGTATCTGTGCACCGACTGGCCCATGTCAGCCTATTATCACTGATGTGCCTTGGGCAAATCCAGCAGCATAACCCTCAGACAGCCTTTCACTTGTACACTGGAACTTCTGCCTGTTATTCCTAGGAATTGACTCAGGAGGGACACCAGATTCGTATCCCCTTGGCTTCTCAGAAATTGCTCTCCAATTCATTTAGACCTTATGAAGCAGGAACTGATGGAGCTGCCTAATGCTTCTTAGCGTTTCAGCGTTGTTACATTTATTACGTTATTCGATTTAAAATTAAATGTATTTTCTACTTTGCAACTCTTATGTTCTCTTTCATTCAGCTGTTTAATAATGTCAAATGCTTAGAACCCAGATTAGAATTTCTTACAATGGTCTCTGATTAAACCACAATAAAAGCACAGTCAGGAAAATTCATAGTATAAGGCATGCTAACTCTTAGAAGCTCAATTTCTATTTTGTAAGTCTTAAACTAATTTGAAGATTACACCTTAAACTAATTTGAGGTACTTTGGCAAATATTAACAATAATAAATTTTTAAAAAGCCAAATGCAGGTAGTTTTGTTCATTCATTGATTACTTTGGCTACTTTCAAAAAATGATTTGAGACAATGTACTATAATTCTATAAAACCACTGAAATAAAAGTATAAGGATGGAGACAAAGCAATGAAGGGCATTGAGTAATTATTCCAGAAAACTTGGACTGAGGGAAATGTCTACTTTTAAGTCCAAGACTTAGTTCCAGGTTTTTTCAAAGCCAAGGCAAAAAGAGAAGCATGTTGGGTTATATATCTCTCATAGCTAATATGAATAAGCATATTGGATGAATGACTTGCTAGAGCTAAATTCTAAAAAAATATATTTATGTTATAAATCTTTGAGGATGTTGATCAAGAAATTGGGTATATCTTCAACTAAATAAGATGTTCTTTATTTAGTATTAGCTCTACAAACTTAAAAATTTTTTTATTATAGTTGGCATACAAAGTTATATTAGTTTCAGGTATACAGCATAATGATTCATCATTTATATACCTTATGATATATGCAAACTTTTGACCTAAAAATGAGAGCATGATATTAAATCATAGTTTGTGAAACCATTTCTATAAAGAACGAGAGCAGTATTCAGTATGTATATAACTTTCTGTTGAGATGAAATAATATAGCTTAGGAATTTTAAAAGAAATAAAAGGAGAATGAAAAGTTAAACTTGCCATGGTCTGTCTTTCTTAAGCATCAATGGTCTTCACTGGGTGTTTGTTAGGAACTTGTAAAAGACACTTCAGGTTACTGGTGGGAACCTGAACTGCAGGTATCCTGTGTTGTTTGAAATAATATTCATATACTTTAAGACGTGGCGAGTTGATATTTTATTATACATTTTGAAGATTCTGACTTGTCTTCCTAGCCTAATGATGAAGCACTCCAACTCTGAATAAATGAAAAAAAATACCTGCAAAAATTTTAATAAAGTACCTAGCAGACAGATTGGGACTTAGAAGGTACTCAGCAAGTGCGAGTGCTCAGTCAGTAAAAGCAAGCTGCCCTGGGCCTTGAGCTCCCCTATACTTTTGCGCTGAGTGTGTGTTACATTGCAGAGCTTCTCCATTTCCTGCTACTGAACAGTTTTTGTAGTTACAGAGGCAACTAAGTAGGTCTAGGTGAGTACAGTGTGACTACCCTGTAACTACTTGCTCTCCAGGTGGAAGGGGACTATCCTCAACATACTCATTGCTGCTCCTTTTTTTTTGTTTTTTTTGGTTTTTTTTTTTGCTTTTTGATTCCTTCTAAATATTTTCTGCTTGCTGCAATGTTTGCTGCTTGATCAAAAAGTTCTAGGCTTTAGGCCTTGGGTTCCTCTCCTGTAGAGCAACCCATTGTATGTGCAGGTGGTTCCATCATGTCACCCCTATGGGACTAGAGGGCAAGATGAGCTGATGCAGATATGCCGATGCTCATGTTGCCCACTGTGCTGTGAGTAATAATGTCCATTGTCTCTGACCTAGAAATCTTTTGTCTTCTGTCCATGAAACTGGTAGATTACCTGGTTAGCTTTCACCTAGGGGAAAATCTCAGACTCTTTACAGCTTTTGACAGCCTTCCCCTGTCATCATGCCTTAATCTTCCTTCCTCTTAAGACTGCTCCTTTGAGGGAGATTCATTATCATTATTACCTCTAAGAGTTTTTCCTCCAGCTAGAAAGATTACTTTCCCTTTACTTCTTGTACAACCACAATGCCCAGGAGTTATATCTGTACCTTCAGTGAGAATTGTGGTAGTACAAGAGACCCGGGTTAGGACATACAGTTCACAAATATTCCTGTCAAAGTGATAATAGTAATAATACTAATAACAGTCTTTTCATAACCATTATGTATGAAGAAATTGAGATTCAGAGAGATTATATAGCTTTTCCAAGATCACACAATTTAGGCGCAGCAGAAACAGAATTAAAACCTAGGCCTGCTGACTCATGGCCTTTCCATTATTCTGCATTACTTCCCCAACAGTAGTTTCCAGTTCAATTTCATAGTTCTTACTTTGACTTCTTATCCTTCCTTCTAGGGATCAGTAACCTCTTTTTAATCTCAGCTCAAGTCTCATGACTGTTCCTGTATCATCTTCCTTCTTCAGTGCTGTCCTCACCCAAACTGGCCTGAGTCCCCTTCAGTCTGCTTTGGGCTGGGAGTCTAGTCAAGTAATGGGTAGATCTATGGAAGTTACAGTGACCCAAGGAATACTCAGCATTACTCATAATGACTAGTGAAGTTAAAAAAAAAAAAATCCCAGCTCCCAAATACTCATTGCTGCTCCTCTTATCTTTAATTTATCTTAAATATCTGTCTGATTTTTTAGTCTACTTGTCTTTGTGTCTGCACATCCTGCACAATGTTAAAACTGTTCTGCTGATGTCTGAGAGATGGGTTCCTTTATCTGTGATATTAGGAAGTTACTGGCAGACTTGGTGTGTGGGGAGGACTGGTTTCTCACTGCTCCATTTGGAAAAAGCACCTCTGACTCTACATAGAAACAAAAACTTCCTTTGTTGTCTTTTATACTTTTCATTTTGAAATAATTCACAGCTGTGACTTGACCAAAGACTCCTATCTCCAGGGCTGCGGGTGTACCAGGCAGATTCCTCATTGTCGTCATAGTACAATAATTTCTTATGCCCTTATAAAACCAGCAAAGAAATATTGATAATAATAGTTATAATTACTATACTACCACCACCACCATTTATTGAATATTGATGATTCACAAGGCTCAATCTAAGATTTACATGTATTATCTCATTTAATCCTTTTACCACTGTATCTAAAGTGGGCAATATTATTATCAATCCCATTTTACAGATAAAGAAATTGAGGCTCAGAGAGGTTAAGTATTTTTCTAAGACTGTTCAGCTGGCATATGGCAGAACCCAAATTCTATCTTAGACATTCAAATGTCAGAGTCCAATCTCTAAACCACTACATCCTAAAGCAGAGATTCACAAAGTGTGATTCCAAGAATGGCAGCATCAGCATTACCTGGGAGCTTGTCATTAATGCAGATTCCAGGCCTTATTTTATATCTACTGAACAAAAAACTCTGGGTATGGGGCCCGGAAATCTGCTTTAATAAGTCTTCCCATTTGATTCTGTTGTATGCTACAGGTTAAATGAGACTATAAAGACACAACCTAATACAATGTTTGGATTTTCTTTGGACTCCGATTAAAACAAAATTAAAAAAACAAAACTTTATAAGCATTACATAGGACAATCAGATTTTTAGACATATTTAAATGCTGATTAGACATTTGATTATGATAAGGAGTTAATGTTAATTTTTAAAGTGATGATAATGGTATTGTAGTTATGCTTTTTAAAAAGTCCTTATTTCTTCAGACATACATACTAGAGTATTTACTGAAATAGAATTTCCTAGGGTCGAGCCACCAAAGTTAGTGAACATTATAGTGCCTCCCCAACACATTTCCCTTCTCTTGGCGTCTACCCAGATTTTCATCTCTGTGTTCATATCCCTCTACCCTGTGTAACCCAAATATGGGGTATATAGTTTGGGCTTAACTCAGCTCAATCCCAAATCCTAGCTAAATTTTCTAGTTTGAGGATAGGCCAATTAGTCAGGAAGAAAGTTTTCTGGAGATTTCTGGGAAAGAAGTTTCCTTGTTCTTTTGAGCTAACTTCAGGCAGTGACTCAAACTTGCTTCTCTAGGACATAGATGTGGTAGCCAGTCCCTCAGATGGCCTCCTGGTCTCCTTGTGTAGTCTCTTTCCACAATGAATCAGGGTTGAATTGTGTGAACAATAGAATACTGTGGAAGTAACGGTGTGCAACTTTTAAGGCTAATGACATTGCAGCTTCCTTCCTGCTCTTTTTGATTTCTTGCTTTGGGGAAAGCTAGCCACCATGTCCTGAAGACCCCTGCAGCCTCAAGGAGAAGCCAACACGGAGGGGAACTGACTTGCCAGCATCAGTCTGTCAGCTGTGGGAGCAAGCCACCTTGGAATTGGATACTCTAGCTTTAGACAGGCCTTCAGTGTCTATAATTTTAGCTCATATATGACTGCAACTACATGAGAGATGCCTAACCAGAATCCCACAACCAAACCCTTCTAAAATTCCACACCCACATTAACTGCAAGAGATAATAAAGGATTCTTATTGTTTTAAAAGTACTAGGTTTGGTGCAGTTTGTTGCACAGAAATAAATAATGAATATACTAGATGAAAAAACTGTAGCCCAGAGAATTGTAAGGAGGCATTTGTGACCCTGGAAGAGAGCCAACTTGAGGTGAAGCTTACACTTTGGAAGGCAAAGCAGAGAAACTGGAAAGAAATTGATTTATCATTGTCATCACTGAAGCTCATCTTACTCTGTACTTTGCACGTCATAAGCAATAGATCTCTTTTACTGTCAAAGCCAATTTTGGTTTCTGTTACTTCAACCTGCCCGATTGGGGTAGGAAATATGAGAATTTTAGTATTATCAATGGAATATAGGGAGAATATGAGAATAAACAAAAGGAGGAGAATAAGTGAATGGAAAGGGGTCCTGAACAGGTAGGCTATTGTATTAGTTTCCAAGGGCTGCTGAAACAAATTACCACAAACAAGGTAACTGGAGGCCAGTAGTCTGCAATCAAGATGTCAGCAGGGTTGGTTCCTTGTGGAGCTCTGAGGGAGAATCTGTTCCATGCCTGGTGATTGCCAGTAATCCTTGGTGTTTCTTAGCTTGTAAATGCATCACTTCAGTCTTTGCCTCTGTCCTCCTATAACCTTCTTTCCTGTGTGTCTTCATATGGCCTTCTTATAAGGACACCAGTCATTGGATTTAGGACCTGCCATGAATCAGTAAGGTCACATTCTTAGGTTCCTGGTAGGCATGACTTTTGGGGGGGACACTATTCAATATGATACCACTATGCTTTATAGTGTTCATTCATTTAAGAAATGCTTATTGAGTGCCTCCTGTGTGCTAGGCCCTGTGTTAGTTATTAGGGTTGAAATGATGAATAAGACAGGTATGGCCCATGTCCTTTACGAAGTTTACAGTCCTTACAGTCTAGTATAGAAGACAGAGAGTAAACAAATGGTTATAAGTATAATAAAAATTATAAAAGGGGAAATGCTGGATACAATGATATCACATGAGAAGGGATCTAAACCATCTAAACCATCAGGGTAGAGGGTGATGAAAAAGTCCTCCTTGTGGAAGGGATATCTAAGCTGAAATCAGACAGCAAATAGGTATTAGCCAAGTGAAGAGTATAAAGGCCAGATTACTATAAGCTAGTGCTATGTATAAGAATTTGCCCTTTTAACAAACACTTCAGTATTGCTCATATGCGGTAGACTTTGAGAATCCCTGCTCTGGGGTCTCACCTGACCGACAATGTACCCCAATCCCCCCATCAGTAACCCATGGGGAAGACCTCTCTTCCTTTGCTATCCTGTTTAGCCCTGTGACATGGGGCAAGGTGGGCAGTCCCCTTAGTATTGAGCCTCCCCGTTTGGATACGGCCTCCTTTCTGCTGCTGTGCAGAATCAAATAAAACATGCGGCTTTTATCTAGCTTAGATATTTCTTTTTCTTCAGTGAGCATTCGCCAACTTTTCCCTTTCCCCAACCCTGCTATATTTTCTGCCACATAGCAAGCTTATTGCTTTGCATTTTAGTTGATAATTTCTTTGCCATTGAATTAGAGAAAGCTCTTTTTCTCTTTAAAACATCTTATGTGTATGTTACACTCATTTAGTATTTGTAGGAAGGAAAAGTGCACATTTTTTTATTTCTCATCTTCATCAGCACAGAATGTTTTTTTTAAAAGTATCTTTCTTTCATAATAAAAGGCAGAGATAGTTAACAATAACATTTACCAAATATCATAACCGAAAAAAAAAAAAAAAAACCTCTAGTAGATTCTTTCAATTTGGTTCCTTTTCAAGAGTGGTGAACCCAACGTTTAAAATGATATGATCATAGATTTCAGAGCTCTAAAGAATCTTGGAGGTTGACAAAATTCTGAAAGTCCATGATCCTTTTTATTTTTACAGATAATGAAAATTAAATCTGAAGGTGAGGTTAGGTACATAGTCAGCCAAAGAATTCAAAACTCTTATTCCTCAAAAATGAGTATTTTATTTATTTTTAATGACTTTGGTCCTCCACCTTACTTTGTATGTGTAGCTATGCTCTTTATGCCTGGCTCAATCTCTCCAGGTTTCTTCTTATTCGTGGCCACTTAACTCCTAAGAAACCTTTCACCTTCCTTGCTCAGTGGTCCAGGTCAGAGAGAAATGAGAGTCAGCTCATATCAGGACTAGGGGACTGGCCTCTCCACTGGAACTTGGGCTTCTGAGCCTTTTTCAAAAGGTTAAACATGACTTAAACACAGAGAAAAGAAAAAAAAATATTTTAAAGCCATTTTCATTCGTTGTCTTCAGTCTAAAAATAGGGTGACAGAGGGATCGTGGGATAAGCAGCCGGAGCAGGGAAGAGTCGGTTGCCACAGTAACCAATGAGCCATTTCGCTGCATTTGCCTTGACTGTGTGATTTCTGGGAGGTTTTATTCCCCTTCCTTCTCTTGTGCGTGGGGGTGGGGGTAGGTGGTGGGGGCATTTTTAGATTATGTAATATGGAACTAGATTCCTTACTTCCGGAGTCAACCAGTTTTCATGAAAATGCTATTCCGTTTTAATTTCTCCCCAGCTGCAAACAGCCTAAGGTCATTGACTTTGCTGGGGACCAAGAGAAAAGATTATGATCACATCCGTGTCTGCATACAGTAGTGCCTTTCTTGAACACTTCCCCAATTTTTGGTAACCTAGCATCATAGAAACATTTTTCTCCCAACTCCAATGGGGTCCCCAAATGCCCCAGGCTCCAACAGCTCTCTTTCTTCCTACGAGACCACTGGGACTTTCTTCTGTTCCAGAGATGAGAAAGGCAGCCCTGTGTGTAGTTTGAGTCAGCTAAGTCCCTCTGAAACTGACCTGGTTCTGCTCCCATGACCAAAATCTCCAACATCTCTCAATCTGCAGATTCTGTAATCTGGATATGGGCCTAGGTCAGAGAGTAAAAAGCATCGGCTTTGGAGTCTAAGGGACCTGGGTTTGAATCCTGAACCCATCGCCTTGGGCTAATAATTACTCGACTTCTTTTGAGCCTGCAGTATGGTTGTAAGAGACAACACACCTAAAGCAGCCAGCACAGTATCTTGCCCACAGACGGCACTGAATAAATGTTAATCTTTTCCACTTCTTCCTGAATTTCCCATCCATCCATACCTCCTCCACTCCCCGCCCCATTATTGTAGGGCTTGGATTGACCATTGCAGGATCACTCCTATATAGCATTTTGAAACAGCTAATATATATTTGAAGAGTCACCCTCTCCTGTCTCTTCTAAGGGACCCTTTTCTACCCAACTCTCCAGTTCTTATTCTCCTCATAGGCTGCCTTGTGTCCTCACATGGCATCCCTCCATGCTTCAGACGTGTCCTGACTCCTTTTTATCAAAATATATCTGTTCTCTATCCTATTCATGAAGAACTCAGGAGGTTCCTGGAGAGCTAATCGGGTTTAAATAAAAATGTAAAAATGTGTTCAATCTATCCAAATGGGTTAAAATGACACATGAAAAGCTCAAATCTTTACTGCTTTATTAGGGTGATCAAGTATGAATGAGAAGCTGAATGGGAAGTCTATTAGATAGATGACATTTTTTGTTGCAGCGATGGAAATCCAACCTGAACTCACCTAAACAAAAGAGAATACATTAACTAAAGTAAATGGGAAGTCAGGAGTGGAGCTGTCTGCAGGGATCCCAGAGATTCAACAGCTAGCATCAGACTCTTTCTGTTCCTTAACTCTGCTTGTCTCTGAGTGGCTTTATCCTTGCTTACCATAGACATACTTTCTCAAAATTGGTGAC
>NW_011889064.1:598138-610313 GCF_000151845.1 Pteropus vampyrus
TCAAAAAATTAAAAATGGATATACCTTTTGACCCAGCAATTGCACTTCTGGGTATTTACCCAAAGAAAACCAAAACAATAATTTGTAAAGATCTATGCACTCCAATATTTATGGCAGTACAATTAACAATAGCCAAGATATGGAAGCAACCTAATGCCCATCAACAGATGATTGGATAAAGAAATTATGGTTCGTATATACAATGGAATATTACTCAGCCATTAAAAAAAAATGAAATCCTACCATTTGCAATGACATGGATGGACCTAGAGGTTATTATGCTGAGTGAAATAAGTCAGACAGAGAAAGATAATTAGCTTTTAAAGTTTTTTTCTTTATTATCATAATGTTCATTCCACACTATTTTGACTACAGAAGCAGCCCTCTTCACCACAGACTTCTTACCAGCATCTTGAGGTGGACCCATGTTCCATAGGTCGTAGTTTGGAAAATACTGTCATAGCGGCATTTGGACAAATCATGGTGACAATTAGAATGTCAGATTCAGAAGGACCTTTAGAAATGTCTCAGCACTCTTTTTGAATTAAACTTTTTAATTGTAGATTCACATGTAGTTTTAAGAAATAATGCAGAGAAATCTTCTGTACCCTTTACCTGTTTCCCTTAATGGTAACATCTTGCAAAAAACAACAGGAGACTAGACAATGACTGTCAGGTGACTGACATCGATATGGTCAAGATACTGAATATTTACAAAACCATGAGATCCTTCAGGTTGCCCTTTTATAGCCACACTTACTGTCCTTCTGTCTCACCCTCTCCATAATCCCTGGAAACCATTAATCTCTTCTCCATTTAAAAAATTTTGCCCTTTCAAGAATGTTATATAGATGAAATTATACAGTATGTATGTAACCTTTTATGATTTTCTATTTTTACTCAGCATATTTCTCTGGAGAATTATGTGTACCGATAGTTTGTTCCTTTTTATTGTTGAGTGGTATTTTGGTGGTAGGGATATATCACAGTATAACCATTTATCCATTGAAGGATGTAGGGTTGTTTGCAATTTGGGGCTCTTATGAATAAAGCTGCAATAAACATCCCTGTACAAGTTTTTGTGTGAAGTTATTTTTTCTGATGTAAATACTGATGCAATTGCTTGGGTGATAGGGTACTTGTGTGTTTATATTTTGAGAGGTCTTTACGTTCTAGGCACTAGTCCTCTGTTGGATGTGCACTTTACAGATGTTTTCTTCTATCTTATAGCTTGTGTTTTCATCTTCTTATAAAGGGTCTTTCGCAGAGAAAATTTTTAATTCAGAATGAAGCCAGTGTTTCCTGTTGTGGATTGTGCTGTTGGTGTCAAGTGTTAAGAACTCTTTGTCTGTCTCCAGATCCTGAAGATTTTCCCCTGTATTTTTTCCTAAAAGTTTTATAGTTCTATGTTTTACATTTAAGTCTATGATTCATTTTGAGTTAATTTTTGTATAAGGAATGAAACTTAGGTAAAGGTTTATTATTATTATTTTTTGTCTATGTAGGTCCTAATTGTTCCAGCACCATTTGTTGAAAAAGCTGTCTTTCCTTCATTGTATTGCTTTTGCACCTTTGTCAAAAATACATTGGGCGTATTCGTGTGGTCTGTTTCTGTGTTCTCTATTCTGTTCTTTTGGTCTATGTGTCTTTCTCTCTGACGATACCACATAGTCTTGGTTACTGTAGCTATATAATAAATATTGAAATCAGATAAGTTGATTTCTACTGTTGTGGACTGAATGTTTATGTCCCCCTCCCCCAAAAGTCATACATTGAGGACCTAATCCTCCAGTGTGGCCGTATTTGGAGATAGAGCCTAAAAGGGGGTAACTAAGGTTAAATGAGGTCATTCTGGTGGGGTCTGACCTTATAGGATTAGTGTCCTTATAAGAAGAGACGCCAGAGAGCTCCCTCTCTCTGTATATACATGTGAGGGCCATGTGAGGATGCATGGAGAAGGCCAATGTCTGCAAACCAGGAAGAGAACTCGCACCAGAAACTGAAGCCTGATGGAAGCTTGATCTTGGACTTTTCGTCCTCTATAACTATAAGAGAATAAATTTCCATTGTTTAAGGCACCGAGTATGTGGTATTATGTTATGGTAGCCCTAATAGAATAATACGCTAATTCAAAAAAAATTTTTTAAATACATTAATATTTTAGTCAAATCTGTTTTAATGATTTTTGTTTCTTTGCCTTTCCATATGCATTTTAGAATAATCTTCTCTGTAACTACAGAAGATCTTGTTGGGATTTTGATAGGAATTGCATTGAACTTTTATATTAATTTGGGGAGAATTAACATCTTTACTATGTTGTTTTTCCATCCAGGAATATAATATACATCTCCATTTATTTAGGTCTTCTTTGATTTCTCTCATTAGTGTTTTTTAGTTTTCATCATAAAGCTCTGTACACATTTTTTTTTAGATCTATACCTAAGCATTTCTTTTTTAAATAATTATAAATGATATTGTGTTTTTAATTTTGATACCCATGTGTTCATTGTTAGTATACATAAATACAGTTGAATTTTGTATGTTTGTCTTGTATCCTATGACCTTGTTGAATTCACTTATTAGTTCTGGGTAGATTTTGTAAATTCCTTGGGATTTTCTATGTATATAATCATGTCTTCTGCAAATAGGGACAGTTTTATTTCTTTCTTTCTGACCTGTATACTTTTTTATTTCTTGCTTTATTGCACTAACTAGATTTCAAACTGTATGTTAAATAAGAGAAGTGAGAGTGGGTGTCCTTGCAATATTCATGGGCAAAACATTCCATTTACCATTAGCTGTAATTTTGAAGCTTTTTTATAGATGCTCTTTATCAAATTGAGGAAAATCCCCTCCATTCCATATTTCATGAATGAGTATTGAATTTCGTCAAATGCTTTTTCTTCATTGATTGATGTATCATGTGAGTTTTATTCTCTAGCCTAAATTTGGTGACTTGTATTTACTGATTTTTAACATTGAATCAGACTTGCATCTTTGGAATAAACCCCTTTGGTCATGGTGTATAATTCTTTTTATACATTGCTGGATTATATTTGGTTATGTTCTGTGGGTTTTTGAGTCTTTATTCATGAGGGATATTGGTTTTAGTTTCCTTTTTTAAATTGTCTTTTTCTGGATTTGTATCATCAGGCTAAATCTAGCCTCATAAAAGGAATTGGAAAGTGTTTCCTTCTCTTGTATTTTCTGGAAGAGATTGTACAGAATTGGTGTTAATTCTTTAAATGTTTGGTAGAATTCTCAAGTGAACCATGTGAGCCTGGAGATTCATTTTTGGAGTTTTTCAAATTATGGATTCTAATTTCTCAATGATTATAAGGCTATTCACATAATTTATTCTATTTTGAGTGAGTTGTAATATTTTTTGTTTTGTTTTGTTTTAAAAATTTTTAAATGAATTGCTTCATTTCATCCAAGTTGTCAAACGTACGTGTGTAGAGTTGTTTGCAGTATTCCCTTGTTATTCTTTTGACGTCTGCACAGTCTAGTAATATCCCTGGTTTTATTCTTGATCCTGGTAATTTATGTCTTCTCTCTTTTTTTCTTTGCCAGTCTTTCTAGAAGTTTGTCAATTTTATTGATTAAAAAAAAGTCCTTTTCTCATTGATTTTTTTATTGTCTTTCTGTTTTCAATTTCATCGATTTCTGCTTTTGTCTTTATCTCCTTTCTTCTACTTGCTTTGAGTTGATGTTGCTCTTAATTTTCTCAATTCTTAAGGTGAGAGCTTTGATTGTTGATTTGACTCTTCTTTCTTTTCTAGTATATGCATTTAAATGCTTTAAATTTTTCTCCCAGCACTGCTTTAGTTTTGTCTCACAAATTTTGATATGTTCTATTTTAATTTTCATTCAGTTCAATGTATTTTTAAAAATTTCCCTTGAGATTTCTTCTTTGATCCATATATTATAAAGATTGTGTTGTTTGGGTTCTAAGTGTTTGGAAATTTTCTTTTAATCTCTGTTATTGATTTTTAGTTTGATTATATTGTGGTCAGGAAATCCACTCTAATTTCAGTTCTTCTAAATTAGTTGAGATTTGTTTTATGGTCCAGGATTTGCTCTATCTTATTATATGTTCCATGGGCACTTGAAAACATTGTATATTCTGCTGTTTGGTGGAGTGCTCCATAAATGTTTATCGATCCTGTTGTTTGATGGTGTTACTGAGTTCTTCTATATCCTTGCTGCTTTTTTGTGTTATTATGCTATCAGTTGTTGAGAGAGAGGTGTTAAAGTCTCTAATTATAATTTGGATTTGTCTGTTCCCCTTTCTAGTTCTTCAGTTTTTGCTTCACATATTTTCTAGTCCTGTTGTTTTGTGCATATGTATTTAGGATTATTAATATGTCCTCTTGGTAGATTGACCCCTTATTATTATATAATATCCCTCTCTGTCTTTTAATTTTCTTTGCCTTAAAATCTACTTTACCCGAGGTTCATAGAGGCATTCCTATTTTCCTTCGATTAATTTTCTCATGATACATATTTTTCTACTCTTTTAATTTCTACTTACTTGCCTGTATCATTTTATGTGAAGTTAGTTTCTTTTAGACAGCATAGAATTAAGTCATGTTTTTAAATCTACTCTGCTAATCTGTATCTTTTAATTGGCGTATTTAGATCACTTACATTTAAAATAATTATTGATAAATTAAGGCATAAGTTTACCATTTTTTTTCTGTTTTCTTTGTGGTTTTGTTTCTCTGTTTTCTTTTTTCTGCCTTGCCATAGATTACTTGAACATTTTTTTAGAATTTCAGCTTGATTTATTTATAATGTTTTAAAGCATATCTCTTTGCGTATCTTTTTAAGTGGTTGCTCTAAGTACTACATTGTACATACATACCTTATCCACTGCTATCATCATATTATTAGTTTGAGTAAAGTATGGAAACCTTACTTCTCTGGTTTTTTTTTTTTTTTTACTTTTTCCATTTATAATATAATTTTCTTAAATATTTCCTCTACAAATATTCAAAACCACAGCAGGCCAAGTTATACTTTTTGCTTCAACCATCAAACATAATTTATAAAACTCAAAAGGAGAAAATCTATTATATTTACCCATTTTTTTCTTACTGTTATTTCTTTCTTCCTGATGTTCCCAGGTTTATGCTTTTAATTAATTTTCATTCTGTTTAAATAACTTCTTTTAGAAAAATATGCTGGCAACAAATTCTCTTATTTTTCCTTCATCCAGTAATGTCTTGATTTCCCAAGGTGGGTTAGCTTGCTACCTCCTGGTAGGGATGAAAGTGTTGGGTCTGTGTTTGGTCTTCTCTGACACTATCTCAGTGGGGATGTTGGGCTGTTTCATTATAGCCTGTAGAGGGTGGAAGTCTAGGCTTCTCACTTGGCTTTTGCTGGCATGGATGGGAGGTAGCTCTACAGCTTTATCTGTGAACTTCCTGAATTTGTGGTTTAATGTCTGACATTAACTTGGTGAAATTCAGCCATTATTGTTGCAAATGTTTCTTCCGTTTATTTCTTTTTTCCCTGTCTGGTATTCTCATTATATGTACGTTATACCTTTTATAATTGTCCTGCAATTCTTGGATGTTTTATTTTATTCTGTGTTTTTCAGTCCTTTTTGTCTTTGCTTTTCCATTTTAAAAGTTTCTATTGACACATACTCAAAGATTCTCTTTTCAACCATGTCTAGTCTACTAATGAAGCCATCAAAGGCATTATTCATTTCTGGTATAGTATTTTGATCTCTTAACTTTTTTAAAAAAATTCTTTCTTAGAATTTCCATCTCTCTGATTACGTTACCAATCTTTTTTTAAAAATACTTTTTAAAATTTTGAATTGTAGTTGGCATACAATATTATATTAGTTTCATGTGTACAACATAGTGATTAGACATTTATATAGCTTATGAAGTGATCATTCCGATAAATCTAGTACGCGTCTGACACCATACATGGCTATAATATTATTGGCTATATTCCTTATGCTGTACTTTACATCCCCAATGACTATATTGTAACTACATATTTGGACTTCTTAATCCCGTCCCCTTTTTCACCCATCCCCCTAACTCCCCTCTTCTCTGGCAACCATCGAAATGTTCTCTGTATCTGTGTGTTTGTTTCTGTTTTGTTAATTTATTTTGTTCCTTAGATTCCACATGTAAGTGAAATCACATGGCATGTGTCTTTCTCTGTCTGACTTACTCCACTCAGCACAATACCCTCAGGGTCCCTCCATGTTGTCACTGATGGCAAGATTTCATTCTTTTAAAAAAATTTTTTATGGCTGAGTAATATTCCCCTGTATATATATACTACCTCTTCTTTATTCATTCATCCACTGATAGATACCCACATTGCCTCCATATCTTGGCTATTTTAAATAATGCTGCAATGAACATGTTCCTTCAAAGTAGTATTTTGGGTTTCTTGGGATAAATACCCAGATGTAGTTTAGTTAATGTGGTTGTGAGAGGGGGCAAGCACAGCGTTTACCTACTGTGCCATCTTGAACCAAAAGTTAGCAATATGTTCTTGTATGTTGTATGCTTTATCCATTACAGTCCTTACCGTATTAATCATAGCTGTTTTAAAGTCCTTGTCTGACAGTTCCAACATTATTGCCATATTGATCTGGTTCTGATACTCGCTCTGTCTCTTCAAACTGTGTTTTTACATTTTAGTATGATTTGCAGTTTATTCTTGATAGCTGGACATGATGTACTGAGTAGAAGGATCAGTAAAAGGGCTTAAGCATGTGAGGCTGGGATGTGTTCTCCAGTCCTATGATTATGCCTCAGTCTTTTTGTGAGCCTATGAACCTGGACTGTGAACTTCACCAGTGCTTCTCAGCTCTTCCTCGCTGCCTCCCTTTCAAGGTGGGACAGGATGGCTACAGTGGGATTATCCTAGAGTTGGGCATTATCCTTCTCCCAGTTTGGTTAGGCTCTGGTAAAATCCCAGTAGGTTAAATAGCTTCTCTTGGAGGCAGGCCTTGTCAAGAACAGAATCTTCTGGAGTATTTCAAAATGGTTACTTTTCTCCTTTCCCTGCCAGAAGCACAAAGGGATTTTTCTCCAGTATTTACTGTGAGAATCTTGTAGAACTCCCAGAGGTAAAACTTGCAAAAGTTTGGACCCCCCAACTCCCATGACTGGTTCTTCTGGTATTTTTAACTCTTAGACTTGTCTACACTGAGCCTCCAGCAATTTGTTGATTATGGCGCTGATTCTTGTAGAAGTTTCTGCTCATGGTTTTCTGTTCCAGTAAGTTGTGATTCTCTGTATTCACCTATCTATCTCTCCAATTTTGGGGGCAGCAGTTTTCCCTGTGACCTCACTTCTCTGATTGACCTAAGAAAAAAATGGTTGTTTTTTCAGTTTGTTCAGCTTTTTACTTCTTGTTAGAATATAGTAATGACTTCCAAGCCTCTTACGTGCTGGACCACAAACCAGAACTCCAAATTCCCATGTGCAGCTGCCTACCACTACCACCACTCCTGTGTCCTAAACATCAGTAAGTCTCGTGGGTTCTATTCTTTTAACTACTGTCTCACCTAGCATTTCGCCAGAATGATTTCAATAGCTTTCTAAATCATCGCCTGGATGTTCTATTCTGGTGTGCCTACAATCAATTCTCTATTGACAATTTGAGTGATCTTTAAAATAAAAAAAAAAAAAACAGATATACTTCCTCTTTAGAACTAACCAAGGCTTCCTATTGTACTTAGAATAAAATGCATTTTCACATAATGTTCTGCAAGGCCCTACATGATATAGCCCCTGCATGCTTCTCTTAATTCAGCTCTACCTCCTCAGCCACTGCACTCTATTATAGAGCTTCTGTTTGCTTCTTGATGTATGTCTTAATCAGCTTGGGATGACATAAAATATTACTGCAGACTGGGTGACTTAAAGAACAAATACTTATTTTTCACAGTTATAGAGATTGGAAGTCCAAGATCAAGGTGCCAACATGATCAGGTTTTGATGAAGGCCCTTTTCTTGATTTCCAGATGGCTGTCTTCTCATTATATCTTCACATAGTGGAGAAAGAGTAGGCTAGCCCTCTGGCTTCTTCTTGTAAGGGCACTATTCCCATTCCTAATATCTCCACCCTCAAGAGCTAATAATCTCTGAAAGGGCACAGTATTGAGTACCGTAGGGATTAGACTTCAACATATGAATTTTTGGGAGACACAAACATTCTGCCCATAACAATGTGCTAAGATCGTATTAGCCCTTGGGCCTTAATATTAGCTTTTCCCCCTGCCTGAATTACCCCTCTGCAGTTCTTCACATGGCTGGCACTGTCTTGTGATCTCAGCTTAATTTGTATGTCATCAGTGTGATGGTTAGTTTGTGTGTCAACTTGGCTAGGCTATAGTGCACAAGTATTGCTATGAAAGTATTTGGTATATATAGTTAACATTTACAATAGTTGACTTTATGTAAAAGAGATTTTCCTCAATAATGTGGGTAGGTCTCATCTAATCAGTTGAAAGGCCTTAGTAACAAAACTGAGGTTCCCCTGAGGGAGAAGGAATTCTGCCTCAAGACTGCAGCATCAGCTCCCATGTGAGAGTTCCAACCTACTAGCCCGTCCTTCAGATTTTGAACTTGCCAGTCCCCACAACCACATAAAGCAGTTACTTGAAATAAATGTGTGTGTGTGTGTGTGTGTGTGTTTGTGTGTGTGTGTATGTGTGCGTCCTCTATTTGGTCTGTTTCTCTGCTGTTTCCTTGGAGAACCCTGACTTATACACTTGGTAACAGCTCATTTGACCAGCTGTTCTCTTAGTCCTTCCCCGTGTCACTCTTTAGTGTATGACTCTGTTTTTGTTTTATTTGTATCATTCATCTTTCTGCACATCTCTCTTGGCCATTCGTCTGCTTATTTATTATTTGTCTCTCACATCTTCTTATAAGGAAGCAGTGGTACCTTGTCTGCTTTATTCATCCTTCTACATCCATCCTCTCAACGAGAGCCCAGCACCTTTCTCAGTAAATATTGTTGAATGAATAGATGAATATTGCCTTGCCTTCTTCCTCACAAGGCCCCGTCTCTTTTTTGCTATCTTAATCCAGTACCAATCCAGAGAGGAATATTTTTGACTATCCTGGTAAACAGGATGTAAAAATTGGACTCTTTTAATGTCTCTTTTACCCGAGTCCTGAAAAAATAGGTTGATAGCAGGCTTGAAAATATGATAGGTCAAAAGTGTCTCTACATTATAACATGAAGTGCTCAGCCATCTAAGCAGGGTTTTAAGAACTGGTGTTCTACACCTTAATAGCCACCCACCCACCTGGCCAGTGGAGAAGAGCGAGGTGCTTCCTCTTCACTCATGCCTCGTTAGCGGGTTTCAGTGGAGACTATGGGCTTGTCTGCCTTCTGCTTGTGAAACATAAAAACAAGTGGCTGTGGCTGGAAGAACAAGGAGAAGTGGCTCATGAGGGGCTCGGTGGAAGAGGGAAGCAGAGTTTCTGTGGATCATATATGTACCAGATACGGGCCTCGCTGAGAGAGAAAGCTGCCAGGGTGGTTTTCACACACACACACACACACACACACACACAGACACACACACACACAGACACACACACTACCTGAGATGGCTCCCTGCACGGGGCAAGAAACTACAGCAGAAAGTGTAATATCAGGTGTCTAAATGCTGAAGGAAGAAATATTAGTGACCTATCTGAGAAGATGCATTTCTTACTTCTAGGGAACTGCAGATAAGCCATTTCCAGTGGTGTGGGAGCATCTTTGACATGCTCATGAAAATGCCGTGAGAGGAAATGTCTTAAACACCTGCTGGTCCCAGAGAGCACTGACACCAGCTTACAGCTCTCCCAGTCAGACCTTCCCTGTCTATGGTGCGGCTAACTATGCTAACTCTGCTAACAGATTGACCCCTAAATCTCAATGGCAAACTCAGCAAAGGTTTTGTGTTTATACACAATCTATGCAGCTGAGGTGGCCCTCTTGCATCCCGTGGCAGGGAAACATAGGTATGGAGGAAGCACATGGGCTCTTAACTGCCTTGATCCAGAAGTTACACGTCATTTCCACAGTTTACTGGCCAGAATAAATTAAATACATACGTGCACACACACGCACACACACACACACACACATTTTTCACACATACATACACACACACACCAAACCTAACTGTAAAGAAAGCAGAAAATGAATGGGAGGAGCACATGGAATATTTGATGAGTGTAACTTCTGTTCCACTGTCCTCCTCCCCGTTTTTTTCCCACTTGCCACCTTTCAACCTGGACATAGGACTGATATTCAGCCTGAGTGCACCAGTGTAGCCATACTGGTTTTTGAATTCTTTTAAATCTGGATGATGGATATAAATTAGTCATTGTATTATTCTTTCTTCTGTATATATTTTTGAAACAGAATTTTGACAATCACACACGACTAGTTTTTAAAAAATTGTTTACTGAGCACTTATTATGTTCTAGGGCCTTTATAAATATTTTCTTTTAAAAAATCTTCAGAAGCCTGTGAAATAGGTATTATTAGTATCCCCATTTTATGGATGAGGACAATAAAGCACAGAAAGATGAATTAACTCAGCCTGGAATGCTGATCTGGTGAAAAATCTTATATTAATTACAATTGCCCATTAGTTATTTATCAATTAGAATAGTAGCTTTTTGGGTGAAGTGATTGTTCCTTATTCATTTTAGTATGTCTAGCATCCTGCCCAGGGCTTGGCATAAAAATATGTATGCAATAAATTCAGTCATTTTAATTACTGAAATGGAAATAGAGTATGACTTGAAGTGACTTAAGAGATTGAAGAAATTTTAATTATTTGGGTGAGATTGAAAAGCTCATGGGGTGTATCTTAGATTTTGCAAAGGGCAGGAAGAACTAGGTCCCACTAATTCGAGCAGAGTTGGGGTTATTTTATAGTGTACTGTTCAGGTGCTTCCTGTTCCCCATCTTCTAGGTGACACTCACCTAGAAGATAATTTTGTAGCACTTACTTTAATACCACCTCCTCACAGGGGCTTCTCCAGAGCACTGGGGCTCAAGCAAGTCCCCACTTTTAGCCTTAGGCTCTTTAGTAGTCTCCTTTATAGCTCTTACTACAACTTGGAATTTTTTATTTACTTAAAAAAATCGTCTCCACTAGATTGTGAGCTCCATGAGGCAGGAACTATGTCTGTTTTGTTTACTATTCTATCCCCAACCTAGAGTAAACCACACATATTATGTGCACAAGAATATACGTTCAATGAATAAATGAACAAACGAATGAGGCCTAGGCCTCATGTCATATCTCTGTCTTATACCCTAGAACCTATTAAGAGTAGCTTGGATTTAGCAGAGTCCTGCATTTGTACTGCTCGGTAGATGGAACTGGAGGAAGGAAAGTGGAAGGGAGGCATCTGATGCAAATGCCAGCAGAGAGAGATGTCGGTACTCAAGTGGATAGTTTTCATGGTGCTGTTTGTCCAATACAAGGCTATGCAGCAGCTACATTGATGGATTTTTGTGTGTATTGGGGTGGGAGACGGTGTCTAACCCAGGAAACTTATTATCAATATACTTGTGCTTCTGTGGGAAAAAGCATTCTGAGTTTAAAACTACAGACTTTAATAGGACCTTTGAAACAGCTAACTTATAAGTTAGGGCCTGTCTATTATAATATTAATCTCTTATTGGGAGTTCAAAAATTGTTCACATGCAAGACAACGTTGGCAGTTGGAAAATACAAAATAAAAGGCATTTCCTCCCTTGAGGAGTGCACAATAAGGGAGAGAAAAGCTTAGATTGCTGCCTCTCTCCTGCAAAATTGAAAAGAGACTTCTCACTCACAACTTTATGTAATTCCATTGTAAGGAGACCCAGACATGAAAATAATGATAATTTAGTGTTATTCTTAATGCTTCATGTTTTACTTTTATACAAAGCAAGATATACACAATGCAATGAAGAAGCAGTGTATCATATAAACAAAATTTGACTTTCTTATTTAAAAATTTTAAAATAATTCCCCTCTGTTTTCTTCCTTCTAATGTCTATATAAATTTGGTTAGGTGTTCTTTATCTTCTACAGCTTGAAACTTGACAAAATACTTGTTGCCTCTGACCTTTTGCTACAGTTGGCAGTTTACATGTCTGTCTTCCCTCATAGATGGTATGTTTC
>NW_011889064.1:610363-612865 GCF_000151845.1 Pteropus vampyrus
GGAAGGAAAGTGGAAGGGAGGCATCTGATGCAAATGCCAGCAGAGAGAGATGTCGGTACTCAAGTGGATAGTTTTCATGGTGCTGTTTGTCCAATACAAGGCTATGCAGCAGCTACATTGATGGATTTTTGTGTGTATTGGGGTGGGAGACGGTGTCTAACCCAGGAAACTTATTATCAATATACTTGTGCTTCTGTGGGAAAAAGCATTCTGAGTTTAAAACTACAGACTTTAATAGGACCTTTGAAACAGCTAACTTATAAGTTAGGGCCTGTCTATTATAATATTAATCTCTTATTGGGAGTTCAAAAATTGTTCACATGCAAGACAACGTTGGCAGTTGGAAAATACAAAATAAAAGGCATTTCCTCCCTTGAGGAGTGCACAATAAGGGAGAGAAAAGCTTAGATTGCTGCCTCTCTCCTGCAAAATTGAAAAGAGACTTCTCACTCACAACTTTATGTAATTCCATTGTAAGGAGACCCAGACATGAAAATAATGATAATTTAGTGTTATTCTTAATGCTTCATGTTTTACTTTTATACAAAGCAAGATATACACAATGCAATGAAGAAGCAGTGTATCATATAAACAAAATTTGACTTTCTTATTTAAAAATTTAAAATAATTCCCCTCTGTTTTCTTCCTTCTAATGTCTATATAAATTTGGTTAGGTGTTCTTTATCTTCTACAGCTTGAAACTTGACAAAATACTTGTTGCCTCTGACCTTTTGCTACAGTTGGCAGTTTACATGTCTGTCTTCCCTCATAGATGGTATGTTTCTGTGCTCCAGAATAATAGCTCACTGATCTTTGTGGCCCTCCATCCCACATACTGTCTTCTTCATGCTTGACTTTCACTCACCATTAATTAAAACATGCAGCCTATGTTTTATCTCAAGACACCTTTGGATACTTTGTGATTCTTATCATTATTGTGAAAGAAGAAAAGTATGTCCTGTGTGCACTCTGGCTGTTGTCAAAGGTACCAGTTGTCACCAAAATAGATGATGCTCTTACGTCTTTTCTTTGAGAAGCTACTAATAATTCCATATGTATTTATAGTAAAAAATTTACATAAAAATTTTAGGTAAGGGATAATTTCTTTTTAATTTTTTTAGTATGGGGTGGGAATCTGAACTAAGGAGCTCATTTTTAGGAACGAGTGGAGACTGGTTCTTATGCCATCTTTGTTCCTCAGGGAAGTGTTAGAAGTGAGGAAATGGTATAGTTTGTAGATATTTTTCATATATTTTTAATGTTTTAATTTGCTTTAAGTATAAAGGTTGATATTTTCTGATTGTTTCTAAATGTGGTTGTGGGTCCATTTTGTATTCTTGATAACTCATGCCCCTTTATGACTAAACTTAAATACAAAGTTCTAATAAGCTCTCTCAAAAAGGTTTACTTTCTCTTGTTGTTTTATATACCCCGATTTTAGCAGTTAATACAATTGGTTGTGATATTTTCTTTGAATATCTATATTTTTCTTCACAATATGAACATCTTATGATCAAAGGTCATGCTTGAGTCATTTTTGTCTGCCAATTGCTTAGTGAGATTTTTGGAACCGTAAACATTAAATAAAGGCTAAATAAATAAATGATTTTTCCCTCAAGAGATCTTCTTTATGCCTTTCTATCCTCCTTGCTCTGTTCATTAATTACCTTAGGAGTTCTAATACTAACTTCTGAAAAGACTCACAGGATTCAAATAATTTATAGTCATGGAACAGTTTTATTACAGGCAAAGGATCCAATATAACAATATTAAGAAAAGGATATTTATTTAAAGTGCCTGAAGATTTCTTCGTATATACATTGCTGGGTTGAGTAGGACATGTGTTGTCTCCAGGTCTCAAACCACCACTATTGTGTGTGCAAAGAAAGCATCTTATTACCAGGAAGCCAAAAGACTCATCTTGGTTTAGGTCCCTTGTAGTGAGCTGATCACATAGGCACATTACATTTATGTGATCAGACTTAACTGTCAAATCTGCCTGGCTCCACTAAAACCAAGTACAAATCCGGTTACAATTAGTAAACTGATCGGCTGGCGCAGCCTGCCCCTAAACAACTCATAGACCCATGATTAAAAATTATCATTTATCTTTAATTAATATAATGCATCGTGTGGGCCAAAGGTTACACTGTTATGCACTAGGAAGTTCTGGAAATAAGCATTCCAAAACAGCTGAGATTATTGTTAAATAACTAATTAGAATGATAATTTCAGGACACTTTTCAATTTTCAGAGTGCCAAAGATTCTCTTAAACCCTAAACATGTGAGATATTAATTTTTAAATAGGCTAAACATAAGCTTCCCTGCAAATAAACTCAGCCAAATTTTCAAATACAGTTTTCTTGAAATTAGAGGTAGCCACTGTCTATCCTCAAACTAACTATGTATTAAATGGCTCAGGAGAGATAAAGTCAGACCAAGAGGAAAGTTAAAATTTAATCGACAAAACTTCAGTTATTATTTAGTTATGACCTCAACCT
>NW_011889064.1:614076-616458 GCF_000151845.1 Pteropus vampyrus
CTTGGTACAGTGCAAGAGAGAACAACAAGGAGGTGTGAATATCAGGATGAGAGGTCATTAGGGGCCATCTTGGAAGCTGGCTATCACATTGGACATTCAGTAGTTATATTTATGCTTTCTGTGGACTATGTGTCCAATTTAGTTCAATTTTCAAAGCCTTTGCAATTCTGTTTGAATTTATCCATATGTGCATTACTCAGTGGGCAATCTGAGTCCCAGATGGTGGTCTACCCATAGTTCAGTTCTTAAGCTTTGGCATACTGTTTAGGATCATTTCACATTTCAAAGTTGAACCCAGGACTGCATCAGCACTGCATGGGATCCTTTTTTGAGCTTTGTCTAATGAATCTCCTAACACTCTTTGGCACTCAGAGGTGCCTCTTTCTGGTCCCTTGAATAGAAAGCAGAGTATTTGATCACTCCACTCAGCCACGTGGGGTCCTGAAGCTGGGTCCGCCTCCACATCTAAGCAGATGGAAGATATATATAGAGAGAAAAAACAACGGGGTTTTTCCCCTACATTCTTCAGACCATAGTGTATCTTGTCAGAGAGAAAGAATTCTCCTTAGAGTTCAGCTGCTTTGGGACTGTGGTTTGTTTGAGGTCTTCAATGGAAAAAAGAAAAAAAAGAGGAAAAAAGGAAAAGAAGGGAGGAGTGAAAGAAGGAAGGAAGGGAGGAAGGAAGGAAGGAAAGAAGGAAAAGGAGAGGAGGAAGGGAGGAAATCATTCTCTCTGTCTTATAGAGTGCCCCACTTTTCACTCCTCAGACCAGAAAGAGAGAGTCTCTTGGAGCTCTTGTTCTCTGTGCCAGGCCAACAGTGCTGAATTTAGGTTGCTTTTCAGTCCAGGCTGAGAGATGAGAAAAGAAACAAACAAACCAACCTTGGAAGTTCACCACCAGATTGTTCATAATTCAAATTCTCTTTCTTCAATTTGTCTACTATCATTCACTTCAGAGTCTTCAGATACCTTCTCCATGCATTTTGTCTAAGTTTTCACTTGCATTCAGTCTGGGCTTGCCATAAAATATAAGATATCCTGCAATTTTTTAGTATAAGTTTATCTCACACATTGCATGGGACATACTTAAAAAATTCTGAAAAAAAAATCTGAAAAACATCAGAAAAAATATCTGAAAAGCAAATATAAATGGACATTCTGTATTTTTATTTGCTAAATTTCACAATCCTATTTGGTGAGACACAGGGTTGAGTGTGCTTATCCCGTCTTACTCAGAATGGGAACTCTGCCTTATTATTTTTAGCAGCTGCCTACCATTCCCTGGCATTCAGGAATATGGTATATTTGGCTATTCCATTATTGATGGATAGATAGGCAGTTTCCAGTTTTCCTTTCTTTCAAATAATGCCACAGTGACATTCATTTACATTTATCTTTGCACACTTTTGAGTCTCAGTTTCTTTATCTATGCCAAACAGGGAAGTGCAACTGCCTATCTCAAAGGGTTGTTGTGAGAATCAAATGATATAATGAGTGTGAATATGCTTAGTAAGCTGTTAAAAACTAAAGAAAGTATTTCTCAGCACTTGCCTTGTACTCAGTTGCAATGGACTTATAAGCATACATGTTTAGCTTCCTATCAGATTTTAACAATTTCTCGAGTAGATGGAATTTTGTCTTATACAACTTTGTATTACATCTACCAAGTCCTATCATAGTACTTTATTTTTAAATGACGCTAAATAATGAATAGCTAAATAAGAGAATGAAATTTGCCTATGTCGTCTAACATTCTCTTCCTCCTATTAGACATAGCTCATTATATCTTAGTTCTCTTTTGCCTATTTTTTTAAACTGATGTCCTAAAATCATTGATCATCAAATTTTTACATGTGTTTTTGCCAAGTTTTCCAGTGATTCGGATGATCTGCCAGGCCCAGGAATACCCTGGATCTAATAACAGAGCCCCAGGAATACAGGCATTGGTATTCCTTCCACTGCATCACAGACTGGGGGGTCACCTGACCTTGCCTCAATACAGGGAACTCCTCCAGGAGTCTCATGGTTGCAAGTAATGTAAAGCTCATCTTAAATTAGCTTAATCCATAAAGGTGGGTACACCTGGCCAAAAAATCCAGCGTTAGCAGTAACTTGATGTAATGGCTCAAACGATGTCACCAAGGTGATCCCATTGTTCTGCCTTTCTAAGCAAAAGCTTCATGCCTAGGGGCTCCCTGTACTCTGTATTTCTCTTCTTGATTGCAAAATGGCTACAGCAGTTCTAGATCTTACATCTTCAAATTATGCATTCCAGGAAGAGAATGTCAAGAATGTCTCTGTAAGTTCCTGAAGAAAAGAGGAATTTTCCTCTTCCCAGAAGTCCCAGCAAACATTTCATTGGTTCTGATCCTAATCAGAACT
>NW_011889064.1:616508-641569 GCF_000151845.1 Pteropus vampyrus
AAAAATCTGAAAAACATCAGAAAAAATATCTGAAAAGCAAATATAAATGGACATTCTGTATTTTTATTTGCTAAATTTCACAATCCTATTTGGTGAGACACAGGGTTGAGTGTGCTTATCCCGTCTTACTCAGAATGGGAACTCTGCCTTATTATTTTTAGCAGCTGCCTACCATTCCCTGGCATTCAGGAATATGGTATATTTGGCTATTCCATTATTGATGGATAGATAGGCAGTTTCCAGTTTTCCCTTCTTTCAAATAATGCCACAGTGACATTCATTTACATTTATCTTTGCACACTTTTGAGTCTCAGTTTCTTTATCTATGCCAAACAGGGAAGTGCAACTGCCTATCTCAAAGGGTTGTTGTGAGAATCAAATGATATAATGAGTGTGAATATGCTTAGTAAGCTGTTAAAAACTAAAGAAAGTATTTCTCAGCACTTGCCTTGTACTCAGTTGCAATGGACTTATAAGCATACATGTTTAGCTTCCTATCAGATTTTAACAATTTCTCGAGTAGATGGAATTTTGTCTTATACAACTTTGTATTACATCTACCAAGTCCTATCATAGTACTTTATTTTTAAATGACGCTAAATAATGAATAGCTAAATAAGAGAATGAAATTTGCCTATGTCGTCTAACATTCTCTTCCTCCTATTAGACATAGCTCATTATATCTTAGTTCTCTTTTGCCTATTTTTTTAAACTGATGTCCTAAAATCATTGATCATCAAATTTTTACATGTGTTTTTTGCCAAGTTTTCCAGTGATTCGGATGATCTGCCAGGCCCAGGAATACCCTGGATCTAATACAGAGCCCCAGGAATACAGGCATTGGTATTCCTTCCACTGCATCACAGACTGGGGGGTCACCTGACCTTGCCTCAATACAGGGAACTCCTCCAGGAGTCTCATGGTTGCAAGTAATGTAAAGCTCATCTTAAATTAGCTTAATCCATAAAGGTGGGTACACCTGGCCAAAAAAATCCAGAGTTAGCAGTAACTTGATGTAATGGCTCAAATGATGTCACCAAGGTGATCCCATTGTTCTGCCTTTCTAAGCAAAAGCTTCATGCCTAGGGGCTCCTTGTACTCTGTATTTCTCTTCTTGATTGCAAAATGGCTACAGCAGTTCTAGATCTTACATCTTCAAATTATGCATTCCAGGAAGAGAATGTCAAGAATGTCTCTGTAAGTTCCTGAAGAAAAGAGGAATTTTCCTCTTCCCAGAAGTCCCAGCAAACATTTCATTGGTTCTGATCCTAATCAGAACTCTGTGTGTGTGTGTGGAGGGCGGGGCGGGGGGTGTGGGGTGGTAGTGGTAGGAGAATAGGATATGCTGATTGGCTTAAGTCATACCAGCCCCTGAGTTCTTTCAAACTCTAGGCAGAATGAGAAAATAAGCTTTTCAGAGAAAATTCAAAAACACTTTCAGGAAGCAGAATGGATGTTGCAGAGCCAAACAACGCCAAATTTTCTCTATAGGAACCTTCTATATTTTAGTTCCATTTAATATATCTACTGAAAGCACCTTATTATTTTTTCTCATCTCAATTACTTTATTTTTCTGCATCGATATCAAATGTGCTTGATAGGAGCCTGCTCAATGGTAGTGGTGTTAAATGAAAACATTTTCCTAAGAATCAGGTAATTTCCTTTCAGACACATCTGAATTGTAATTAATCATTTAAATAAAGAGGCAGATTTCTTTAACCGTCTCCATTAAAAATCTCTTACCATTACACACCTTTGCATTTAGTACAAAGTGAAAATACCAGCTTCCTTATCCAAAGGCAGTCTTAACTTGTGGTTGCAGGTGGGTTCTCACTTTTAAATTGAGTTTAATCATAATGATTTGCCTGGGCAACAATTATCCTAGACTGAATAGAAAGAGGATAACACTTTTCATTAAAATGCAGAATCAATTGGGCAAATGAAAGCAGCAGCCAGTAATGGGGCAGACAAAAAGAAATCATGGATTTAAGAAAGGCCAACAGGTGGTACGAAGTGCATATATTCTCTCACTCCTTGGTTCTCTTACCACGGTCTTAAAAAAATAATTAAAAATAAAGAAGTAAACAAACAAATAGCAGCAGCAGAGATTTGCAGACCAGGGTGAGCATAACTGATTCCACTTTCTAAGCAATTCCCCTGCCTAAGGCAAAGGGAGAGTGAACTACTGATAAGAAAATTGATGCAAATTAAAGGCATGGGAGGTTGAAAGCTAACCTCTGATTTTTCCCTTCACCCCATTTTTGTTGTTCATTGGATCATCTAAGGCTAAAGCCCAATTTTCTCTGTTTAGAAACAGAAAATGTCTTTTGATCTGGCAAAGAACAGGCACTTACGGATGTTAATCCTTCTTAGCATGCATTCACAGAAACTTACTGGGCCATGGCCCTTGTTTCCAATGGAATGTAGGCTAAATAGCTTCTAGATTATTGTTCTCTGGTTACTGAACAACCATGAATTATTTTCCAGTATCCTCTTCCCCCCCAAATTAATCTCCTTGCATAATGTCTAGTGATCCAAACATCTGGTCCCTTTGCTCCTCTCTTATCTGTTCCATCTTTTTAGAGCTTCGCTCTCTCTTCCATCAGGTTCTTTCAGTGCCCTCCTCTCATGCACGTCTCATCCCCCGTCATCTCATTCTCTTACTTCATCTCACCCTTCTTCTATCCCTCTAGAGTTTTCTCTTTCCCTTACTGCCCCTTTCCTCGCAATCACAGTTCTGTCTGAACTTTGGCAAAGGGGACAAACATTCTGAAAAACCTTAAGGATTCTGATAGAAACAGCTGGTTCCTCTGATTTGGGAATGAACGTGTAGAGTTGTGAATGGTACTTGCTGTGAAAGAAGCAAGCAGAAAGGAAGAGTTCAAAAACAAAATCTTCTATATTCCCTCGTATTTTCCTGAATTGTTATCACATTCTTCGCACCTCTCTGGCTCACTGAAAATGTAGCTAAGAGATTTATGAATAGGAATGTGCTAAAACTCCCTCCGAAGTAGAAAACTTTCAATGCCTATTGATATTAGTCTTATAGTTTCCATCTCTAATGCGGGGGTTTTAAAGCATTATTGAAATGAAAAGTAAATTAATGCAGATATGTAATTGGTTGGAGCCATTTATAGTATTTTATTTATCAGAGAATTAATTAGGTCTGCTTGATCTGGTCACGATTTCTGGTCCTTTCTGCTCCCCCTCTCTATCAAAATTTTAGACTATATTAATCAGGGTCCCAGTAGGAAATAGATGACACCCTCAAATTAGGAACAGTGGAGGAGAGTTTAATAAAAGAACTGTTTACCAAAGTGTGGGAAGGTATAAAGGAACCACGATGGATGATGCAGGAGCCAAGGGCTTTCTTACCAGCCCCAGGTCTGAATGGGTAAAAGGAAGGAATAATTACTGGAACTTTCAGAGGAATAGTCATGAAGAAAAACTTGTTTGATAGGCCCGTCACCTTTGGTTGACGAACAAAGGTTTTTCTCTACTCTCCTTTTCTCTCCTGATCTCCTACCAGGTCTCCCCATTGGTTGAACCAGAATCTGGAGGATGAAAGAGGCTGTTGATGCAGTCCACACAAATCAGTGTCTCAGGGCAGAGATTAGGTTGGAGAAGTGTAGAGAGTGGATCTGGAGTGGCTCAGGGAAGAGAAATGCCAAATAGGCACACTCTTTGTGAGAGGAAGGCAAACTAGAAATATAGAGAAATAGGACAGAAAGTTTATGTAAATTTATCAGGATAACACTTTATGAGTTAGGAGCCAATCTGAGATACAAAGATAGGATTCTTTGGTCTTGGTCTTCTATTTTAATTTTTAATTTTAGATTTGTGTATTTTTTGCAAGCATAGTCATACGAATGGGTGCCCAGGTCTTTAAATTATGTGCCAATATTTTAGGTCCATCTAAGAATGCTACATTATGGGGATAAAAGCTTAGGTATACTCTAAGTTAAGTGTTTTATGTGTTAGCACTGGATACTTTTAATAAATGGATACAAATATTTCTGTTTTATGAAGAGGAGCACTAGAGAACATCTATTGATTTTAGACCTCCTTTCGCCTTTCTTTTGGATATAATTTCTTGAATTTATAGTAGGTACTCACCCTTCCTCTCTCAGCCTTTGTGGTAGGTGGACATGTGATTTACCTTGGCCAAAGAGCACTTTCAATCCCCTTGGCCACAGAGATGTGATCAAGATGAGCACCTGAAACGAGTTAGGCCTGTCAGAGTGGAACCCAGAACACTTATTCTTCAAACTCCCCTTGAATTCTAGAGAGTGAAGGACAGGAGTTGCTGACAATCATTTCTGCCACTAAGTGGATATTGACAATGAAAGCAACACAGAGGGAAGCAGAACAAGGTGTGGAGAGAGAGCAGGCTTTGGTGACAGAATTTGAGTCCTTCGATTAGTCTGTGCCAAAAGCCAGTTCTAGGCCTATAACATACGTTAACAAATTGCCTTTTTATTCAAGTTTCTTATTTAGTTTGAGTTGGAACCTTCTGTCACTTGGAACCAAAAGGCTCTTAAACTGATACAAATGTATTCTAGTTAAGTTATCTATGTAAGACTGTTCTTTAAAAGCAAAACTGTTGTCCCACTAACTTCCATTATAAAGTTACAAAGTTAGAAAATTCCCTCTAAAAATAAGTATTTCCACATACTGTTGGAAATGAGACCAGTAACACTACATCACAAGACCCTGTAGTCAGTCAGCAAGCATGCTGTGTTTTGTAGAGAATGAGGATTTCTCCCCTTAGTCCTATCCTTACAGTTTGATTTGGGTCTCAGCCACTATGGAAAACAGTGTGGAGGTTCCTCAAAAAATTAAAATTAGAATGACCATATATATGATTCAGCAATTCTACTTCTGGGTTTTTATACAAAGAAATCCAAAATTCAGAAATCCACTAATTCAGAAAGATATATGTACCCCTATATTCTTTGCAGCATTATTTACAGTAGCCAAAACATGGAAGCAACCTAAGTGCCCATCAGTAGACAACTAGATAAAGAAGATGTGGTACATATATACAATGGAATATTACTCGGCCATAAAAAAGAATGGAATCTTACCATGTGCAATAACAGGAAGGTACTATGCTAAGTGAAATAAGTCAGACAGAGAAAGACAAATAGCATATGATCTTACTTGTATGTGGAATCTAAGGAACAAAATAAATGAACAAATGGAACAGAAACAGACTCATAGATTCAAGGAACAAGCTTATGGTTGCCAAATGAGACGGAGGTTGGGGGAAGGATGAAAAAGGTTAAAAGATTAAGAAATATAAAATGGTAGTTAGGAAATAGTCGTGGAGATGTAAAACATAGTCAATATAGTCAATAATATGGTAATAACTATGTATAGTGCCAATTAGGTACTAGACTAGTCAAAGGGATCACTTTGTAAATTATATAAATGTCTAACAACTATGCTATATATCTGAAACTAATATAAAATAATATTGAATGTCAACTGTAATTGAAAAAAATTTTAAAGGTGTGGCGGGGAAGGGGAAGGAGAATAAGAAAGTCAAATTTCTAGGTATAACACAAATAAGTCATTGGGTTGTAATGTACAGCCTAGGGAATATAGTCAATAATATTGTGATAGCATTGTA
Organism: Pteropus vampyrus; assembly: GCF_000151845.1. Classification (NCBI taxonomy): domain Eukaryota; kingdom Metazoa; phylum Chordata; class Mammalia; order Chiroptera; family Pteropodidae; genus Pteropus; species Pteropus vampyrus. The sequence goes on from NW_011889064.1 coordinate 622,144, forward strand.
CGGTGTCAGGTGGTTGCTGAACTTATGGCGATCACTTCTTTAGATATATAAATGTCGAAAATGGTGTACACCCGAAACTAATATAATATTGTATGTTAGCTGTATTTTAATAAAAATCTTTTAAAAAATGAACTTACAATGATTACCAGTGGAGCTCCATCTGTACACATTGCCATGCATATGAGCACCTAATACATTAGCATTTGGAGCATCACGTGATGTAGAGCAAACTCATTTCTCACTTTATTGATCCCATAGTTCAGCTTGTGGTATAGTTTACATGAATGAAGGTTGTTCATTTTCATACGCACATTTAGTGAGTCTGAACCTGGCCACTTTGGGCAGGAGAAGGAAGGAAAGACTTGAGCTTCGTAGGGCTGTGAAAGTGACTGGTAGGGCCATTCTGCTTCCTTAGGTGATGGTAAGAGCAGCGGTTAGAAACTGGACCTGAATGTCTGCTTCTTGGTATTCTCTGGGGAGAGAGATGAGAGTAGCTGTGTTGTGAGGCTCAGCAGAGAGCTTCCAGGCCTGATCTCAGCATGGGGGAGGGTCCCGGCTATCCAGTCTATGGGGGTGGGGGGGAGGTGGGGGGTGATGGTGGGGCTCCAGGTGTGTTGGGAAGGCTGTAGTCACTGTTTTCTTTCTGGCTTACTAGGGCAGCTCTTCTCCCCTCAGTAACTCTGGGACCTGTTCTTAGTAATGGACGTTTAGGTCAGTGTAGGTAGTGGGACATGATTCCATTTTTCAATCAAAGAACAGAAAGTGGAAGGGTGAACTATCTCTTTTCCTTATCTGCACAGTGATTTGGCTCTAGAGTCAGAGACTGGGTTCAAATTCTAGCTCCATCTTTACAAGTTGCGTGGCTTCCGTAAGATGAAAATAATAACAGTAGCTACCTCACCGGTTGTTGTGATAATTAAATGAGATAATTCTCATTAGAGCAATTAACAGTACCTGGTACATTACGTGTTCAGTAAATGCTGGCTTGAAAGGGAGTATGGGGTACACTACATAAGATTTTTAAAAAGTAAAACATATTTCTGTAATCAACTTTCCTCAACTTCCATTTGCCCACGAGCCTCCTAGCAGCTACTTAGATATTTTTATTTCCTTGTCACACAATTGAAAAATGACTGTAGATCACATTGCATTTCAAATAATCTAAGAACTGTGCAGCAAGCTCAGGATCTGAAATTAAATTGGCTTTTATATTGTTCATGCTAGTTGTTCTTCAAGTACAATTATAATCAGAAAGCTAGCACTATAAAAATAGTACCAAGTCTCATTTTTTCTCTCAGTGTTATCTGCTGCCATAGTGCTTCCCAGGCATGTTTATTTACTTGATTCACAACAGCAAATCTTTTCTCTCATTAGCCTGACAGCAATAGTTTGATTCCACAGCAACACTCATTGCACCTGGTAAAATCTTTATTACTGGTGAAGCCCAGGAGGCCCAGGTCACTGTTTTCCTCTTGAGAAGCTCCGTGGAAATGTATGTTATGATGAGAGTTGCCTAAACAATTTTGCTGTGGAAAAAAGGGAGGACCAGATAGAACCTTCACTTTGACAATTTCAGAATTCTTTTTCCTCTGAGGAGAATGACAATTTAGTCTTCAGATTTCCCCTTGTTCCCTTTTCGCTGCTCATCTTTGCTCTGTGTGCAAACGTGAATTTAGCGCTAGGCAGAGAGGCCGAATTGACAGCTCCCGGCTCTCTGCTCCCAGACGTCTTGCCCTCTGATGTCTCTCACTCATAACCTGGCAGTAAACGAGGGGAGTCACTTGAGAACTCCGTTTATAATCTTTTTGATTATTAGATGCCAAGATGTTTTCCAGTCAGGCAGATGAAAATGTTTTAGCCCTGGAAGCGTGTAACCCTAGAATATTCACCCCTGAAATGTCTCTAAATTATTCATCACAAATCTGAAGAATTTGAGATGATTTGGGATCTTAATCGGGCTATTAGGTGAGCAGTCATCGCTAATTCTGTAATTAGTCAATTCCATTTCCTCTAACACCCTCCCCCCATTAAAAATATTCTTCCAACCTGAGAAGAAGCAACAGGCAGCCCGAGGACAGAGCTCTGTAATCTGTGAGCTCCAAGTGTTGGCTGTGAAGCTGGGAGGTTTGCAGCCAAAGCCACCAGTGAAGCAGCATGTAAAACAAGCTAGGAGAGAGAATGTGTGGGGGAGGGAGGAGGAAGTACATGAAGGTGGGTAGGAAGGGATAAAAGTGACAAATTCAAAACAGGAATGGAAGCAAAAAGGAAAAAAAAAAAAGCGAAAGCTAAGCCAATGAAATCAAAGCAAGCAATTTTATATTCCAATTCCTTCAGTCTTGGGGAAGAACAGTGTGTCGAGACCGGCCCTGCTGTCGGAGGCTGTGCCAGTCACTAGCTGTGGGATCTCCAGCAAGGCTTTGGGCTGTTCTTACCACACATGGAAAATGGAGGATACTTATAGCTGCCCAAGCCATGTTCTAGGATTGATGAAAGGCTGAAGTTATATAGAAATCCTTTAAAAATGGAAAAGGCTAATTCCAAACATAATGTATTATCAGTTCTTCTCCAGAGAAATGTATATCCAACATGCCTCAAGCTTCTCTGTTTCTTCCCTTCCTCAGCAAACACGGTGCTTACTTTAAGGTATCTGAGGCTATCTTCAGAATCTTCCATTGTCAAGTCATATGCCATTTTATGTTTAGCCAAGAAGGCAAGGCATGGACCTTGCTCTACCACCAATTCCCAAAGATAAAACCAGTGTCAGGCATTTGATCATGACTTGCGTCCAGCCACGCTTTACCACTGGAGTCTACTGTCCAGTTGGCAGTCTCTCTCTGGCCAACCTGCACGTATGACATGTAGGGTGCTATTCTCTTCCTGCCATGTATTGGGTGGAGAGGGGAGTCAGTGTGGAAAGATTTGGCTAGCGTTCTGTGGAGCTCTGTGGTCCCTAGAGGTCTTCAGGAAGCTTAGACTGGAGCTATAATTAAATAAAATCTTTTTTTTTTTTTTTGCAGTTTGAGGAAAGGGTAGGAACCTTCAACATCCATAACCATTCAGTCTTAGTCTGTGTTGGCTCCAAATGGTTGGGAAGTCAATCATTTTTACACTGGAGCTTGCTCAGGCTCTGGAGCTGAAGTTCCACATAGATCTTATTCACATTGAGAATCAGAGTGAGATTTTCACAATGCTTCATGGTCTGACTACTCAGGCAAGATGTGAGGAACCCCTGTAACTCCCAGGGGTTTTCTGTTCCCTATGGCAATCTAGGACAGAGTGGTAGAGCACCTCTGACATGTTCTTTTTTCAACAATCTTGGCAAGAAAATGTTATGTGCATCTCTTAATCCCCAATGCTTAGCACATTGCCTGGTTGGTGTACTGCAGCCATCAGTAAATGTTTTTGAATAAATGAGTGAGTAAAGGAGTAAGTAAATATGGGAGTGAGTGGGTTGAGTGAGTGAGCGAATGAATGAATGAATGAATGAATGAATGAATAAAAGAATAATGACTCCTGGGTCATAAGCATAAGTTGTCGAAAGAATGGCAGTTGCCACTGACCAAATTCCTTCTTTTTTGGAATATTTTGATGTCTGTGTACTCTTTATCTATGATACTTAACCACAGATATTTACATACTGTATACATGAGGTTCTAATTGGTATGTAATTGCTCCTTTTTAAGGAAATGCTTCTAACTTTAATGACTGTGGCTTAAGGAATAGTTTTAGTTTAGGGATTTTTGTTTGATTTTGCTTTTAACTTGAATAGAGATTTTATATATGCAGTATGCAAGTTTTTATTCAGTTTCAAGAAATTTCTTGTAAACTTCAAGAAATTTAAGTTTACAAGAAAATCTTGTAAACTTAATTCCACTTATGGAGTGGAATTAAGAAACTGTTTCCATTTTTACATTTGTATAATTCAGCCCCTTTTTTCCTTTTTCACTTTGCAAAATATCAGAATAAAGGAATTTGTTTAGACTGATAACTTTTGTGGAAAACTCAACTTTTTGGTTTCTGAAAATAGAGGAAGAAATTCTAATATAAACAGAACTATAGATTTTGCTCTTATCCGAAGGCACTGTCAATCAGCAGCTCACAATCTGAGACTGTTTGCTAATTAATAGACACCAAATTCTTTAGGTTTGAATTCATTCAAAGGTCTTGTTCAGCTTTTTCAGAGAACCATAAAGACACCCAGGCACAGTGACACTACTCTAACACCAACTTTTATCCTCGATTCATTTTTTGCAAAGATTATCATGACGTTATAAAGTCTCATAATCCTTATTTGCTGGACATTTACTAAGATCATTTTTCCTTTGTAGTACCAAAACTGAATCAATTCCCAGACTTTTCCTGAATGAAATAGGTAGAATTTAGCCATTTGACTGTGTGAGCTTTTACTGAAAACAAGATGCCCTCAGGAACTGTTCTGTAGTATCACCTTTCCCTGTGCAAATATGACTTTATAACCTGCATTCTTTTTTCTGGGTCCTGAATTATGGTAATTATGTAACATTCCAGCTCTTTTAACTAGGCTTTCTCATTTAAAATTAGGATATTATAGTAATTTATAGAGGATTATAGAGTTTTGATGACATGGGGAACAAGGTAATATAATGGCCAAAGCTGCCCACATGGACGGTGGGAAAAAGACCTTCTACTTGGTGCCACAAACCACAAAAATACCCAGTTTTCTGAGAAATCGATGACAGTATCATTGTCTACACTTCCTCCTCCTACTGCCACCACCAGGCTGATTCTGACAGCAGAGGTGACGTCCGTGTGATAAGACTGTAGGGCAGTAGGGACAGGGAGAGCTTTCATCAGGGAAATCATTATCGACAAAGACTTGCTTATATCTGATGTTAGCGCTGATCTGTGCAGTAGGTGGAACCATGAAGAAATTTAAGACACTAGCTTCTCTGATCTCTTTGTAAAATGAGATTATCTTCCTGGGCAACCATTTTCTTCTGGCCGCCACACAGCAGAACAGAAGGGAGGGGCCAGTGACCCCTGAGGAACCCTGAGGAGTCAGCTTTGGGCTTTCTTCCAGCCAGAGGGAAATGGAGCCTGCATTAATTTAAATTTTTTAGCAGCCAGGAACAAAAACAAACTTAAGGTATCTTACGTGGGAAAGGAGATTTATGGAATGGATACTAGAGTCACAGAGTCTGATGAAATTTTGAACCCACTCTTCAGGACCAGCACAGTTCCAGAAGCAGCCTCCGAGTACTGATAGCCTTTCCAGAGCCCTCGTGTTACACAGACTCAGTTCTTAAAGATTCCTAGTCCCTGAGTCTCCATTCAATATCTTACATTTGCTGGAGAGAGACTCTCAGTGCCCAGCTTGTATGAGGTATCCATTCTCGGACTAATTAGTTATGGCCATTGGGGCAGAGTCAGGAAACAGAAAGATGGCTACCAAAAATCGTCCTATGGAGAGCACAGGCAGTTTTGTGAGAAGTTAATGTAATAAGATTATGCTACTAGGTCCCCATTACTCTGCAACAGGCCTGGGGAGTAGAGATAAAATTCCTTAAAAATAGAGAAAAACTCATCATTCTTGTTAGGCTTAAAGATGATTTTAAATCTTTGGAGAATTTCCACAAAATAATGGACTATGAAATCACTCATCATTAGTGTATCACTTATTTATTGCTGCATAACAAATCACCCTAAAACTTAGTGGCGTAAAACAACAACTGTCTGTCTTTGCTCATCGTGCTATGGGTCAGCAGTTTGGGATGAATTTAGCTGAGTAGTTCTTCTCCTGGTGTCAGGTAGAGTCACTCATGTGGCTCAGTCATCCGGAGGCTTGAATGGGATAGTTCAAGGTGGCTTTACTCACTTACCTGCCATTCGATGTTGGCTTTTGGCTGAGCCCCTTTTCCCAGGATCCTTCATCTTCAAGCAAGAGAGCCAGGCTTCCTCATACGGCATCCATGTTCCAAGAGGCATCTTGAGGCCTGGGCTTGGAAGTTCCATTATGTCACGTCTGCTGCATTCTACTGTTCAGAGCAAGTTACACGCCAGCCCAGACTCAAGGTCGGTGGAGATAGACCCTATCTCTCGATAAGAAATATGACAAAGTCATGAGTATACAGGGATAGAGATTATTGTAGTTATCTTTGCAAATAATCTACCATGCTTAGGACCTACTACATAAAAACAAAACAAAACAAACAAACAAAAAAACACTATCATTTATAACCAACACCCAGCCATGGAGAAAGGTGAATGAGATGGTATTATAAAGCCCTGTGAGAAGTTAGTAGCCAAAAAATGACTCTTAGAATTTCCGTTATTCACAAGACAGTTGCAAATAATGCACATCCAAAAACATACTGAATTGAGGTGATGGGGGAATTGGATTATAGACCCAGTCTTGCTACCAACTTTATTAAGTACAGAAGAATAAAGTACTTCTGATCCTCAGTTTCCTTATGGATCAAATAAGAAAATGTATAAATTATATAACTTTCATGAGACAGAGCTCTGTGAGCTGTAAAAATGCTATACAAATGAAAAGTCATTAAAAAGAATTCAATTTGTGGTACCTTGCTTTTCTCCTTTCTAGTTATGTGATTTAAAACAAGGAATGACCTCAGGCTTATGCTGCTATAAAAGACATGTTTTTACAGATATTTTCTTTTATCTAAATGCTTTTTGATGACTTGCCAGTGAATGTAGTATAATTTATGATTTTTCTAAGTGTTCAAAAACGTACCAAATTAAAACATGCAAGGGGAGAGTAATTGGATGTATCCATTTAGGGAAAAAAAGAAAGTGTGTGGAAAAGAAAATGAGCTTAAAAGCATAAGAGAGACTGTGCCTTTTAGACTGTGTAAGAATAATTAGGTGAGATCCTCTGTGTGGACAGTTTTAAGAGAAAATTATTTAAAATGGTAGAGTGTGTGCCAAGCTAGGTATGAGAGCTGAGTACACAGTTAACTTTGAAGAAGTAAAACAAAATCTCTGAAATACAACAACTAATTTCTTTAGGGAATGGGTCACGATGAATATAAACACACCAGATTTTTGTCTTTCCAGAGAAAAAGGTGGTATGGGCAGGATTAATGAGGATTTAGAAGAGCCTTGTGAGGTCATTTGAGCAGGTAAATGAGAATGTGAATGTATTTTCCAGACTTTTATAAACTTAACTGGTCCCTTAAAGCAGATATCTGTGATGCACTCCACTGCATCCCCTTAGTCCATCTGACTCCAGTACACTTTCATATATCCTTGCCAGCCAGTGTCCTACATCAAATACACACTAAACATCCATTTGCGCTGCTTTCTCCATGTCTACGCACACCCAGAAATGCGGGGAGGGTTATCATTCCCGAGAACAGTCCTCCACCACTGGACACAGGAATTGGTGGAAAAAGGAATGCCAGCCTCCCTGTGCTCTAGTTCAAGGGCTGACAATCACTGGACCAAGTCCAGCCCACCTGTTTTTGTAAATAAAGTTTACTAGTACATAGCCATGCCTATTTACATATTGTCTATGTTACAATGACAAAGTTCAGTAATTAAGATAGAGACAACATGGCCTGCAAAGAGGAAAATATTTAGTATCTGACCCTTTACAGAAAATGTGTGCCCACATCCACTCTAGTGGAACAATTCTGAGGCATCTTCTATGTGGTTCCTCAGAGTGTCCCCAACAAGATAGAGACCAGTTATCCGCAGTGGTAAACAGCACATTAATGCACACAGTCTTGGCTTTTTGCCCTTCCCTCTCTCTCTTTCCCTACTCTCTCTATTTTGTTTCCTAGGATCACTTTCCAAATCCAAACTAAGATAGAACTCAATCCTTCTTGGTAGTTCTTTTTCATGCTACATTTATGAGACTCTGTTCCATTATTTTACTTTGTGACTCATCACACATACCATGCATAAATCCGAAACACACACATATAACCTATCGCTGAAATGAATGTATTATGAAATAATATTTATCTTTGCTGTCAGTAACATATGATTATATTTTCTATTCCATTTTACTCTCTTATTTATCATTTAAAAAATAGTCTGGTTATGACTGATTAAATTGATTTTAACACAGCCCTAGAGGTCTGTTTACCAGTTTTTGAACCCATAGATCTGCACGTGGCCACAAGACAAATGCATGGGCATCGGGTCCACAAGGGGGGTCCACAAGGGTTTGATCCAGATTGCCTGGCTAAAGGAATGCAGATTAGGTATCAGTGGGATATGAACAGGAACTCTTACCTGTAAAGGCAGAAATGTATTGGCTGCATTTGGAGAACAAAGGGAATGGAATGAGGGGATGAAACGGGGAGGGAAGAGAAGATTGCCTTTAGAATGATGGAAGAAGACGGAGAAGAGATAAAACCTACTGAGAAGGTAAAGCTGCAAAGAACTCTAGAACACCCCTTCATTTCAATTGCACTCATGTGTGAAAGCAACAAACCACATTTGAATGAATATAAGAAGTCAGAGTGCTTACTATATATTTAAACTAATGTCTTCCGTCAGGTGCACCTTATGTTGTTTTCATATCTTTACCTATGATTTCAGATGACCATCTTTTGTTTAATACCATACTGTCTGAATTTTTCTACCTCTCTGATTATTCATTCTTGGTCTGTTTTGCTGGATTCTCTTCCAGTATTTGCTTTTGACTGTTGATTTTTTTAGGGATCATTCATTAGCTTTCTGTTTTATATATATGTATTTTTAATGCTACACACTTTCTTTCAATTTCACCCATTTGTATGGTTTAAGGACCATTTCCATGTTCCTGGACTACAAAATAAATACCTTCAGCCTAAATCTTCTCACTCCCACATTTATTTACCCAACTGCCTACTTAATATCTAGACCACAAATTAAATACATTCCAAGTTGAACTCGCCATCTGTAATGTCCACCAAGTCTCCTTCCCTTCTACCCTGTCCTGTATTCTGTCTTTTTCATGATCAGTATACTCACCTAGACCAAAAGTCTGGGAGCCTTTTTAAACTTATTTTTCTCCTCCATCTAAATGGTCATATGTCCTAAATATTTTTAAAGTCATTCTCTTCCTCTGTTTCTATTGATATTGTCCTAATTTTGAGTTTCTTCATCTTTCTTTTGTATTATTGAAATAATCCATCTATTAATCTCCCTGCCCCCAGGTCTCTCCCCATTAATTTTTCTTCACAAAGCCACTCAGTCAGGGTTTGGATCAGGGAAACAAAATTCACATGAAGTCTTTAAAGTGGGGCTGGATTTAATACTGCTAAATGGTGCTTATAAAACTTTGGAAAAGTTGTAGGACCATAGTTCAGGGAAGGTTGTCAATGGCTCTGAAGTTTGCCAGTAGGTCTCTAATGTGATCGTCAGCTTTCCAGGGATGAGGAAGCGGCTGCTGTTGACCTGGTTAAGGACTCCATGAAACCACTGTTGAAGTTCGTAGCTGTCTGTAGCACCAAGTGGGTACTTCACACACAGTAGAACACAGAGAACAACCTAATGTCTGCTGAAGCTCACACATTTGCCTCCCGCTGTTGGAGGAGTGATGGCGGCCTTTAATTTCCTTCTTGTACCTTCTGAATCTAGCAGAATTCTAAATTCATGAACTTTGAATTGGAATACTGGTGACAAGAGATCTGGGAAATATATTCCCAGATTTCTAACTCCTGTAATACAGGAGAGAACACAGAAAATGTGCAGATGACTGCAGGAAATCTGGTACTCCATCACTGGTGGGATAAAGTCCAAACTGTTCAGCCCATGACACACCATATCCTTCGTGAGCGAGTGCCTTCCTACTTCTCCAGTCTTCTCTCCACTCTCTTTTCTTCCTCTGTGCCATCCTTGGATTATTTACTTGCAGTTTCATGATTGCTCATTATAGTTTCATGCCTCAGTACCTTCACATATACCGTTTCCCAGGTCTGGAAGTCCTTCAACCTTCCCACAGTGGCCTTCTGGGCAAACTTCTATTTATTCTTAAGACCCCAATGCAGAGGTTTTCTCTTTTGTGAAGTTTCTTTGATTATCCTCAGTAGAGTTGACCCCCCTCTTGTACCAGCACTGTGCCATGCATCTACTTTTTTTTATTTAGTAGCTACAGTATTCATTTATATGCCTACTTCCTTTGCTATGCTTTGAGTTCCTTAATTGTCTCTTTTTTCCCTTTATCTCCCCACTGCCCTTCCTAGTGTTTGGCTTATAATAGGTGCTCAGTTCACACAGAATAACTGCATAGAAGAAAGCTTCTATAAAGCACTGTGCCTTGAAGTCATTAGTATCAGTGAAATTGCTTACAAGAGATACAAAGAGGCAGACCTCTTATAATAGAGACACCATTTGCTAAATTCTACCCTATGGAAAACAGGATTATACAGGTAGGATCCACTTGTATTTCAGTTCAGCCTGTACTCCTTGACATATCTAAGGGATTATTCAGCAGCTACCTGTGTTTCTACATCCCAAATATCTTTTCAAATGGATTCCGATTTTGGAAATGATGTTGGACCTTTGCTAGATATAATTCAGCTTTAGAAAAAATATACTTGTCTAGAACGCCTGCTTGCTTTGTTAGACTGAGCTTTTGGAGAAGGAAATGGTAATGTGGTTAGGGATGAGAAAAGGGAAAGCTGGCCATCTTTCTGAACAGAGAATGAGGAGGAGTGAATTGGTTTCCTAGGAGATAAGGCTCTTTTTTTTTTTTTTATTTAAAGTTTTTCCACAGAAAGATTTCTGCACTGGTGTCTTCTTCTTAGTCATAATAAGGCGTTCATCATCAGAGATGCAGCTCAGAATTGCTTTCAATCAGCAGCTGCCAAAGGTGAGCCTAATTTGGTCTTTGTGATGAAGCCTAATAAAGGTAACTAATAATACTAATTGCAGTGGACATTTTAGTTATTTAATCACCAATCACTAGGACAGGAACTTTTAACAGTAGATCCATGGGGAGATCAGAAACTCATCCGTCCTCTATATAATCTCCAAAACAGTTGCCCCACATGCTGCCTTCTAAGCCACTTCTTCCCACTGGGTCTTCTTGGATTCCCTGAAAAGAAGGGAGCACAACGACCTCTCAGCTCAGGGACTTCAATATCAGTAGCATCTCCCTTCTAAAGGATCTCTTAGCTTCAGAGGAATTAAAAGTAACACTTTATCAAAAAGACATTGTGACCATACTGCCCTGTGTACATGTGATCAGGCAGAGCCAAGTTTCTTTGCACACAGCTTTTATGTGTTTTGGTCAGTTAGAGGAAATCGAGACAGTCTTAGGTAAAACCATACAGAAGCTAGATGTTACCCCAGTCCCTATTTCAGTATTTTCCCCCACTTGCAGTGATGACCACCTTTCCCCAAGGCCAAGGAAAGTCTACACTGACAGCACTGAAGTACTGCACTGTAGTAAACACATTTCCAAGTGTCTGTCCAGCTCACATCTCTCCTCTCTGAGGGCTATCACCCTCCGTCTCCCTCAGGGGGGCCCCCACTATTCACACTTATTCCAGAGTACCTGAGCTTCTGGTATCCATTGACTTAATCAAGGTAGATTTCTAATTCAAACTGGGCTAGGTAATTCTCCCTTCCAGTGAGTTTTAGATGAGACTAAGAGCTCCTCATTTCTATCTGAGTTGTCTCTATGAATGAGGATGTTAAGAGCTGTATAGTAGTCATGTAGGGGGCTGGGAGAGAGGGAGACAGAAGCGGGAGGGGGAGAGAGGGAGAGAGGGAAAGGATGGGTCGGGGAGAGAGACAGACAGACAGACAGAGGAGAGGTAGCAATGTTTAGTGCAGATTATACAAATCCCTCAACAGATGTTTGTTATTGTTGCTGGTATTTTGTTGCAGAGTTGCACTGAAAACTCTGAAGAGAGGGTCCTTGAAGAGAAAAGTTGTGGTTACTACAACCTTGCTGAGCTCATCCTCCTTATGTATGTATGTATGTATGTATGTGTTTATCTATCTATCTATCTATCTATCTATCTATCTATCTATCTATCTATCTATTTATGCATCTATCTGTTTATCTATTTATCTATCTATTTATTTATCTATCTATCTATCTATCTATCTATCAATTGATTGATTGATTGGACCTTGAAATAATAAACCAGAACTTCACAGCCTCCACTTTAGAAAAAGCATATCTCGAGCAGGATAATGTCTGGACCCTAGTGTAGGAAATTCAGTGAGGAAGCTGCACTATTTAGTTACCCTCAAGGCCTTGATCTCCTTAACCTGGAAAGCATGTAATCTGCCTGTAGGGTCTGCTCAGGTTCGACTTGAGGTATGTATAATCCAGCACTTACCATGGAAATTAATATTTCCTGAAAACGTGGTAGGATTTCTGCAGTTTTCCCAGTTAGGAGGAACCACAAACTTTCTTTTTCCTGGATTTCTAGCCTTCCCCCTTACCCTATCCTTTTTACTTACTTTTAGGTATTTATTGCCCCTGCGCTTCCTCAAGTCTTCTAATGAATCAAGGCTGCAATGATGTTAGTTATTTGTGTTCTTCAGTATGAAAGCTGTGTCAGAGCTAGAGCTGCTAGAAGCATATTACCAGGGACTGCTCAACACAGCATATGTGCCCAGAGGTCACCTTAGCACATGCACCCTGAGGCTTCTGTCAGATGTGGCTTCAGGACCAGGATCCCATCCTGCAGGGATACAGGCCTCTTGTCTACCTGCCACATCAGCTTCTCGTACTCCATGCTGTTCCCCTTTGCCCTCAAACTGCCATCTCTCCTTTGCCCCAAGTCCATTGTCAGCATTTCCTCTGGCTTCTCCAAAGGGCTACATATGCCAGCATCCAACTTCCCTCCTGGCCTTCTTGCCTCTCTTCCTTCCCTCCCTTTCTTTTGATGCATGGTGATCAGGTAGAGCTGTCTGTCCACAGTTTGCCTCAGAGTTTCTGCCGGGGGCCCTCCAGGGCAGATACTTCCAGAAGGGAGAAGTGAAAATTGCTCTGCTCAGCGACATCTCAAGGGTGGGACAGAGAAAACTTAGCAACATGGCCAAGAGCGCCAAACAAATCAACTGTGGGTTGTATTAGGGAGAGAAGGATCAATGAGACAGAACAACATGGAGCCAGGATTCAGATTTTCTAATGATGCTGGAAGTGGGCCGCATATGAACATGTACGAAGAATTCAGAAAAGCTAGGAATATTGGTATAATTTGTTAATACCAAAGGACAAACATTATACAAATTATGCTAACTTTATAATTTATGAGAATGACCTACCCTTTATAACTAATTACTGCATGCACCATAGCTATTATGCATATCATTAATAGGTATCAGATAAATTTTATTGTAAGTTTTATTCGATCACAATGTAAATATCTTAGATACATGCTCAGTCTTCTCGTCTGACATTGGCTTCTGCTCACAGGTTTTAATAATTACGAGAAGCATGATTGGGGACTGAATTAGGACAGGGAACTCAATCTCCTCTTAACAAGATCATGTGAATGTGGCAACACCATTATTTGTTTATTTAACAATGATTTTATGTTTGAAAATGACGTGGATCTATATGTTTTCCTGGATCTCATTGAAAAGGTCATGCTTAACCACTGGAAATTCCTCTTGACTTGCGCCGTCCACAAGCTACAGGTGGCTATTTAAATTAAATTAATTACATTAATTCCTCAGGTATACTAGTCACATTTCAAGGAGTCAATAACCACACATGGCTAGTGCCTACCTACCTAAAAGTATAGGTTTAGAACATTTCCATCATTGTAGAAAGTTCTGTTGGGCAGTGCTGCCAGAATCTTGGTGGCAGTGGAATGACTAGGTCAGCTGGCTCTGAGTTTCCTGCATAGAGGTGGGGACCGGGGAATCTCAGGGCCCCAGCTGTGAGGGTGATGACAGTGGGTGTAGCAGTAACTGAGAGGAAGAAACTCATCCATGAGAAAGCTGCAATAGCATGTCAAAGAGCTCAGGCAGGAAGTGGGGAGCAGCCCTCACAGGTGGTGCGAATCTCACTTCTCATGACAGCGAGATGCTATTGTTTACTGTTGCCTTATTCGGTGAGATACAGAGAAGTGATATCCAAATCAGCTCAATCTATTAGCCTTACCGTAGTGGAGTATTATTTCATAAAAATATACAGAGTGGACGAATGACACAACAGATAACAGATCTTTACATTAACAACTTTCATGATGCATACAGAGCTTTACAGTTTATTTACCTCTTTAATGTACTTTGTTTGATCCTCATAACCATGTTAAGTGAGTAATAATCCTATCATCTTTCTCTTGCTGATGAGAAAGTCAGGACCCAGAGAATTTAAGACATTTTCTCAGGATTGCCCAGCTAGTAAGTAATGGAGTTGTGACTCAAATTCAGAGTTTAGGATTCCAAATGACATGTTCTATGGCTGTGCGTGGCCTTTTAGGTGTCTTTCTAATGAGAGTATTTCTAGTGGCCAACTGCTGATGTAGTAGGTTTCAAGGATGCCTTTGGTCTATATCCATGCCACCCTGAACATGTCCGATCTCGTTTGATCTCAGAAGCTAAGCAGGGTCGGGCCTGGTTAGTACTTGGATGGGAGACCACCTAGGAAGACCAGGTGCTGTAGGCGTAAAAAATAAATTAAAAAAAAAAAAAAAAAAAGGAAACCTTTACCACTTAGAGTTTCCCAGGGACCAGTTGATTCAACTTTGATAGATTTTTTTAAGTTGTCGGCATGATGCATGGTTTTTATTTTTCACATTTCTCTGAATTTTGCTTTCAGGCTTTCACAGGCAGGCCGCTTGGCATTCCGAAGCAGTGGCTTTCACACTGTGTCCCACCAATCCCATAGTTCCATGGAGGGGCCACAGAGGCTGCCGTGAGGTGGGCACAGTGGGGAGGCCTTGTATTTGGGCTCTGGGCTGTTCAGAGCTGATATGCTTTCAACTATTTTTATATATTTGACATTCCACAAAAAAATTTCACTTGAAAAAGAGTTCTTTTGCTAACCATTAGAAAAAGAATCACTGTTCTAAAGAATTTTTGTGGCAGCTTGCTTCCTGTGATGAGAAAGTGGGGCAAGCTGAACTTTGCCCAGGCATCACCCAGGAACAGGATTCATTGTAGACCAACACTTTCTTTCTAGTGAGAAGCAACTAGAAGTTCTGTTTTTTTTTCCCCCACATCTATGGAGCCAGCCCCTAAGGCAGGGCAGTGGACAGAAGGCCCCTGTGCTGGGGACCAGAGGACCTGTGGTGGTTTGGCAGAGCTGCCCTATAGTCTTAATCTGCCACTTTGCTCTCATCCTCTTCTCAGGCAGGATTCTTATGGCCTGAGCCCACAGCATCTGCCGAGTCCTCCCTCTGTGACTTGACACTTGGCCTGAGGGTTTGTTGGCCTCAGCTAGGAGCAGCTGCCAGATTGCTTCAACTCAGAGACCACCAATTCTGGCCTTATTTGGCCTGCTGGATTCTGTTGTTGCTCACCTATTTGCAAAGCAGAGAACTTCCAAAAAAGACAGAGAATTCCCTCTTACCAGCTTTTGGATTTCTGGTTCCTCCCTTGAATGTGAATACACTAAAATTGATTGAATAAACCTGGATTCTTACATTATAATTCTGCCCCTGCCTAATGTTTATTATGTAATTAATCTTAAAGCTCTTAATTTTTCACTGATAGATTTGAATATGCATAATGCCGTTGTCAGCATAAAAAGGGGAAATGAGGTGTGTCACGTGGGAACTGGAAAATAAGGTTAACTTATGACAGTAAATCTCAAAAAATTCACACATAGTGAATGAGATCAGCTATCTTTAAAATTTACACAGCTTGGAATAATCAAGAAATTGGTGTGTAGCGGGCAACATAGTGGTATATATAGCAAGATTAGGCTACAGTCTTAGGAAGATGAAATAGTACCATGATTTTTGAAAATGTAACCCAAACCATTCCAAGAAACAGATGGACAACTGAATCATATTCTACAGTAATAACGAGGTCAGAGCACTGACCTGACCAATTGTCTGCTTCCCTGTTTGGGCATATATATCCTGTATGTTCTAATTATATGGTGTTGAGAGGGGTTAAAACCTACAGAAAGATTTAAAGTCTCCAATACTGTGCAGAGACTGTGATTCAGACACTGGACCTAGAGTGTAGGAATGTTTGTGGTTCCTGGGAGAGGTGCTTTCTCTGGAGGGGTAGTAAAAGTTTATCTGGATTTCCTAGAGCCTAGGTGAGTCGTTTGACCTTTTGGTTACAATGTATAGAGGAGACCATCACGGTTTACTTCAACCAGTGGGATTTGTTGTCAGATACTTGGGAAAAGCTGTAGGCGGTTTATACTCAGGATATCAGAATGACTCTCACTGGCTGGAGGCCTCTCACTTCCCTAGTCTTCCAGGTATATGATTCAGAGCTTCTGGCTTTGCTTCTTTTTCTACCTGCACTTGTTCTGCACTGCCAAACTAGTTAATCTCCGTTTTTTTTTCTGTATCATTGCTTCTACTAAAACATTGTTTCTTATATCATAAGGCTTTTACTTTCTCTCTTTCTCTCTTGCTTTATATATTTTATATTCAAAATCTTAAAGAAGAATGATCTTACTAAGTTGCTGTCCAATACGGGACCAACTCCTAGATCTCCAGATGGTGGCCCGTCTCTATAGGGTCAAGTGGAGCAAAGGATAAAAATCCACCTATAGGGGAAATTTCAAAAGGCAAGACATTGTAGGCTTTTCTGAAGGGTAGTAAAATTGGCAGTACCTAGTGGAATCTGACCAATACAGTGAATTATTCCCCACAACTGTCCTACTGCCTTTGTTCTGAGTCATACTCATCAAATAGCTTAAGGCTGATTAATCTACCAGATGCTCTGATATTAAGGTTTTCTGGCTAGGGGACGTAGATACTTAAATGACTAGAATAAATATCCCACATTTAAATTAATAAATTGACATTTTGGTTTATGTGATGATTAATTTTATGTGTCAATTTCGCTGGGCCTTGATTCCCAGATATTTGGTCAAATATTATTCTGGATATATCTGCAAGGGTGATTTTTGGATAAGATTTAAATTTAAATCCATGGAATCTGAATGAAGCAGATTGCCCTCAAAATGTGAGTGGGCCTCATCTAATCAGTGAAGGTGTAATAGAACAGAAGACTGACCTTTCTGCAAGAAAGTGGTTCTGCCAGTACACAACCTTTGGACTTGAATTGCAACATTGGCTCTTCCCTGGGTCTCCCACCTGTCGGTCCCACCCTGAAAGTTGCTTTCATAATCACATGAGCCAATTCCTAAATCTCCCTCTATTTATGTACACATCCTATTCGTTCTGTTTCTCTGGAGAACTTTGACTAACATAGTTTATGTAAAGTCTCTTGTGAGTTTATCTAGCATGGGTCAGTTCTTCTGAGTTAATGCTACTATAGGGGGTCTCAAAAAACACATTTCTCAAGTGACTGTCATCTTCAGTGAATAGCTTTCCTATTTCTGCTATCTACATTGATCTCTTTCTGAGACATTCGATTATTTGTTTAATACTTGTTGAAACTTCTTGAGATTCTTAGATTTAAGTTTCCATAGCTTTGTGAAGTGAGATTTACATGAATCTCCAACTAGGTTTTAAAGGACACTGTGGTTCAGGGTGTTAGTTAAGGTTGAACTCAGAGGGTTAAATGTTGGATATGGGTAGCAGCAGACCTGGTGGACAAGGGACAGTTGTCTCCCAAAGTTGTGGTGGTGATCATATTTCTTTCCTATTGTTGCTTTAACGAATTAACACAGAGTTAGTGGCTTAGAACAAAACAAATTTATTATCTTACAGTTCTGAAGGTCATAAGTCTGAAATGGGCCTCATGGTTCTAAAATCAAGGTGTTAGCAGGGCTACATTCCTTCTAGGGACTCTAGAGGAGAATTCCTTGCCTTTCCCTTTCCAGCTTCTAGAGAGGCTGCCCACATTTCTTGGCTTGTGGCCTCCTTCCAGCTAGTGATTGCATCACTCTGAACTCTGCTTCCATTGTCACATCTCTTTTGACTCAGACTGTCCTGCCTTCTTTCACTTATAAGGACCTGTGTGATTACATTGACCCACCCAGATAAGCCAGAGCAATCTCTTCACTTTAAGATTGTAACTTTAAGACACTTGCAAGATCCCTTTTGTTACTTATGGGAACATATTTACAGGTTCTGGAGATTAGGATGT
Source organism: Pteropus vampyrus (assembly GCF_000151845.1). Lineage (NCBI taxonomy): Eukaryota > Metazoa > Chordata > Mammalia > Chiroptera > Pteropodidae > Pteropus > Pteropus vampyrus. The sequence continues at coordinate 640,297 of NW_011889064.1, forward strand.
AGACTTTTGGGTGGGGACATTATTCTATCTGCCACAGTTATTATTTTCTGGTTACATACTTTTAATAAGCATTTAGTGATTATAGTATGGCAGGATTCTAAGTGCTGAAAATAAAGAAAATAGAGTCATTAAAGTCACATTTTAAAGTCAACACATAATTTACAATGAAGAGACACAAAAATCATCTGAAGAAGGTGAGTTTACTTGTAGGCAAACTAGTCTTCACTGTGACCTCTTTAATGTTTTAATATCACTAGTAGAATTAATTCAAATTAAAGAAAAGGGAGAATAACAAAGGTACATATTGGCAGTGCTCACCCAAACACTAAAGGGCAAAAGGAGATTCAGGTACTAGACTTTGATTATTTCAGTTTTCATGGTATGTATGTCTCTAAAGAGTAAATGATGTCCTGGCTTTAGTCCCTGCATTTCAAGTACACTAGGCCCCTTGGCAAATCTATCCCAATGGTAAGATTATATATCAAGCTAAGGAATTTGGACAGTGAATCCTAAACTGTATCTGTAGAATAACACTATTTCATGAGATATTGTTAAACATTCTATAAGGACAAGAGTCACATTCATTCTAGAAAAGCCACCTATCTATGCCTTTGGAAATTTATGATATACGTCTTCAGACCAAAGAAAATAGGCAGTTATGAAAGCTGTTTAACTTCTGAATCTAGTGTTTTCAAATTTATTTGATTACTGAACCTTTTGATGTTGTTGAAAGGTCCGTTGAAACATCTTGCAGTAGATAACACATTTTGGAGAATGATGCCTTCAAGATTTGATTTACCTACCTCCTGTTGTTTTGAATTAATGCTCACAAAACCACTTTTTGATTTCCATGTGGTTGGACCACAAGAGAAAAAAAATGTTTTGATCAGGCCAATGTGATATTTCTTGTATGTGGTGTTATATTTCCCACTGTAAATTAACACACCAGCCTTTTGATGTTTGCTTTTGTCTTATGTACCTTTTAGTTAGTGTGAGTTGATTTCTTTGTCACCCAACATCTATTTTACTTTCAAATGCCTGTCTATTCACCAATATCTCCAAAAGGAAAGGTAGCTAGAACTTTACTACTAGAGTGACAGGTGGAAAATAATAATGAGTTCTGGACTCCAAATACTTGTTCTGGTGACCTGATATCATGGGAGCTGCCTGGACTACTTGGAAGATGAATGGGTCTTGAAGACAAACATCAAAATGAAGACCTAAGATTACCACATATTTCTGTGTCCTTAGGCAATCATTTCGGGTTTTTTTT
>NW_011889064.1:641619-668155 GCF_000151845.1 Pteropus vampyrus
GGTGGGGACATTATTCTATCTGCCACAGTTATTATTTTCTGGTTACATACTTTTAATAAGCATTTAGTGATTATAGTATGGCAGGATTCTAAGTGCTGAAAATAAAGAAAATAGAGTCATTAAAGTCACATTTTAAAGTCAACACATAATTTACAATGAAGAGACACAAAAATCATCAGAAGAAGGTGAGTTTACTTGTAGGCAAACTAGTCTTCACTGTGACCTCTTTAATGTTTTAATATCACTAGTAGAATTAATTCAAATTAAAGAAAAGGGAGAATAACAAAGGTACATATTGGCAGTGCTCACCCAAACACTAAAGGGCAAAAGGAGATTCAGGTACTAGACTTTGATTATTTCAGTTTTCATGGTATGTATGTCTCTAAAGAGTAAATGATGTCCTGGCTTTAGTCCCTGCATTTCAAGTACACTAGGCCCCTTGGCAAATCTATCCCAATGGTAAGATTATATATCAAGCTAAGGAATTTGGACAGTGAATCCTAAACTGTATCTGTAGAATAACACTATTTCATGAGATATTGTTAAACATTCTATAAGGACAAGAGTCACATTCATTCTAGAAAAGCCACCTATCTATGCCTTTGGAAATTTATGATATACGTCTTCAGACCAAAGAAAATAGGCAGTTATGAAAGCTGTTTAACTTCTGAATCTAGTGTTTTCAAATTTATTTGATTACTGAACCTTTTGATGTTGTTGAAAGGTCCGTTGAAACATCTTGCAGTAGATAACACATTTTGGAGAATGATGCCTTCAAGATTTGATTTACCTACCTCCTGTTGTTTTGAATTAATGCTCACAAAACCACTTTTTGATTTCCATGTGGTTGGACCACAAGAGAAAAAAAATGTTTTGATCAGGCCAATGTGATATTTCTTGTATGTGGTGTTATATTTCCCACTGTAAATTAACACACCAGCCTTTTGATGTTTGCTTTTGTCTTATGTACCTTTTAGTTAGTGTGAGTTGATTTCTTTGTCACCCAACATCTATTTTACTTTCAAATGCCTGTCTATTCACCAATATCTCCAAAAGGAAAGGTAGCTAGAACTTTACTACTAGAGTGACAGGTGGAAAATAATAATGAGTTCTGGACTCCAAATACTTGTTCTGGTGACCTGATATCATGGGAGCTGCCTGGACTACTTGGAAGATGAATGGGTCTTGAAGACAAACATCAAAATGAAGACCTAAGATTACCACATATTTCTGTGTCCTTAGGCAATCATTTCGGGTTTTTTTTCCCATCAAATAACCAATGAATAATAGCATCAATCTATTATACATGGTTACCATAAAGTATATTCATACTACTGATCATAAAAGGATCCTCCAAAGTTTAGAAAGAATATGGGGTTATGGAGGGCCATAAACAGATCCAAAATAGTATGTACTTGTTTTATTTTAAAAATTAACCTGTAACACAAAAATCTTTTATAAGAACAAGTTAGCATTAGAACCATTTCTTCTTGCAGTCAACTATAGGCAGGCCTTAAACTATGTATTGTGATTTGTACTAAAATCCTCAACAACTCAGAAGAGAAAGTTTAGAGAAAGTAATCAGGTATTGTCCTACAAGAGTCATGAAGAAAGATGAAGAAATACAGAATCACTTATTCTTAAGAAAATAATAAACTATAGTTATTATCATAGAAATACTCTATAAATTTCCATAATTCATTAAAAATTAATATATTTAAACAAACTAAATTCATGGTAGACAAACTTTATAATAGCCTTGTAGGTTTCATTCTTTCCAGCCTTCCTTTTTCAATTGACTCAGAGGGCTTCCCGCTCTTAAGTACTCTGCCTCCAGTGCCTACCTACCAGAACCTCTCCATCTTTCAGTGGTTAATTACCACCTCATGGAGTGATAACCCAGATCTGTTCTCCATCTGCTTCTCAGGACCTAGCATTTAAGAATTTTCTTCTCACAGTGTATTCTGACCTAGACCTACAGTTTCTCTTTGTCTGATTCCTGCCAAACTTTCCCTAGTTCTCATCCAATGAGAAAAAAGGGTTCCCTCACCCCTTTTTAGAGATTTTGGGGGTAAGAGAGGAGGTGGAACATAGAATTCCACAGGAACAGTCCTCAGGAAGACCAGGACTCGTAGAAAAAAGTTGGAATGAGACAAGATCTGAATTAGAGAGATCTACTCATCTCGAAGAGAAAGAAGCATACTTCCCTCAGAAACATTTTGTTTACCTTTCCTCCCTTTTGTGCATAAAAAAGTTTAATTTTAAAGTTGCATTAATAAGATTTTTTTCTTTCATTTTTATCTTAGAAACAGAGTAATTAAACACAAGGAAATCCATGCTATTCTAATAGCCCCAAATAATAATTATTAAATATTGATATCAATTTTCAGAAGATTTCAAAATCATGTAAACAGTCACATGACTAAACCAATAGATATTTGGTGTAAGAAATATGAAAAAAAGCTGGGTTTTAAAATATTTTTATTTGAATTATTTAGTAGAGTCTTTCTTACCATGATCTAGATGTAGATTGAAACTTAATCTTTGAAAATTTGGTTATTTTAGAGTTATAGCTTTGAAAATTAAACTTCTTTTATTAATCTCAGAAGTGACTACATATATGGTTTTAAGTGTTCACTCTTCTGCTTCCTCTTCTCCAAATTAAAAAAAAAGGACTAATGTATCAAAGGCTATACTTAATTTCTGAGTGTTGAAAAAATTTTACAAAGAAAGTTTCTTCCTAAATCTAAATATCTAAAAGTCTTACACTTTTCTTTTCCTCTCACCATAAATTAGTTACTAACCATTTTGCCTTGGTTATGGTTATCAGACATATGCATTAAATTCTTTCATCCTCATTTACAGAGTTTTTGAGGAAAATCAGGAAACATATAGCTTGTTATCTGCATTTCTTCTAGTAGTTCTGGATATTGGATTGGAATACTATGGTTACATATAGTATTAATTTCCATTTTTCAGTAAAGCTTCATTTATTGATAGCTGTGCTGTGCATTATGGTAGTTATCAGTCAAATGTGTGTATTGAGCACTTGAAGTCTGGCTAGTATGAATTGAGATGTACCATAGTGTAAATCATACCAGATTTCATAGACTTAGTACAAAATAAAATGTAATAATCTCATTAGTAGTTTTTATGTTATTTATATACTGAAATGAAAACATTTTGACTATATTGAGTTAAATACATTTATTATTAGAATTAATTTTACTCTTCTAAAAACTGTTTTAATGTGTCTGCTGGAAAACTGGAAATTACATATGTAACTTCCATTTTTGCCTCACGTTTCTACTGAACAGGGATGATCTAGAACTATTGTTCAGTGAAGCATTTTACATGTTTATGTTTTCCAGATAATTCAAACATTAAAATGTTCAATTATTTTTATGAAATAAATGTATCAATTATTTTTATGAAAGCCTAGTTATATGTACTATACTCTTGCATATTTTTAATCAGAGAAAGCAACTCAAAATGGCATTTTCTTGACAGGTCAATGTCATCACTATAAAGCTCAATTTTTAAATGTTGTATTTTATAGATGCTTTCATGATTTAGTAAAGCTTATAGGGCTACTGTTCTTATATAAAATGGCCCCTGGTTGGTATGTGATTATGGTTGAGAATTTGGCTATGTTTTCCCTAGTGTTTTTAATTGCTTCTTAAGCATACCTTTATTTATATTCGTTCCAATGCACTCTGTATATCCTTTATAATTTAAGAAAACCTAACTTTTCTAGAGAAGGCAGACAAGCAGCTTATGAGGTCTGTAAGCTTTTAAAGATTTGTAGGCCTTAGAGCCCATGGCAGGCTCTGCTTTTTCTGTAGATAAAGTCCATGGGCTTTTTTATAGCTGGTTTTCTTGCAAGGCAGAGATCTTTTAGGTTTCTAGATTAGTGGTTATGAATGAGATATCTGTGGCTGCCAGAAGTCTTACTACCAATCTATTACCTGCACTGTGGCATTTTCACATGGCATTAGAATTCATGTCAGAAAAATCAATTGTTTTCTCAACAATTGTTGAGAAAAATCATATAAGATATATAAGGAATTGATAAAATTACTCTGTTGACTTCCATTTTTTAAGACAATGCTGTGAGGACAAGCCATGATTGCTATGTTCAAGTGCGGGTAAGCAGGCGAATGAGGAATGAACTACGCACATGTGAAATTTGAATTTGAGTTAGCAAGCATAGCCTATTGTTGTGTGGCTATTTACCCGAAGGTTTTCTTCACTTTCTTTATAGTTGCAGCTAGGGCTATCTTGCGTCCCGCTGCTATTTCCCAGCAGTCCAAAGCTCTGTTGCATTGCTTGATGCTGTGCTTCAATATGTTCTTATAGCATTTATCCTGCTTTACCTGCTTGTGATTTTTCTGACATCAGTTTTCGTGTACAATAGCTCCTTGAGTGTCCTGCTGTCTCCCATTCTCTGCATACACACATTCCAGGGGAACATCAATATGAAGACTATTTCAATGCCAACATCGACAATATTTCTTACGATGCTGGTGAGACATCTGATTTTTAAGTTAACATTTCTCGGTCTAGGAGGTGGTATTGTTCCCCAACACATAGACATCTATTATGAACCATGTAACATTACATTATAAACATTTATTTATTGATAAGTTCTGTCATTTGAGTGAGGGTTTCTAGGATGCCCTGTGCTGCCCATGTAATGTAGGTATTCTGTTGTATATGTTGATTGAACTGATGAAACCGCTTAAGAAGCTCTATGTGGTGTGTATAAAGATAGAGAGCTTTCAGCAAAATAGAAGTTTAGAATGTATTCTTGCTTATAGATTTAAGTTTGTAATGCTAGAGCAAGACAGTAATGCTGAGTTAGCTCTAAACTTGGCCTGTCTCATAAAAGACACAATGGCATTTTTCATGTACTTCTCTATTTTCTTTGGTCAAAAAGTCTCATAAGTAAATGGCTTTTTAAGGCATACATCAAGACTATGGCTCTCTCTTGACTGTAAAGAATTTCATGATAAATCTATGCCAATTGGTTCATTATCTCTCTATGGCACTTGATGATGTTGTAACTTAGACATTACCCTTCATCCTGGATCCATTGAAAATGTTGTACAAAGCAGAGTATGGTACTATTTTGTTTACTGGTAATGTGGAACAGGTTAGACAAGACATCATCTATTATTATGTGACTACGTAAGTCAACATTGCTGCATAACCAAAAACTTCAGTTGCTTATAATAATAAACCCTTATTTCTTATTCATGCATCTGTATTACAGGTGAGTTTCAGCTGGAGTTTGGCTGAACTTTGCTGAACTCAGCCAGGCTTGCCTCCACACTCAAGATTGGATATAGGTATATTTTCTGCTTCTTTATTTTAGGACCAGTGATTATTTGAGTACGCTATTCTGGTGATGGATCACAGTAGGGGAAAAACCAAGCCAAATCATGAGAATACATTTAAGGCTCCTGCTAGTATATCACTGGATAAAGTAAGTCCCATGGCCAAATTCAACATCAATGGGGCAAAGAAATATACCCCTGCTACTCTGGGGAGAGTTACTAAAAAGCCACATGATACAGATATTTCCAGCCATTGTAGTGTGACAAGGTCAGTGACTCCTCTGCAAAACAGAACCAAATCTAAAACTGGACAAAATTTTCAATAACAATGATTTGGGGGGCTATGGAAATTGACCAAAGGCAGATAGTAACTGAGAAGTATTTATTCTTGAAAAAAGGCAAGAATTTTGGGTAAGAACTGTGGGAATACATAGCATCTTTTGCTTGGAGCTGTTTACATGCCTCCTCCAGCCCAAGCTGGTTGGTAAAATCTGTATTTTTACCAGAGTAGCACTGACCATGAACACCAGCAGGTTTTCTTCCTGAGTGGACGACTCAACTTGGGGCTAGAGACAAAAACCCATGGCTTTGTCATCTAAAAGTGGCAAACTCAGTAGGAAACACGTAGGAAAAACCTACACCTTTGCTAGACTGAGGCTCTGATTCTATTCGGGGTAAGTGCTGGACTAGCTAGTAACTTAATAGGGAGATCTTGGAAATGAGAGAGCCATAAAAGGTGCAATAAGCTTTCCACACATTCCTGGCTGACTGAGACTATGAACTAAGCATATGCCTAGAAGAAACCAAAAAGAATCTAGTAGAAAGTAAAGGCCAAGTCAAACTTGAGAACTAGTTGAGCTTTGAACGAATTTCTCAATCTGCACACATTTTAATTGTCAGAGGGTGGAAGTGCTTTGGATTTGTATATAAGCAAACCTCTGCATAAATCATTAGCCAACCACTAAATTATTACTGATGCAGGGGCAAGCTCTAATAAGGCAAGTTGAAAATTAATTTTAAAAACACAATTTTAAAACCTCAGTAGAAACAATAGGAGCTTCATGCAATGTAAGAGACAGATTCTGCAGTTTATGTTCACTCAAATTAAAAAAACTCCTTCAGAAAAATAAATCGTAGATAATACAATCTCAGAAATGCTACATTATATTTTGTAAAATGTCTAGTTTTGAACAAAAAAATGAGAAATGCAAAAAAGAGAAAAAGAAAGAAAGAGAGAAAGAGAGATAGAGAGAAACAAAGAGAAAGAGAGAGAGAGAGAGAGAACGAAGAAACTGAAAACCATACTCAGGACAATAAGTAGTCAATAGAAACTGAATCTGAGTGGGCCAAGAATTTGAATTTAACAAACAAAGACAACTTTTATAAGTATGTTTGAAGAATTAAAAGAAACCATGTTTAAAGTAGTGAAGAAAAATATGGTGAAAATGATTCAAAAATATGAAATCTAAATAGAGATAGAATCTATTAAAAGAACTAAATAGAAATTCTAGATTTGAAAAATGCATTAACTAAAATGAAAGATTTACTGGGACCAACAGAAGATTTAAGACAGGAAAAATAATCAGTTTATTTGAAGATAGATCAATAGAAATTAGCTGATGTAAAGAACAAAGAGAAAATAAGATTGAAGAAAAATGAACAGATACTCTTAAGACCCTGTAGAGAGATGTCAAACCTATCCACATACTTATAATGATAGTTCCAGGAAGAGTGGAGAGAGAGAAAGGGACAAAATTTTTTAAAAATGTAATGACTATAAACGTCCCAAATTGGATGAAAAGCTCTCATCAATAGGTCCAGAAAGCTCAGTGATCACCAAGTAGAATAAACATGAAGAGATTCACACCTAGACCTATGATAATAAAAAATTCAAAAAGCCTGGAAAAAGACAAAGGCTTGAAGCAATAGGAGAAAAATGACTCATCATGTATTTAAAAGAACATAATGGCTGATTTTTCATAAAAATATGGATCTAGAAAGCAGTGGAAGAAATTCAGAGTTCTAATAGGGAAAAAAAAAAAAACCTGTTTACCAAGAATTTTCTATCCAACAAAACCATCTTTCAAAAATGAAGGCAGAATAAAGATCTTCCCAGATAAACAAAAACAGAACTGCTGAAGTGAAATGAGAGTAGATGGTGACTCAGTAGACACAGATAAAGCTTTTGACAAAATCTAATATCCATTTATAATAAAAACTCTGGACAAATTATAAGGGGAAAGGAACTTTATCTATCTGATAAAGGGCATGTATAAAAAAATCTATAGCTAATATGTTTAATTATGAATAACTAAAAGCTTCTTCACTGCGATTGGGAATAAGACAAGAATGTCTACTTTTACTACTTCTATTCAACATGTTACTAAATGTTCTAGTCAGTGTGATAAAGCAAAGAAAATGATTTTGTATGTAGGAAATCCTGAGATTGTATGTATGTATGTATGTATGTATGTATGTATGTATGTATGTATGTATGTTTGTATGTTTGTATGTTTGTATGTATGTGTGTATGTATATGTTAGAACTAATAAGTGAGTTGAGCAAGGCTACAGGATAGAAAAGCAATATAGAAAATCAATTTTATTTCTTTATTCTAGCAATGAACCACTGAAAATAAATTTAAGAGCAGAATTCCATTCATAAAAATATAAAAAAGAAAAAAATTCTTAGATATAGATATAACAAAAGAAGCACAGAAGTTATACACTAAAATAGTACAAAACATTGCTGAAATTATAGAAAACATAAATTAATATGGAGATATATATTTATAAGATTATAAGACTCAATATATTAGGATGGTAAGTACCTTCAAAATGATCTATAGATTTAACATAATCCCTATCAAAATTCCAGCATGCTTTTTCTTATAGAATTTGACAAGTTGATTCTAAAGTTTATATGAAAATTCAAAGAATTTAGATTATCAAAGTAATTTTGAAAAATAAAAATTAAGTTCGGGGATTACACAAGTTGATTTTAAACCTACTATAAGGCTACAGTCATCAGACAGTGCGATATAAGAATAAACATACAGGTCAGTGTCACAGAATGTGTCTAGAAATAAGCTCTAACATTTATGATGAATTGATTTTCAGGAAGATCTAGGCATGATTCGATCAGAGAAAGAATACTCTTTTTAACAAACTGTGCTAAGACAATTGAGTATTTGGATGTAAAAAAATTTTGAATGAACTCCAATCCTTACTTTACACTCTACACAAAATAATTAATTCAAAATGGATCAAAGACCTAAATATAAAAGTAAGAACTAAAAAGTTTCTAGAAGAAAACATAAGAAAAATAATCTTTGTGATCTTAGATTGGACAAAGATTTTTTAGATCCAACATAAAAACAATCTATAAATATAAAATAGATAAATTGGACTTTATCAGAATTAAAATATTTTACTCTTCACAAGATACCATCAGGAAATGAAGAGAAGCTACAGACTTGGAGAAAATATTTGTACATATCTGATAAAAAACATTCAAAATATATAACTCTTACAACTCAATAAAAAACAAATAGCCTAATTAAAATATGGGCAGAAGATTTGAATAGGTGTTTAACCAAAGACTTGCAAATGGCTAATAAGCACAAGAAAAGAGGGAAAAAATTGGGAAAGGTAAAGTAAAACTACAATAAAACATCACTACAGACCGACTAGAATGGCTATTATCAAAAAGTCTAACAATGTCAAGTGTTGGCAAGGACATGGACGAACTGAAATCCTTATGGTACTGCGCTCATGAGACTGTAAAATGTTACGTCCCCTTTGGAAAAAGTTTGACAGTTTCTTGACAAGTTATACATATACTTACAATAATGCCTAGCATTTCCATTCCTCTGTATCAACTCGAGAGAAATGAAAACATACAAATACTTGCATGTGAACTCATAGCAGCATTATTTTTAGTAGTCAAAAATTGGAAACAATCCAAATGTTAATAAACTAGAAAATCAATAAGGAAAATGTTGGTGTATCCATACAAAGGAATTCTATTCATCAGCAAGAAGGTGACAACAAAAATGAATCTCAAAACCATTATATTTAATGAAAAAAAAAAAACATGAAAGGCTGTATATTGTGTGATTTCATTTATATAAAATTTCTAAAACAGAAAAGTATAGAAAGATAATTGCCTGGGGCTGGGGACGGGATAAGGGTTTATTGCATACAGCATGAGGGAACTTTTTGGGTAAAAGAAGTGTTTTAAAACTGCACTGTGATGACAGTTTCCATTACTGTATAAATTTACCCCAAATCATTGAATTTTACATTTACAATGGGTGAATGTTATGGTATATACATTATGCTTTAATAAATCTGTTAAAAAGTCATATGATATTGTATAATACATAATTATATAATAAGGAAGTGAAAAATTGAACTAATAATTCAATCTACTACAGTCGCCAAATTTCAAGTAAATAAAATATATGGCGAATTTCTTGGGGCAGTTGAACTTGGATTGCTAGCTTCTGCAGCTTATATCTAACAGTGTCTTCAACTAGACTCTACCTTGCACTAGACTCTTTGTGCATCACTGCTGTATCCTTAGCCGTTAGCAAAATGCTTAATAAATATTTTTTGAATGACACGGAGTAAGAATGCCTTGAAACTCTGTTTTTGGTATCTACTATACAGCAAAAACCACACTCTATTTTTCAGTAATATTTGCATTGCAATTTTAAAATCTTCTCTTAAATTTTTTCAGTTTTGATCTTTGAGTCTTCTTGTCAGGAAAAATACTCCTGTAGCTCAAATTCTCCTAGCTATGGTCCACTAACCATGTAATTATTTAGATCCTTATGAAGTCCTGCAGTCTTTCGCCCAGAGGATATTTCATGTGTGCTCAAGCATAGCTTGTCCCCCCAATATCCTCACTGCCCTTCTGGACAGACTAGTTTCCTTGCCTGCGGCTATCCTCACTTTTCCAGGTATGGCAGATGGTGCTTCTTCTCATCTGGCCCTCTGTGGCACTGTGAGCAAGTGCCACAAATCTGTAGTATCAAACAACTGGGCCTGGCAGATTGGCTACAAGGAACTACTGTGTTAGTCTGTGCTGCTCTACCACTGGGAGCTGGCCATATCAGTCGTACGTTGGTGTCCGCACCAAGCTATCGGCATCACAAAGCTCTGAGGTACCCTACCGTGGAAGTGGAGAAGATGCCTTCTTACCTTTAGGGTTGCACCATATTAGGTGTGTCATAAGGAAGTGCTGCTTGGGCCCCAAAGTGTTAGGGAGAGATTTTTATTTTTACTCAGAGCTTTCTTTCTCCTCAGGATCTAAGGAGCAGTTTTGGGAACAGATTAGCAGAGTACCAACCATGCTTTCTCAGAATCCTTATTCTCCTCTGACTTGAGAGGTCAGTCTTATCGCGCTTGTCTCTTTCCCTGCCACTAAGTTCTTTAGAACCCTCAGAGAAAAGACTTTTTATCAGGCTACTTCTTCAGTCTGACAAGCACATTCAGACATGCCTGAAAACACAGCAATGGATGATGGCTCAATAGTGAGCCTTAACTGCATTTGAAACCTGACCATTGTTATTAAGACGGCTCAAATACAGCTCCTTGGACAATGGACTATTTTTTTTAAAACTCTTAGGCCTACTGTTTTTTTTCTCACCTTGTTAGAATTATCTTTATTTAAATATCAAAAGTTTAAAATATAAAATTTATAACATATTATTCATAATTTTGATAATGGAACAGTTTCCTCTTTTCTGGATTGTGGCTGCACAAGCAAGATGATGAACAGAACATAAATTTGTAAGTGTCACAGTGAGAGGCATACTTTGCACAATTGCTGTGACTCTAAGTCTGACCTTCAGAAATTGACTTATGGCATATGTGGAAACTCTGCTATCACAGGCTGTTATTTGCTTCCCGAAGTTGATTAGACCTTTGTTCCTTAGTAATCTAATCCTTGCAATGGGCTCAGCTGAGAACTTCATTTCTTAGCCTCCTTTGCACATTGATGTGGCCAATAAATGTAAGTAGAAGAAGACTTTTAGGAAAGCGCCTTAAAAGTGAGAGGATAAACATTCTTTTTTCTCTTCCTTCTTCATGAGGGTATGATAGCTGGAATTAATCAGCCATATTGGAACTGTGACTAAACCTTAAGAATGGAAGCCATGCATTAGAAGGGTTGAGAAGAAAGATACAACAAATCTGGGCCTCTAAAGATTTGAGGGGTCACTATGGTGGCTTAGGCCTGTCCACATATACTTTCTTTTAGGTATAAGAGAGAAACAAAGTTTTGTATTGTTTAGGACACTCTGTTTTTTGTTTTTTTTTTTTCTGGAATACATAGCCTAGTGTTATTTCTAAAGAATATATTTGCTAAGCATCAGAGAAAGATGAAATGTTCCTGGTATCAGAAGAATAAAGCACCTGATTATTTTCTCTTGATGTAGGAATGGTTCCCATTATGGAATAACATCTCAAAAGAGCAGCTGTTACAGCATTCAGTTTACCTGAAGCATTTCAAATATTAGTTAAAAATAAATGTTTATGTTTATGAATCAGAGTCATAAATGGCTCTGAAATGAAGTTGGGCTAAATACCAAACCTCTGAGACTGAAGTCAGAGAGGACAATTCTGTTTTCCATGCTGTGTCTCCAGGGGACTTTGTTAAGAACAATGCTAAATAAACCCTAATTCTGATCTGCAAAATGGATCCCATATTGCCATATGTCAATTGTCTTAATTCTTCTGCCTCTAAGGGAGGACTATTTATTTGTTAAAAAGTAATGCATCCATATAATAAAAAAATTCAAACAGTAATAGGATAGAAGGTGTCCTTTAAATTATTAAAACCATCTATTCTGTTCTATAGATCTTAACTAAAAATTTTCTTCAGCTTTATTGAGGTATAATTGACAAATAAAATTGTAATATATTTAAAGTATATAACATGATGATTTGGTATACATATACGTTGTGATTCCTCCCCTCGAGTTAATTAATGCATTCATCACCTCACATATTTACATTTTTTTTTTTTTGGTGAAAAAATTTAAGTTATACTCTCTTAGCAAAGTTCAATTATATAATAGTGTTATCAATTATAGTCATCATGTTATACATTAGATTTTCAGAAATTTTTTGTTTCTACCACAGTGCCTGGTATATTTTAGTCTATTTATTTAAAAATTATTATTATGATAATAAGTCAGTTATTCCAACTAGATTATTAATTCCTAGAAGACAGGAGCTATGTCTTAAGTTTATAGCCCATGCCATTGGCCTATAATAACCATAATCGTAATATGTCAAAGATAAATTAAAATACAATGAAATTTAAACCTTGATAGTAATATCACAGGACATTTTGGGATTCAGCTACTGTAATGATTGGAGTAGTGCATTCTTTTATTTGGGTTTGTGTGCTCTGGCATCTTAAACTGGTGCACTCCACCCAACAGGTCTCTTTTCCATCCACAACTTTACATGAGAGTGGAAGATTCTCTTAGGAAAAGATCAGTTAGTACCCTGACCACTCCTTTTCCAACTGAGGTTCAAATATATAAAATCATACCTGTTGTATGGGGGTGGCTCCAACTGGGGCTTGTTGTAGGATAGGACAATGGGACTCTTAAGAATAAACTTTCACAGTGTAGAGGTGGGCCTACAATAAGAACTGGGTTCAGTATCTAGACATAAGTTACAGGAAAGGAATAATGGTTCTGGGTGAAGAATATGGACTGGCATAGAATTCATTCTTGACCAGTATATTAATTTCCTAGGGCTGCCATAACAAATTCCCACAAATTTGGTGGCTTAGAACAACAGAAATTATGCTTTCACAGTTCTAAAGGCCAGGATTCTGAAATCAAGGTGTTGGCAGGGCCCTGTACCTTCTGAGGTCTCTAGGGGAGAATCCTTCCTTGCTCCTCCAGCATTTGGTGGCAGCATAACTTCAATCTCTGCCTCTGTCTTAACAGGGTTCTTTCTTGTGACTCTCTATGTGTTTTCCTTTCTGTTCTCTTATAAGAACTAGTCATTGCATTTAGGGCCCACCTAATCCAGGATCATTTGTCTCAAGATCTTTAATCTAAGTATATCTGAAAAGCCCTTTTTTCTAAATAAGGTCACATATACAGTCTCTGGGTGGTTCTATCTTTTGGGCCAGAGTCCACCCTCTGGCTCCCCGAAATTCAAGTCCATCCCACATGCAATATACATTTATTCCATTATAACATCTCCAAAAATCTCATGTAAATAACATCAGCTTAAAGGCCCCAAATCTCATCATCTAAATCACCTAAATCAGGTATGGGTAAGACTCTGGGTATCATCAATCCTAGGGCAAACTTACTCTTCATCTGTGGACCTGTGGACCTGGAAAACAAGTTATTTGCTTTCAAAATATGATGGTGGGACAGGTATACTACAGACATTTACATTACAACAGGGAACAATTGGAAGAAATAAAGGGTCACTGGTAGCAAGCAAGTCTGCAATCTGGCAGGGCCAATTCTATTAGGCTCCAAGGCTTGAATAATAATACATTGAGGCTTGAGGCTCCTCCCTCAATGCCTGTGGCTCTTTTATCCTCTGCATCTTCAGTGGCAGCTCCACTGTGCTCTGTGCCCTTGGCAGTGGCTGCATTGTCCTTGGCCTCTGTGCCCATGGCAGTCGTACCTTCTGAATCATTCTCCCTTTTTCTTGAAGGGTAGCACATGTTTGCAGCTGAGTAGCTCAATAAGCCCATCTACTGCCTTTAGAATTTTAGGAGCAGACAATCTTCTTTCATTTTGTCCCATCTCTGTCCCTATCAAGGAATAGTCCAAGCTGGCAATGTTTGTGCTGGTACAATATTTTCAAAATCCTTGTGAGCTTCCTGTATTTGTCAAAAGGATCCATACTATCAGACAAGAGGGTTCCCTACAGATTCTTCCTGGATAACCTTATCTCTCATCTTGGCTTCTGCTGAGATGGTTGATTAGAAAATGAGTGACACAAAAGGTTGTCTAGCTACACTCTTGGCTTTCTCTTTAGAGCAGGCTTTCTCGACAGCAAATTTATTAATTTTAGCATCCTCTGCAAAAAGGATAAGCTGAGACCCTCTCAAATCATCAATTACTGGTTCCTTTTCGCTTAACAGTTTCTTCTTCAATTTATCTTTTTCCTCTAGTGTTTTACTATAAGCAGCGAAGACTTTCAACAGTACCTTCAACACTTTGCATAGAAATGGCCTCAGCTAAATACTCAACTTCATCTCCTAGAAATTCTGCTGTTCAAAGTAGAAAACAGTTCATCCAAATTCTGCTACTTTTTAACAAGGATCACTTTTCTTCCAGTTTCCAATAACATGTTTCTCATTACCTTCTGGTATCTCACCAGAAGTACCTTTAATGTCCATATTGCCAGCAACCATCTTTACAAAGCAATTAGAATTTTTCTGTCAAGCACCTCGAAATTCAACATCTATCCATAACCCAATTCCAAAGCCACTGCCACATTTTTAGGTATAGTTTACAGCAGCAACCTACTTCCCAATGCCAAAATCTGTATTAGTCAGAGTTCTATCAGAGAAATAGAAAGAGTAGGGGGTATAGAAATCTTGGTCTGTCTGTCTGTCTGTCTGTCTGTCTCTTCTCTCTTTCCTTCCCTCTCTCCCCTCGCTCTCTCTCTTCTCTCTCAAGGAATTGGCTTATGTGATTGTTCTGGCTGCTGAGTCCAGAACTGTAGGGCACATCAGCATGCTGGAAACTCTCCGGCAAGAGCTGAAGTCACAGTCTATAGGCAGATTTTCTTCTTTCTCAAAGAAATATCAGTCTTACTCTTATAAAATAACAGCTTATTGAGATATAAGTCACATGGCATACAATTCACCTGCTTAATGTGTACAATTTCTTTTTTTTTTTTAAGTATTTTCACAGATGTGGGCAGCTATCACCACAGTCAATTTTATTATTTTCATCACTTCAAAAAGAAACTCCATACTCTAGGTATCATCACTCTGGTTCCCTCATTCCCTGAATTTACTCCCCTGCAACCTGCAGTCCTAAGGAACCATTAATATACTTTCTGTCTCTATGTATTTACCTATTTTGGACACTTATATTCTTAGAGTCATAGAGTATGTGGTCTTTGTGACTGGATTCTTTTACTTAGCATAATATTATTAAGGTTCATCTATGCTATAACATGTGTACTTCACTTCTTTTTATGACTGAGTAATATTTCATTGAATGGATTGTCAGATTGTCAATGAATTATCCATTTATCTGTTGGTAGACATTTGGTTGTTTCTACCTTTTGGCTATTATGACTCATGCTGCTATAAACATTTGTGTACAATATTCTGTGTGGACATATGTCTTCATATTTCTTGGGTATATACCTCAGAGTGGAATCAATGGATCATATGATAACTCATGTTTAGTCATTTGAAGAGCTGCCAGACTATTTCACAGCGGCTGGACCATTTCACATTCTCATCGGCACTGTATGAATGTTCTGATTTCTTCACATTCTTATCACTTGTTGGCTATTTGAATTTTTGATTCTAGCCATCTTAGTAGATGTGAGGTGGTATCTAATCATGGTTTTAATTTACTAATGATGTTGAGCATCTTTTCACATGTTTATTGGCCACTGTATATCTTCTTCAGAGAAATGATTATTTGGATACTTTGCCCACTTTTTATTGGGTTATTTGTCTTATTGAGCTGTAAGAGTTCCTAATGAATCATATAAAGTATCTTATCAGATATATGTCTTGCAAATATTTTCTCCCATTGTATGGGTTGTCTTTTCACTTTCTTGATAGTGTTCTTTGAAGCATAAAAGTTTTAAAATTTCATGGTCTAATTTATTTTTTTATTTTGTTCCCTGTGTTTTTGATGCCATGTCTAAGGATCCTTTGACAAATGCAAGGTCATGAAGATTTTTCCCTACATTTTCTTTTAAGAATTATAGCTTTTGCCCTTACATTTAGATCTTTGATTGATTTTAAGTTAATTTTTGTATATTGTGTGAGATGAGGTTTCAGCTGAAGCTTTTTGCATGTGACTATCCAGTTATCCCAGCACCATTTGTTGAGAAAACTTTTTTCCCATTGAATGATCTTGGCATCCTTGTCAAAAATCAGTTGACCATAGATATATGAGTTTATTTCTGGGCTCTCATTTCTATTCCATTGATCTATATGTTTATCTTTATCTACACTGTCTTGTATACCATTGTTTTGAAATTGGGAGGTATAAATAAGTCCTTCTTCATTTTCCTTTTTCAAGATTGGTTTTGCCATTCTGAGTCTTTTGCAATTACATTTTAATTTTAGAATCAGCTTGTCGGTTTGTACCAAGTCAGCTGGGATTTTGATAGAGATTGCATTGAATCTGCAGTTTAGTTTGGGGTGTATTATCATCTTAAACATATTAAATCTTCCAATTTGTAAACATGGATGTTATTCCATTTATTTAGATCTTTAATTTCTCTCTATAGTGTTTTGTAGTTTTCAGAGTGTAAGTTTTGCACTTCTTTTGTAAAATTTACTTTTAAGTATTATTTTTGAAGCTATTGTGAATGGAATTGTTTTCTTAATTTCATTTTCAGATTGATTATTGCAAGTGTATAGTAATACAATTTATTTTTTATATTGATCTTGGATTCTACAACCTTGCTGAACTCATTTATTATGTTCTAACAGTTTCTTTTAGTGGATTCCTTAGCATTTTTCTATATATAAGATCATGTTGTTTGTAAATAGAGAGAATTTTGTTTCTTTCTTTTCAATTTATATACTATTTATTTCCTTTTCTTGCTTAATTGCCATAGCTAGAAGCTCAAGAAATATGTTGAATAAAAGTGGTGAGAGTAGATATCCCGTCTTGTTCTTGATCTTAAGGAGAAGTATTTTGTCTTTTACCACTAAGTATGATGTTAGTTGTAGGTTTAGTTTCCTTATAAGGCCTTTCAACTGATTGGAGGAGCTCCCTCTGTCCCCCACCCCCTGGCCCATCAATTATTGATGATAATCTCCTTTACTTAAAGTCAACTAATTATAGATGTTAACTATACCTACAAAATACCTTAACAGCAATATGTAGATTAGTGTTCAGTTGAATAACTGGGCACTATAGCCTAGCCAAATTGACTCATTAACTCTCACATCCAGGTTCTTTGCAAGATGGGTATACTGGATATGTGTGTGAAATAAAATAAACATAATAGTAAAATCCTCAATATTCTTGCATTCTTTGGTATAGAACTCTAAGAGGATTAAAAAAGAGGAGCACTTGTTTTGTGAGAGTGTTGTCAGGGACCTCAGTTCTGAGGTGCAGCATTAAGGTTTTGGTTTTACTGACATCAGATTTTCTAGGTGGCATCCTAAAATCTTTTCCCTGAGCTCCAACTTGATGAATGTCCCATAAGCAACTCGGATTGTCCCATAAGCAACATCAAAACAGAATTAATTTCTTCCTTCCGTACTCTGCCTCTTTCTGTTTTTCCTTCTGTTCTAGTCTCTGCTTCAGTGCATACCACCATCGAACACCTGATTTCTTAATTCCCTAGATTCCACTTTCTTAATTTCTCATTAAATTAAGTCCTATAAATTATTTCCTTTTAATTTCAGACTAACTATCTCCTTTTCATCTCCTTCATTATTACTTTAAGTCAATCTCCAAAAGGCCTCTGGTTCTGTTTACCTGCCTGTGAATCCTCCACACCATTGCAAAAATGATTTTTCTGAAAACTCATCTGATAACCCAACTGCTCTGCTTAAAACCCATCTACCCATTGCCTAGAGGAGAAACTCCAAACCTCAAAGCGTGGTAAAGAAGGTCTCAATAGCCTCTATACACATAACCCTGTCTGCATCCTTATTGTTCAGTGTTATGTCCCCATCTTCACCACCTCCCCCCACCAAACAAGCATCAGTACTCCAGCCACAGCCAAGTACTTGCACTTCCCTAAACATGTTATGTTGTTTTATATTCCTGTATTTTTGCTCTGGTTCTTCCATTTTTGTGAATGTTCTTTGCCTCCCACTGTGGTTCTCTATCTTCATTCATATAGGAGGGCACCTAATTATCTTTGAAGACTCAATATCTAAAGGATAAGGAGGGAAAGAAGAGTCTTCAAAGAAGGTTGAGGAAGAATTATACATCAGAAGAGATATGAAAAGTGGTGTGTCCTGAATAGTTTTAGGAAGTGACATAGTTACTGAAAAAAGATTGAGATTACAAAACATCAAAACAAAATATTTCCTTGGGACTCCGAGAAGCTGGCAAACTTTTATTTGCTCTTAGACTTTACCTTTGTATTAGAATATTATCATATATAAAGGTATGCAAGTGTTTCATAATGTCCTGGTAAGGCTTTTTAAAGTTTAATAACTTTGGTTATAGGTGTGACAAAAGCACTGTATATATATCATATAAAGTCAAAATAAATTTTCTTCTAAAAAGTGTTATCAACTTTAATAGCCAAGGTTATCCATTATCTTCTTGTTTATGGCAGCCATTTGTATTAGTTGTCACAGGACCTGCAATGAGTGTATACTGTGATAACTTTGTAATATGGTTGTCTTAGAGTTTAATAAATTCACTTCTGGACTTCTGCACTGGTTATTTCTATCATAACCCCAAATGAAGTTATTAAAGTTTAATATGCACAGGGGAAAGAAAATAGAATACACAAAGGCTTTATGAAGACTCTGCATGGATTTATAAGGGTCTACATGCATGTTCAATATGTGTATATGCTTGTAAATACTTATACAGCACATTTACCTGGTGCAGTTTTAAGTCCATTTTCTTTTACCTTGTTCTGAGTGGAATAACAATAAGCTTGTCATTATCTTTCTTAGACTGAGACATTCGTACCCATGAATACTGTGCTAAACCATCAGCCTATTCACTGTGCAAAGTGATCTAGCTCTTTTCACTTGCCTTCATCCTGTTTTCCAAATGTGAAATAATCTCATTCTAGGGAATGCTGTCAAATTTATGGTAGGCTTCAGGGGGACAAAAATGGGGATATCTATTTTAGGAAATAGCTCTAAAAGGTAAAACAGAGAAGGAGGATTATTCTTCCCCATCATTTCTAAGAGATGATTTTATCCAAATATTAAAATGATCTTAGCAATAATAATGCCAGGTGTCATTTGAAGAATTTAAAAACACTTGAAAATTTTTAATAGAACAAGGAATCTGGTTGCTTTGCACAGAAAAACTGAAAACCTAAAGATTCTTATAATCCTGGCACTTCTTTCTGCAGTTGAAAGTAGCCCCTGGCTTTAACAGTGTACGGGATATGGCATTCACTGGCAAGCGAACCAAAGTGAAGGACCTATTATCTTGTACGATTGAATTCTAGTTACTGCTCAAGCACATTTTTCATTATACAAATGTACTTGTGTGATTTGATGTCTTTGACTAGTTGTAATATTAGGAATAGTTTGCTTTCTAGAAAGACTTTAGTTCCAGTAGTACTTTCTCAAAAAAGGAAATATATTTCAAGTGATAAGATCCCCTTCAATCTGTGTTGAAATGAACAGACTACAACTTCAGTTTTGCCCAATCACTGCATTCAAAAAAGTGGAAGGAAGGATTAGCTAAACTCATGGGAATTGTCAAGAATCTGTCCATGATTTATATTTGAATTTTTCTCTGTGCATCTGTAACAAGAGCAAAGTGTCCTGAAAGAGAAATACTTAATATCACGTTGGCCACATACCCTAGACCCTGGATCCCAGCCGGGAAGGAGAGGAAGGCATTGTCCTTCCCTACTCAAGCCCACCAGAAGGCTGAGATGTCCAAGTGCAGAACTGAGGAGCAGAGGTTCCGCAGCTGCAAGAGAGTGGGGAACTATTGTGTGCCTTCACAGCTCTGGGTCAACCTAGCTTCTGCTAACTTGGTAGTTGTCTACGATAAGTTGTCTTCATACCTACTGTATGGAGACTTTGCTAAAGAGAAGGGATGTATATGGAAGAGGTGATGTAAGGACACACATTTATAAACAGCCGTGAGAACACCAATGCATTCACTTCCCTTGTTAAAGAAGAGATGAGGGGAAGTTGCTGTGAGTATTAGGTAAGGGGAACTCTGTCCAAATCTACTGTCGATAATGACTAAGTACCTTATTCTCGAACTCTGTATGATTAGTCGTAACCTTCCCATTCTATGTGAATATTCTGGAAGTTTTTCTTGGTTCAAAAAGATCATTAAAACATATTTGGTACCATAAAGCTATTGAAGCTTCCCTTTTGCTCTTATAAAATTATATTAAAATGAAAATGACCTCTCTCCTGCCTCCACTTTTGTACTGCCTACTCTTAACTAGCAGCTTGCTGCTACTGCCGTTATTGCTGCAGAGTTTCCTCTCGGTGAGCATTTATTTAATGGCCCAGGAGTAACTTACACATGCTGGAGCACAGTAACAACCCGTCAAATCTCCCAGCCTCTTGAATCATAACATTTTTAATCCATACTACTGAGCAAGAGTCGTACTTCTTTGGTTAAAAAAAAATCCAGTGAATATTTTTGTGAAATGTTTATCTATAGATTAGAATTCTATTTAGATTCAATCATAATGAGTAGGAGTTTTGTTTTGTTTTGTTTTGTTTTGTTTTTTGGTAAACATAATATTTAGAACAAGCAATTATTTCAAGGAACTTACCTGACTTACCTAACTATTCTATGCATCCTTTGTCTTCCCAAAACCTAATGTGACCTGACTGATATAAGACCTAGAGAAATAAATCAGAGAGAAAATAATTTAGTCTGTCTTACAGTTTTCCAGATTAAATATAATAAAAATCTTTATTTCTTCTGCTAAAGGGAGACATAAGATATTAGGAAATACTATTTTAGGCAAGATAATGTTGAGTTTTATGTGTTCTTAACCTGAGAGTTCTTCTAAAAATTGTTATTAATTCTGTTTCTCTAAGGAATAGGGAGGATGCAATTCGTAGGCATGTTTTCTGGGGAGGATGAATGTCTTAAAGGGTTAGGCTGAAGCACACAGAACCGGAGAACCATTCATTTGGCTAAAAGTAATTTGTCTCTTCATCTGAAACTGACTGAAGCTCTGACTACAGTTGGTTCAATCTACTTAGGTCTCCAATTAGGAATGCCAATAGAGTTAATGGACTAGTGAGGCACATCAACCATTGGGCAGGCATTTGAAGCTCCAAGTTCAAAGCTGGCATTGATAACCTGATAATTGTTTTTGTACTCTCAGCAGAGCAAGGGGCACAGCAAGTGCCTATTGTTTCTAGTGAGCTAGATAAAACAATGACCATGGGGCTGTTGACTCTTTTCTTTCTTGGTCACTGTATGGTATTCTTACATCCAGGACTTTTTGAAAGTAGAAGGAGAATAGAAAAGTGTATGCAGGGATTTAGAAGGGTATATGAAAGTGAAGTTAGTTCATGAAGGGAGGAAGACCTTTAAGCTGACATGAAACAGTCTCCTCTTTTTGTCTTCTTTCCCTTTTCTCAAGTCTGAAAATCTTTGGGACTTAGAAGACAGCACAAGAGAGTGGAGGAATGGATTTTGCCAGTGCCCCACTTTTCTAGGAGGAGAGACCCATGCGATGCTATCCAATTCTTCTTTTGAAAACATCCTAAAAGTAAAAGTAAGCAAAATGGCTTTTCCAAATCATTAACTAAAACAGTGACAGAACTAGTTTTTCTATGGACTCTTCAGAAAAATTACATATAGTCTTCTATTATTAAAAAAATATTTTTTGTTTTTAAAACATGGCCTTAATTATTGAACATGAATGACAATCCTAAATTAGTGGCCTTTTTGAAAACCCTGTTGAAACTTTGTAATTTAGTTTATAAGCCCAGAGCTGTCCTTTTGGCCAACTGTTTTATTTTTTGTCATTTGCATGTATTTTCATTTTCTTTTTTAAATTAAATATTAAATTGACATTTACCATGAAATATATAAATGAAAAGGATAACTTATAAGGGGTAGATTTATAAAATTTATTGTGTGAATTACTATTTCTTTTGGTCTTGGTAACATTTAAGTTACAGTTGGCTTTCAAACTTTGGGATGGTGCAAAAGCATGTGGGTTTAATTTCTCACTATAAACTCATTTAGACACTATGTTAAAATTATTAAGCATATGTAGAGTATGCAATGCTTGTAGAAGACCAGATAACATTTCTTATTAGTTATTCTTCACATCACATCTGTGTAGTGAGTACAAACTATCAGGCAGATAATATCCTGAGACATGTGATAATAATTTTTTATGGTGTCAGAGAGTAATGTTCCAGGACCAAGAGATAGTTCCAGCACCCTAAGTGCATATTTACACCCTCTTTAATGAAAATATGACCTTGGCCTCAAAGATACCTCCAGCTTTGGATACAGTTTTATATATCACATCTTTTTAAAACACAGCTTCAAGTCACCATTTAAAGAGTAAAATAAGAGTTGAAGAAAATATGACAGAAAGATTTTGCTGAGAATCCTTAGAATTTTCAGGAAACAGGATTCTGTGAAGGGAGAAGGTAAGAGGCAGAATGAAGAGAGTTCCTTCTTTAACATAAACAGGGAAACAGTCCTCAAATACAGTAAAGACAAGACAGACAACCCAGAAGTTGAGCGAGCATGGAGAACATTGCTCTCAGGGTCAGCCTGAGATGCTCTCAGAGAAAAGAGAGATAATTAGCATTGTTGCAAGAAGGAACATGGTCCTTTCCTCAAAAGTGCTCAATCATTGTGAATTTTTATTTATTTCTGTTTCTAGTGAGATCTTGGCCAGCTTGCTTCTAGAATGGCGTATGAAAGTAACGCCCAATAATGTATTCCTGGAATAATAGTGTGGCTTTAGGCTGCTCTGTGATACCATAAATTATATGATCTCTGCTCCATGGAAAGCTACCATAGACATACTTTTTCTACACTATCGTTGCGAACTTTATAAAAGCATAAACCCTGGCTATGTATCAGATCCAACCTTACTCAACATCTAGAATACTAGTCTGCCTGGAGAATTCATGAAGTTAAAAGGCTGAAGTCACACTGCAAGGAAAGTTGGAATTGGACAAAATTTCAACACTGAATTGAGACTAACTTAGGCCAATGTGAATTAAGTTCCTGGCAGTTTAGAGTATGGTAGGTAGGAGTTTCTGTAAGTGCTGCTGTGATAAATATTTTTAAACATTTTTAAAAGAAAAATCTTCAAAATTAAGATTATATACTAGGGGAAATATGCAAAGTAAATGTGATGGATATAATTTGAATATAGAAAGAGAATAATTATAGATACATAAAGTTAATATTTCTTCTCTACAGAATAATTGGGCAAAGAGGAGCAAACTATTTGTATACAAGAAAGAATGAATGGCAAATTAATAAGTTTGATGATAGTTATAGAAAAATACATTAAAGACCATAGGAGATGCTCCTTCTTGTATGTTATATAAACAAATATGAATATAAAAATAAAAACCAAGTTTTCAGGGTAGTAGAGAAAGGTACAAGTAAGGTTTTATAAACTCAGAAAATCTTTCTAGAGAAAATTGGAAATGAAAACAATACAATAATATTCAGTGATCAAGAATCCCAGTTTTGAAAATGTATCTTAAGTATCTCTAAGAGAAAAAATGTAATTTTATATCAAGATGTATCAATAGCAAATTATTTGTCATATGGAAAAATTGAAAAAAAATTGAAGGTCGTATTAGCAAATTACAGCTTTTATCTTGATAATTATCTGACCTATGAAGATACCTAGAAAATTGTATAAAAAGTAGATATAAATGAAAAAAGAATACAAGTTACATAGTCACATATATTACAACTACATAAATTTAAATATATACATAAATACCTATAAAAACAAAAACAAATGATAAATAGCTAGTGTTTTTAAATTAAGGTATAGGCTAAAGAGCTCTTTAAATGTAAAAGTGATTAAAAATACTAATACAGAAGAAAATATTTTTGAATCTTTATTAATAGTTTTACATTTAAATCCCTTTCAAATTAAATGGGATGATCAATATTTTTAGAGATCAGAGGGCAAGATAAGACGTAAGAGTGGATGTTCTGCTTAAGCAAATTCTAGGAGTCTTGGTGTCAAGGGTAAATGTACTCTCTTTAAAAAACCCAGAAAATCTATAGTGGGATAGCATGTTTCTTTGGAAGGTCCTAATTAAGCCAAGCTATTGTCCTTCTGCAATCATGTTAGTTAATTGTCCCCCCTTGTTCTTCCTTTAGATGTTGACATTACTAGAGAGTTGTTAAATTTTTAGTTCTAAAATTTATCATGGCATCAAGTATGATTTCAAAGTATAAGAAAACTTATTAAATTTTGACCTAGTTGAAATTCGTGATAACTTAGGCAAGATGTGTTTCAGTTCTCTACATATTGGCATCATACTAACTAGTTATACCAGATCAGGCAAACCGTCCCATGGCAAGATTTCTCAGGACAAAAGAGATTCTGAAGACCACCCCTCTCCAGTCTTCCTTATCTCTTGTGTGTCCACATGAATAGTCACTGTCTGAAATTTACCTTTTTGTGTAAAACTTTGTTATCATTAACACAAAAAAACTTTGCTATCATTAACACAAAAAAACTTTGCTTCCCTGAGGGAAGCACTCTAAACCAGGGGCCACAGACTAAATGCTGATAAGGAGTTGTGTTTTATTTGATCCATACAATGGATCTTCCTGGAATTTGAAAGCCTTTGATAGAGCATGTACCATGGTCCCCATACATTTGAATTCATTACTTCTTTTTTTTAAATTAATTAAATTATTTTAATTAGTTTCAAGTATACATTGGTTAGACATCTATTTAGTTCATAAAACGATCCCCCCGATTGCTCCCTCCCTCCCCTGACCCTCCACCTAGCCAACATATTAATGCTAACTGCATTCTCTATGCCATGCTTCCCATCCCCGTGACCATCTATCAACTACCGGTTTGTACTTCTTTAACTCTTCACCCCATTCTCTCAGCCCCCCAACCCCTTCCCTCTTCTTTAACTGTTAACATACTCTCATAAAACCATTTCAAAACATTTCACGCTTTCTTTCTTCAATAATAATACAATAACATTCATTGATCAAGAATCCTTGGAATAGTGTTCTCTATCAAAAGTGCTCATTGTCACATGTTTTGCTTATGTTTATGAACATTTTAGGGACACAGCTGGTTTTCATAATTAAACTGTAACTTCTTGAGGGCAGGGATGGGTACTAAGTAATTCTGCAGTGCCTAGTATAATGCCTTTCATCTAGGTATTCTGTGACTTTTGAATGACAGGCTAATATATAACTGAGGGTAAATAAAGTTCCTTACATCAAATACAATGATTGTGTTGTGCTTTGAAGTTTGCAGATCATATGGATTATAGCATTTGATCTTTTCAGTACTAGTGGATCAGAATGGGAGTGGTGATAAAGAGTAGAACATGAAGACCCTGGATTCTGAGAAGGGAGGTAGAGATTAGGATATATAAGTATACATATGCTTTTTCAAATACATTTCAAATCAGTGCTTTCCCCTTGACTTTGAGAGTTAAGACCCGAATATCTAATTACTGTACATTATGAGAGGCCATATAATTGAGGAGGTAGATATCACTGCTGTTCAGCGATTTTTATGAGTCCACTTCTAAATAAGATTGTGCTCCCCTGCTCCCATGAAATTGGGTTTGGCCACAGGACTAGTTTTGACTGATGGGATGTGGGGGGCAGGAATGAGGTGTATCTCTTTAGGGCAAAACATTTAACTTCCAATTCAAGAAATGTGAACTCTCTCTGTCCTTATGGCAGCATTCTTGATAGCACTTGTTGTTGTGGAACTGACATAAGGTTGAGGCAACAGAGAATGTTTTGTCAACACACAGAGAACTGTGTCTTGATGAATCATGGTTGCATGAATCGTCAGTGGATTTTGAGGTAGGAAGTAATCTTTAGTTGTGTTAAGTCTCTGTGGTTTGGGGGCTAATCATTGTGATATAACTTTGACTATCCTGACTGATATGGTTATCAGGACTGGGCCTAACATGTTGGAAGGACCCTTACTGACTGATTCAAGAATGTAGTGGTCAGAAGTGTGGTCCTAGAGACAGGCTGCCTGTGTTCTATTCAAGCACGGCTGCTACTTGAGCGAGTTCTCTAACTTCTCTCTTCCTCCGTTTCCTTATTAATATCACGGGATAATAATAGCATG
>NW_011889064.1:668205-726682 GCF_000151845.1 Pteropus vampyrus
TGAAGACCCTGGATTCTGAGAAGGGAGGTAGAGATTAGGATATATAAGTATACATATGCTTTTTCAAATACATTTCAAATCAGTGCTTTCCCCTTGACTTTGAGAGTTAAGACCCGAATATCTAATTACTGTACATTATGAGAGGCCATATAATTGAGGAGGTAGATATCACTGCTGTTCAGCGATTTTTATGAGTCCACTTCTAAATAAGATTGTGCTCCCCTGCTCCCATGAAATTGGGTTTGGCCACAGGACTAGTTTTGACTGATGGGATGTGGGGGGCAGGAATGAGGTGTATCTCTTTAGGGCAAAACATTTAACTTCCAATTCAAGAAATGTGAACTCTCTCTGTCCTTATGGCAGCATTCTTGATAGCACTTGTTGTTGTGGAACTGACATAAGGTTGAGGCAACAGAGAATGTTTTGTCAACACACAGAGAACTGTGTCTTGATGAATCATGGTTGCATGAATCGTCAGTGGATTTTGAGGTAGGAAGTAATCTTTAGTTGTGTTAAGTCTCTGTGGTTTGGGGGCTAATCATTGTGATATAACTTTGACTATCCTGACTGATATGGTTATCAGGACTGGGCCTAACATGTTGGAAGGACCCTTACTGACTGATTCAAGAATGTAGTGGTCAGAAGTGTGGTCCTAGAGACAGGCTGCCTGTGTTCTATTCAAGCACGGCTGCTACTTGAGCGAGTTCTCTAACTTCTCTCTTCCTCCGTTTCCTTATTAATATCACGGGATAATAATAGCATGCACCTCATAGGGTTATTGTGTGGGTGAATAAATTAATTAGTGCAAAGCACTAAGAACAGTGCCTTAGAACAGTGCTCAATGAGAGTTAATATTATTATTATTATTAGTCAGAAAGTTTCTCAAGATTATAAATAAAGTTAGTGTCTTTGGTTTTTTACCAACAAACCTGCGTTTCCTGTGCCTCTATCTTAATGGGATTGCAATAATTCGGTCAGTCATTCTCAAAAATGTGGAATCTTTGTATCATGCTCTGTCAACACACATATTCAGCCAGTTGCTGTATTCTGGCAATTTTACTTTGGCAATATAAATAAATAAACACAACTACATAATCTTTCAAAAATATATTCTTTCTTCTCTTTTCTCATTGCCACTGTCATAATTCATTAGCACTGCCTAGAGTATAGTAATACCCTTTTAATTTGTCTGCCTGCATACAGTATTTGGGAGGCAGAATGATCATATTAGAAACAGTACCTATTTTTGTCATGCAACTTGACCTTGAACCCTAGCTATACCTCTTGCCAGCTGGGGGATTTGGGGAAAGTTACTTAATCTCACCATGTTTTTTTCTTCATCTGTATAAGTGGATATCAATATTTACTTTACAGAATTATTGAGAAATTATATGAGATAATTAAGGTAAAGCACTCAGTACATAGTCAGGAATTGATCATTCTTCATTTGACTCCTTTTTCTCTATTGCATTTTGCCCACATTGTTGCCAACATTATTTTCCAAAAGTTGAGGCCAGATTAAATTTCTCCCCTCCTCCAGAACCATAGAGTATAAAATAAAACACAGATTTCTTAGTATGGAATTCAGTAGCCTCCAGAACCTGCCTCAGTGCTTTTATTGCATTCCTCCTAAGACTATGTATATTATCACTTATTATTACTTGACTGTGCCTCTGAGATTCTGCTTATGCTTTTCCTTCAGCTTAGAATGGTCTAACTCCATGGCGACTATAGTTAATAATACCGATTGTATATTTGAAAGTTGATGGGAGTAGATCTTAAAAGTTCTCACCACAAGAAAAAAAATTGTAACTATGTGTGGTAATGGATGTTAACTAGACTTATCATGATAAACATTTTGCAATAAACACAAATATCAAATCATTATGCTATACACCTGAAAGTAATATAATTTTATATGTCAATTATATCTCAATAAAAAAGTCTACTTAGTGCAGAAATAGTACCACATCCTCTCGAGATATAAGATTTCCTCCATCCCTCTGTATACCAGTTAGCTATTGCCATAAAATTGTTGCACAATAAACTACCCTAAAACTCAGTGGCTTAGAACACCAAGCATTTATTCTCACAGATCTGTGAACTGAGTGAAGATTGTTTGAAGTAGGCTGGGCTCAGTTGAGGATACTCAGTTTTGCTATGCGTGTCTTTCTTCATCACAAGACAGCATATTAAACTAGATATGCTCTTCTTGTGGCAATGGCAGAGGTTTGAGAGCTCAAGCAGAAATATGCAGGCTTCTTGAGACCTACATGTGGAACTGGCATTTCATCAATTCTGTCTCATTCTATTGGTTAAAACAAGTCACATTACCAAACTGAAAGTCAAAGTATAGGGAACGATGCCCCTCCCATAATGGGAGGGCACTGCAGAGTTACATGGCAAAGGATATGGATATATGAAGAGAAGAATTGGGGCCAATAAAGCAATCGTCCACACTCTAATTAGAATGAATGGGTCTGTCTTCTGGGGTCTTATCATCTTCTATCTTAATTATAGAGGTTGAATAGTTCTGCAATTTATTGTTTCTTTACTTCCATATTGTTTTCCTTTCTTTAGACTATCAACTTCTGGAAGGCAGGGCTGACTTTTACTTATTTTGGTTTTTCCAGTAATAGTTAGCACTCTCCTTTACACATAGTCACTATTCAGTTAATGTTATTCAACTTAGTATTTTAAACTTAGAGTAAACTAACTAACCTAGACATGTGCATTTTGAAATGTTTTTGTTCTAAGATGAAATTCATAAATTCTCCTAGAGTTTAAATGATTTTTCTCTACAAAGTCACTAGATTATATTAAGATCAGTACTCATAGCAATCACCAATGGATAAGAGAAAAATTTTGAAAAGAAGGAAATTTGGAAGGGTTTATGAATTTTATTAGTAAACATGGATGAATGGGAAGGGATATTTATAAGATGTGAGAGATTATACCTTTTGAAGTTTTAAAAGAGGGCACAATAATTTTTGTAGGTTAAGAATAAGTGCCTTGTATAATTTTGGTTTGCCAAAGATCATCAAAAAAAGCATTTATTAGCATTCACTGGTGAGCAGTTATTACATTGGAAATTGTAAAATGGCAATCTTCTAATTTTATCATTTCTTCAGCATTTATTAACTAGAATATTGTAAGAAAGAGCCTTTCTTCCCTCCACCTCCATTTTCTTTGAGTATCCCTATGGACTAATGCAATTCTTTTTTATTCAATGTGTCATAATCAATAATGGTCATTGTTCTTTTTTATACTAAAATAGTCCCAAATTTGGTCAGTGGGACTAAATCTGGATCCTATGTCCTTTTAATGTGTCCCTATTAGTCTTAGAGCACTTCCTTGCTTTTGGGTCAAACAAGATGGTCTGGGCTCACCTTGCATTTTTCCTTACTCAGGCCTGGGATCAGCCATTTCTCCAAGAATCCTGGTTCCTTTTTGAAACCAGGATTTGGGTGCTAGCAATGCTCATACTTTTATACAAGTATAAAAGTATGTATACTTTCAATGGATAAAATATACATAAATGTGTAATTTTTTAATTTCTGTCCAAAATTACTACACTAATACCTCTATGAACAATAAACACTCTATTTGAAGTCTAGACTTTCTTTCTAATATTCTTTGTCTTTAAGTTATTTAGAAACAAGAGCATGGTTACATAGTATCAAATTATGTGACCCAACAGCTTATTTAATAATTAGAAAATATACCTTTACAAGTGAGAGATCTAGTAGATACTCCCCAAAAATCAATGATCAAATTTGGCATCATTAATAATGGGACAAACTAGCGTTATGTGCCCCCATAATAATGCACTGGAGAAGTTCACACTACCATCTTGCCAAAAATATTTATCTTTTTTTTTTTATTTTTAAGGCAAAAAAAAAACTAGACAAATCCAGATTGTGAAATATTCTATAAGATAACTGGCCCAGACTCTTCAAAAATGTCAGTGTCATGAAAGACAAAATAGGACGGAGAGACTACTCTAGATTAAAGAAGACTAAAGAGACAGGATAACCAAATGTCTGATAAAAGACATTTATGGGACAGCTGTAAACTCTGAATATTGATTTAAGTATAATTACGATGTATGCATATTGGAGGATATGCAGGTAGAAATGTACATATGTGGTACACTGGTTTTTGTTTTTGTTTTTTAGTGAGAGGCAAACCCTTATCTTCCACAGTAGAATGTCAGTAGATAATGAAAGAACTAAAAGTTAAGAAATAGTAATAGAAATGTCTCACTTTGAGCTGTGCGGTGAGGGCCAGCAGTTTCAATCAGAAGAGCTGAAAATGCTGGCCGTCAGGGAGTGGGGAAATGGTGGCAGGAAGCCAGGGGCTGCTGTTGAACTACTCGATTAGTTTAAATTTTTTGTTTACATAACTTTGATAAAAGTAACATCTAAATTTAAAGAGAAAATAAACCTCAATTTAAAAATAAAATAAAAAATGAGTGCATGTTATGAAGAGATATAGAAGAGAGGGAAGCTGGGGCCAGACTTGTGAAGGGACCAGCATGTCAAGAGAGAGTTTGAACGAAAAAATCTCATTAGTGGGGTGCCTGTTGAGAAGTTCCCGCAGGGTCATAATGCAGCATTATAGAGGGACAGAAAATCCTTCTTTAAATACTTACTGACCTCATTCTTTAGGTTTTCTTAGAAGTCATTCATTCATTTATTCATTCAGGCACTGCTCTGGGTGTTGGGAAGGTAGAAGTGAACAAAATGAACCAGGATTCTGCCTTCAGGGAGTTTACATTATATTACCTCTCAGGGCAATTGGTAGATTTAGGACATGTGAGGAATAACCACCACCCCTTGCCTTAGATGGGTGCCTTTGAATTCTCCCAAAGCTCTAGTGTATGTGTGTGTGTGTGTGTGTGTGTGTGTGTGTGCTCATGCGCGTGCATGCACACACACATGCACCCTAATGAAATCTCACTTAATTCGCACGATTTCACATTTATTTTGTGGGACCACTGTCTCCATACATGAAAATCACACAGTCCTGTGACTCCATGTTCTCTCAACATGGAGTCTCCCTGCCCAAGTCTCCCTGCCAGCTCTTACTTTTCCTCAGCTTAGGTGGGAGGTCCCTAAGCTGTTTTGTCTTTATTCCTTTAACTGTGCTGCACATAAGGTCTCTTGGCTGTCCGTGGGAAGGGTACAGGGTGAGCAGAGGAGCCATATGAAGGGAGCAGAAGTCATTATCAGTAAAAGCTATTCTGGAAGATAAAAGCACTCTCTGAAAGGGGTATGAAAAAGAGGTAGTCTCTCTCTGGAGGATTATGACTGTTCCAGGAGCAAAGGCTCACATAGAAGGAGGCAGATACTACTAAAGTGGAAGAATAGTATTGGGGGCAGTGATACATAGCTCACAAAGAAAAACCTTTAAAAAATCTCAGATGAGCATGAAGTGATGAGAGAGAGGATGCAAAGTTGATCTCCATTTTGTTTTATCATATGAATGTTTATCCAACTGCCTCTGGTCATAGAATGTTTTAAAATGCTTTTAGATAGAGAAGGGGAGTCTCTCATCCACATTGTAGTTATAGAAATTAGGGCACATTTCTCAAGAAGCTTGAACAATTTAATAGTGAAACACCAGAAGAGTGCATCTTCTCTACATCATTATGGTGAGACTAGAGACAGATTTTTCCCAAAATATTTGGGGGTAAGGAGGGATGGAGGAAAAAGATGACCTATTCAGGCAGGTATAAATCATGATTCTAAAGGATTTCCTTTTAAAAAAAAAAAGGCTGGGTCAGATATGGTATTATATCTTTACTATGTTGGAGGAAGAAAAAAAAAACCAATAAAGGAGTGTCAACTCTAATTGTGCTTACTAGGGAGTTATTTCCATTCAGGTTATGTTTTGCAAGAGTTGAGAGTTGACATCACACAAATTCTTCCTTCTCTGCTAAGGAGAACATTTACATCACATCTTGTATCTCTTTTCTAGATTCAATCATTCTTCTCTCTGAAAGTCTTATTTACTCCTTTCTTCTGCCCCCATTGTTTAATTTTGAGAAGAAAAGGGTACATCTAGGGACCTATTAAAGACACGGTTCTCTGAATACGCAATGTAAATGTCTGAGAGTGTATTGCTACAATGTACACAGTGGGCTCAATAAGATGCAGTGTGTAACCAAGACTTTTTCACTGTTGGAGGACAGGCAGGTCTTCAGGCAAGGGGATGAAGGTTGTTTAACTATCCCTTTGAAAAAAGACTGCCCGAGTTGAATAATTAAAACCATTATGATAAGAACAAAATAGATTCTTTTAAAAGAGTAATGACGGTAGAGTCTTAGTATGCTTGTAAAAGTTATTAGAATTGAATGCTCTGCCTATGTTTTCTGTGTACTCCAGGAACAGCAGGCAAAAGAAGATGGATTGGATTCAGCAGAAGGCATTAATATGCGTTGTTGTCAACTGAGCCTTTAATGAATTATTTTTTCAAAGATAAAAACATTTGAATATTTTCTCTAGAAACCAGGAAGCCTGTTTTACATTGAGTAAAGAGCAGAGGGAGACTGACTTTGAAGCTAATGCAGCTTCAGATAGATTCCCAGCCCCTTACTAAGGCTGTAGGAGAGGCCATAATTGGGAGAGGTCCAATGTTTTAATAAAATCTGCAAAAGTAGAATATTTTAATTATCATCATTTAAGATTGCTGTCTCCACTTGAACTTTCTCATTCTGATTTCCCCTCACGCTGGGTGTCGATGGAATGGCAGTGAGCATTTTTGAATTGAAGCTAAGAGCAAGTTGGTTTGAGAATAATTTTATTTGGGTTTAGTGAGATATATTTATGTGTCTTACAGTCGGTTCCCTGTAGAGTGAAGTTGTTGCCAGCTGACCCAGTGAAGAGAAAGTTTCCAAGAAAAGTCCACCTGCCCCTTGTGCCTACTCAACCAGCAATGTGACACAAAAGTGTCACAGAACGTTTGTCCCGTGGGTCATCTCCTTATTCTAGTTGGAGAAAAAGCGGCCTTTACCTTACCTGAAATCGTTGACTACTTTTGTATTTTGTAACGCCTTTTTTTCTTTTCATATTTGTCTCATAAATAGAGTACATGACAACTTAGAATTTTCTTTAAAGAATAAAAGTGTAATGTTTTCCATTAGAAAGCTGCTCAAGCTTTGTAACATGAGCACATCAACATTAAGTGTCTAAAATTTTTCATAGGCTGGGAAGAGAAACCTGAACACAGAGGTGTAAAAAAGTTTATTCAGAAAGTTGATAAAGCTTGATTGTGCCATTTTTCCTGCAATTTGGAAAAACGTTTTGGGGCATTTTCATAAAACAAGCGAGATATTACAGACTGTTGCTTGGGACATATTTGAAGAGTTCCTTCTTTTGTTATCAACATTGATTAAAGAACTAAAAGAAAATTCAAATAATAATTAATGGAACATGAAATAAAAAAAGATAAAAGTTAACACTGACATCAGTAGAAATCAATTTGACATTGAAAAGCAAATTGCAACTTTTTTTTTTTTCCAAATTAAACCCAAACCGTGATTCTTTAAAAAGAAAAGAGAAGTTTTGAATAGAACTAATGAATAGGCTTCTGGATTGTTTGATAATCTAGTTAATGAAGAGGAATGAATCATATGAACGTACTGGGAAGAGATTTAAATTTCTGACTGGCTTGAGACAAAATACTGACATTGATGAAGATAATGTAAAACTTATAATACATTGCAAACTGGTTAATGACTGTCATCAATTCAAGGAACATTTAAGGTTAGTCACTATACAAGAAAACTTGAAATCCTTCAAAGGATATATAAAAAAGGAATTTGATAAAGGTTTTCCCTATATAAAAAAGGAATTTGGTAAAGGTTTTCTTTAATTTAACAATAATTCTAAAAAATGAACGTGGCATGACTACCAATAAGTAAGACATATTTCTAAAAGATCAATAATGAAAACCAATTTCGAACAGCCATGGTAAAGAACAGACTGGATTCTTTCTATTATTTCTGTAGAAAATTATATTATAAATCATAATGTGAAGAGGTGCTCAAAGAGTATGAAGTAAAAAAAAAAGTAGAAAAACAAGTATTATAGAAGAGTCAGGCAGTAACTAATAAAAACTTTTATTTAATTAAAAAATGTTGTGGCATTTATAAGTATCAAAGAATTTTTTAATTGTGATTTATTTTTTAATTTTAAGTGTTTACTTTCACATCAGATTTTCTACTCTTTTCCTTAAAGATAGACTCCAAATTGTAAGTTTCAGGCTCTGTTCTTTGGTACCAGCGTTTGATTTGAAAGATGTTGTGAGATAAGTATGCTTTTTTTTTTTTCTTTCCTCCAGGCTAGGCATGGGCTTTGCAACTGCCGACTGGGCCATGGACAAGACTCTTTGCATGAGTCCTCTATTTGTGTCAAGTGAGCTAGCAGAATACCTCCACCAGTGTTATCAGCAGCCTCTGCAAGAGCTTCTACCTCAATAAACAATGCTGTGAAACATAATCCAACATCTTATCTTGGTAGAATGTTGCTTTCGGTGTGCTTGACAAGAGTTAGGAGATGTATATTTACAACATTGAGAAATGGTGTTTCAAATTTCTTAAAGCCGAGTGATTCTTGAAATCAGTTTTCTTGAAAGGTCTATGGTCCATGGAGGCAAAGGTTGTTTATGAGAAGTGCAAGTGAGTGAGGGGGAATCTGAGAAGTAAGGAAAGTGGTTTTCTCCCATTCAATGGGCCATGGAGGTGGATATCACAGAGAAAAGCTATCATCTTTCAGTCACAAGCTACATGGTCCTGCAAATTAGCTCTTCCAGAATTAGCAAGACTGCCTGAGAAAGTAGTTTCTAATAGTCTTTTAAAAACCTTAATATTTACTCAGTTCCCACAACATGTCTAGAATTGTGCCAATTTTGGAGGAGGTCATCAAGAAGACCAGTTGACCATCTATTAACCCAAGTACTGGACCCAGGCAATCAGAGGCTTTTTAACCCCTTCCCTGCCCTTGGAATGTTCTCACACTAGGAGCAGTTTCAAGAATGCAGCCTTGAGAGAACAAGATGTTGTTGAGATCATCTGGACTATACATTTGACTGAACCCTGTTAAGGCTTCTATATAAACTCTTAAGATTCTGGCAGGAGGATGCAGAAATCTACTCATTTTGGTACTGTGTAAGACAGGACTCACAGGTAAGTTCCCTTGCTTATTAAAACTACCACCTACCAATTTGGATTGTTCTTCTTTCTTTAGTCTCTACTTGCCTGTTGCATATGGGGGCCAGTTTCAAATTTTATCCTGTAAACTTCAGAGGTTTCAAACCAACAGCCAGGTGCTGGGAATATATAGATAACCTAGCTGGGCTATCTATATTATATCCATTTAGATATATCTACATATCTTATATGTAAAATTATATACAATTTAATTTTAACCTTATGAAATTGCCTTTTGATTTTAGGCCAATAATGGTTATTTTATATGATTAGCAATTTCATACGATTAAACACCAGTAGTTTCATATGATTCAACATAAATAGCTTATGGTATGCATAGTATCTCTGGTGCCTAGATCATACATGCTCAGTAGCATCACCTAGATATTTGATAACTGACCACACAAATTCCTCTACACGTTTCCAGATGCAGGAGCAGGAATCGGGATGATGATGAGGTGCCAATTTTATTTAAAAATCCATGAAATAGAGGAATCAATGTGAGGTTGGTTGACTGAAAAATATCCTCAAAGAAGTGGGACTTCAGCTAGAAACTAAAGGAGAGGGTGAAATTAATTAGAGAGGTCTGAGAGTTCATTCTTTCTTCTACACTTGCAAAAGTGAATAGGCTGGAACAGAATTGCTGGGTCCAGGAAGGGAAGAAGAGAAAACAGAAAAGAATGTTCTAATTTTGGTGAAAGAAATTGGGGAGAGAAAGGAGAATGTGAGCTATAAAAAAAAAAAAAAACAGATTAATGGTTAACTCTTGAGTGAGCTTGGATTTTATTCGGAAAGTAATAGGTGTTTCTGGAAGACTCAGGAAAGTGTTTCAGGAAACACAGGGCCCTTACTCTACCTGGAATTCATGTTCTAACAACTGGAAATCTGCACACAGAGGGGCTTGGATTGGTGGCTGTGTACCAAAGGGCACAGCCACTCTGGGGTGGGTCTGTAGTTCTCTAAAGAGGAGGAAGATCAGCTCTACCCATCTTAGAAAAATAGCAATACCATTACTAACAATAATTTGCATGCGAACACTGTATTTGTGTTTTTACGTAATGTGTACATGTGTGTGTGTCTTAAAAATCTTTGATTCAGATATTAAGACTAACGAAAACTAGAAAACATGAAAGAATTAATTCGGATGTATTCTGACTGCTGTCTGGTCTGTAGGACTGCAATACATATCTGATGTATCTTATACAGGCCAAAGTACCAAACTACTGGGTATAACCACTTCACACAGGATTATTACCTGTGTGCTTATGTGGCTGCTTCTCAGGAATTTTGGTGAGTAGCTCATGATAAAACCCACATGAAAATACTACACCACTGTAATATTCTGGATCTTTGATGAAACAATGGATCAGGAACAAAAACGATGCACACACAATGATATTATTATAAACAAACACTACAGATGATAAGTGCTATTGAAATAGAAAACAACTTAAGAGGGAGCGATATGAGGGTGGGGTTTATAAGAGGGTGGGGTTGTAAATGCCATGAAACCTAGTTGCTTTTAGGGATTATTAATCTATCTCAACTTGCCTCAAGGTCTTTAAATAATAGAATCTACTTTAATAAAAACTTCTGGACTTAAAGAGGATTTTATGAATTTGACCTCAAAAGCAAGGGAAGTAAAAGCTGAAATAAATGAATAAGACTACATCAAACTAAAAAGCTTCTGCTCACCAAAAGAAATCGTCAACAAAGTAAAGAGACAACCAGCCAAATGGGAAAATATATTTGCAAATAACGCCTCTAATAAGGGCCTAATATCCAAAATATACAAAGAACTCATGTATATTTTCATGAGTTTCGTAACAACAAAAAACAAATGACCCAATCAAAAAATGGGCAGAGGACCTGAACAGACACTTCTCCCTAGAGGACATACAAATGGCCAACAACTATATGAAAAGAGGCTCAACATCGCTAGCTATTAGGGAAATGCAAATCAAAACCACAATGAGATACCATCTCACACATGTTAGAATAGCTATAATCAACAGGACAAGTAATAGCAAATGTCAGAGAGGATGTGGAGAAAAAGGAACCCTCATACACTGCTGGTGGGACTGCAAATTGCTATAGCCACTATGGAAAACAGTATGGAGGTTCCTCAAAAAACTAAGAATTGATCTACCATATGATTCAGTAATCCCTCTACTGGGTATTTACCCCAAAGACTTGAAAACCCGTATCCAAAAAGATATTTGCACACCGATGTGCACAGCAGCATTATTCACAGTGGCCAGGACATGGAAGCAACCAAAGTGTCCTATGATAGATGATTGGCTAAAGAAGCAGTGGTACATATATACAATGGAATATTACTCAGCCATAAGAAGAGATGAAATACTGCTGTTTGTGACAACATGGATAGACCTTGAGATAATCATGCTAAGCGAAATAAGCCAGACAGAAAAAGGTGAAAATCACATGATATCACTTATATCTGGGATATAAACCTAAAAGCAACAAATAAACAGGACAGAGACTCATGGACATGGACTATAGACTAGTGGTTACCAGAGGACTATAGAGTAGTAGTGGGGTGGGGGAGGAGGGGAGAGGTAGATAGTAAAGGGGGGATATAGGAGGGGAGGGGGAGGGGGAGGTGGGTAAAGGGGATCAAATATATGGTAGCTGAAGGAAACTGGACTTTGAGTGGTAAACACAATAGAATATACAGATGTCAAATTATAATGTACACCTGAAAATTATGTACTTGTATTAACCAATGTTATCCCAATAAAAATAAAAAAAATTAAAAAATTAAAAACTAGGAAAAAAAAATAAAGTAATTGTTGATAGAAAAAAATTTCTAAGCTTCTCAGATCTTCACTAGCAGTCAGCAAAGCACACATATAACCTGTACTATACAATGCAGCCTTTAATTACACTCGCCTTGCTTTGTTTCTCATTGTTTTAGGTATTAGATTCACGTGCTCAAAATAGATCTTAAGCTTCTTGAAGGCAAGAACCCGGATTTAAAACTGCGCCCAGCACACAGGATGCACCTACGAAACAAAGGCTGATTTATGGACCATAAAGCAGAAGTCTTAAATTTTACACTGCAGCTCTGCCTTTGAGATGCTTTCCGCAGCCCAGCGGCAGCCCACCGGGGGCACTGTAATAGTTCCCCCTCCTCTTTGCAGGACTTCCTCATTGCTATTCCCCACTGCGGTCAGCAGGAGGCGCCACGGCCTCGGGTTAAGCCTTTTTCCCCTTCCCACCCCACTTCCCCCAGCACATGACGTGGGAAGCTGCCTCCGCCAGAGTCTTAGCAATAGGAGTGAGGGGGTGAAGGGGCTTGGGGGTGGGGTGGGGTGGGGGGTGTGGAGAACGAGGACACGCACGCACGCACACACACACTCTGGGAGCAGAAATCTCTGGCTTTGTGGGTTTCTCCCACCAGGGCCAGAGTGTGAGAGGTAGGGGTGTGTGTGTGTGTGTGTGTGTGTGGCACGTTTTTGAGTGTGAGACCCAAATTCAGACCAGGCAACCTGTGCTCGTGCCCTCCCCCTCGTCCCTGGTGATTAATACCCATTTTTCTTACTCTCCCCTCCTCCCTCCTCCTCTTCCTCTCCCGCTGCCGTGCGCTTGACTTGCACAGCCTGCCCCCGCCCGCTTCCCCTCCCCCGGTTCCCATCATCACCAACTGGGAACTCGGCTCCTGCCTCGCACCCCCCCCTCCGTTTTTGGGGGGAGAAAGGAAGGTCCCTCACCCCCTTTCAAAAACCACTTCCTTCGGTTTCTTCACCTCTAGGAAATCTCAGGGCTTCGCTCTATCGAAAGTGCTCGTTAGGGTGAGTTTTGATCACCACAATCCAGAAGTGCTGGCGCCCGAATGCATTTTCTTCTGCTTTGCAAAGAAGAGTCGTGAACTTCAAAACCCTCGAGACGGATTATTAATCCTGCTTTGCAGGCAAGGAAAACCCTCAATCCCCGGCCACCAGCCACCCTTCTCCGGAGACTCTGCAATCGCTGAGGCGTTCCAAGCGGTACGTAAATATTCATTTTAGAGTCTCTTGTCTCAATTTTGGGGTTTGGGGTGTCAGGAAGATAAAGGGTCGAGGCAGTGGAACCATTAACCAACCTAATAATAGGTAAAGCTGTTGAATCCAGCAGACCCCGGCATCTGCTAATTTAGACGTGGCTTTTAAAAAAAGATTTCTTTTTAGGGTGAAAAGGTAGGGCTCTCTCTCTGGTCTTTTTTGGGGGGGAGGAGGGAGAGGGAGAGGGTTAATCCCCTCACCTAGCAGAGACTCTGGACATCGGTGTTCCGGGCGGGAGCCACGCGCCGCGACCATCCATCCAGTCGACCATCCTTCACCACGTTGCAGGTGAAGCCCCGTGCACTGCACATCAGCGCGGCGGCGGCGTGAGTGTGCGCGGGGGTGAGTGTGCGCGGGGGTGAGTGTGCGCGGGGGTGAGTGTGAGTGCGCGCGCGGGGGCGCGTGCGCGGCGGGGGCGTGTGTGTGCGCGTGTCAGTGTGCCCCTTCCAAGAAATGCCCAGTGTGCACCCCGTGCACAATCAGAACCCATTCAGCACAAGCCCGGGGTGGGAGGAGGCGCTGCTGCTGGAGGAGATGGAGAGAGCGAGACAGACATGTCAGCAGCAATGCAGATGGGGCTGGGGGCCGCACTCGCTGGCGAGTTAAGTGGGGATTGTGTTTCTGCGTCTGTGTGAGGGTGTGTTGCTATGTGGTGCCGCTTCTCCCTCCCTGCCTCCTTCCTTCCCACTTCCCTCCTTCTCTCCCTCCCTCCCGCCCTCTCACCGCTTCCATTCAGGTTGGCTTTCCCACCTCTCATCCGTGCCTGTCCCAGGAATGGTATAGCCAGACCTTTTCTGAATTATTTATAGACCGGTGCCAGCTGTTTTCAATTCCTCTCGTGTGCACTCGGTGGGAAATGCGGGATTTCCTCCCCCTTTTCCTTAAAACGAATTGATATCTTTTTCGGAATACATTTTTCTCACCCTCTGGGGTCCACTCGAATCAAACCCTGACCGCCTCTTTTTTCCCCCTTAGGAAGGGGACGCTTTGGGAATGACCATGCTCCACGGAGGGACAGAGCCGGCCCCACGCTTCTCCACACAGAGCCTCCACTAAAGCTCCCAAAATCAAAAACCGTAATTGATAGAAGAATCATTAAAAAAAAAAAAAAATAGTCCAGCCACTAACCTCACATGCAAAGGGAATAATTACTCTGGATTCTGCATTGTGAGCTGCTCTCCGTACCCTGACTTACCTTTGAATTCAGTCTTTTTTTTTTTTGAATTTACATCTCTTCAAGGCACAAGATTAAAACAAAATTCACGCTAAATTGGATTTTAAGTTATCTTCCTTTCATTTACCCTTCGTCTTTTTATGTGGATATGCAAGCGAGAAGAGGAGACTGGACATCCCCAACATGCTCACTCCCTTAATCCGTGCGTCTAGAGGTTTGGCTTCTACAAACCAAGGTAAGGCATATTCTATTGTATTTTCTTCTCACTTGGGGTAAGGGATTCCTTGGTTTTCTCTCTCAAGTCCTTCAAGTGGATTTTTTTTTTTTTTGGAAGAAAAGGTAACACGATATTAAAATATTGCTATTTGGGGGAAAAGGCTTATTACAAAGGGGTAAATCTCCCATGTTATTTCTTTTCCTTTCTCATCAAACAGGTTTTGGGTTTTTTGGAAGCAGTGGAGGTAAATGTCTGTAGGAACAGAGGGTGTTGGATGGCATAAAGGGGTACATGTATGCCGACGTGACTGGGAGACCTGTGTGATTTTCGAGTTAAATACCATTTTATTCACCTAAAGCTAAAGGTCTGATTTTTATGGGATTCTAGAAATCTTTTTTTTTTTTTTTCCCCCAGTCTGGCTTTCCCCTTGGCCACTTCCATGCCTTTCTATCTCCTGTCTCTACCTTCCCAGGCATCCTTTCTATGCCTTTTAAAAAATGAAAATAATGATTGAGATTACTGTGGTTACTGCCCTCAAGTCCACTTGCTGTCTAAGGGGTTGAAACTGGGCCCAGAGATCCTGGGAGGCCTACTGCAGAGAGACAGGTCTAGGTGGGGACTCCGGCTGGTCTAAGAACACCTGGAATTGAAGGATGCTGCAGGTTAAGGGGACTTAAATCTGAAGCTTGGAAAGAAGGAATTCTGTCAATATCCTGCTTTTAATTTGTATTTTCTTCATGTGCTATTATTTTTGAGCTGTAAATTTCTCCTTCTGTCTACACATCTATTTATACCCACACATCCTCCAAGCAAACTGTTACTTCCACACTCTTGCAAAATGGCTATCTTGCAGAGTTCTGAAATGCTGTGCATGTGGAAGGGGTGCAGAATTCGACACGTGAGTCTTTGTGTTAAACAAAGAGATGTGCCGTTTGCATGTGTTAGTCTTGTACCCTCAAAAAATAGAATGAATATTTTAATTTTTTTCCTCATCAATTCTTATGATATGTGAAGTATGGTTTGGCAATATTTTCATGCTGCCAAATGAAAAGAGAAATAGCAGGAGAAATGGAAAAGATTTAGCTAATGACTCTTCGGCTAGTCACTCATGCAATCCAAGACAACTCCTGAGCAAATCAGAATATCCACGAGCTAGAGGGCCACGATGGTGAGCTGGCTGCTCCTCTCCTTGGTCCACTGACCACCATATATCCCCAAACTCTGAAGGTGCCCAAATGCGGGAATCAGTTTGAGATAAAGATCTTCAAAGTAATGCAGCAGAATCATTAGCATCATAGTCTTTCTTAAAGTATTCTCCCCCAAACCTTTTTTTTTCCCCCTGGCAATTTTTTAATAACAATACTTTGAAATAATCTGAAATAATAAAGGGATGTGGGGGAAGTAGCGGAAGGTCCTTGTCACTCAACAGCATAGTGCAGGATAGTTTTTCATTGTCCAGAAAGGGTGGATATGTTCCAGATTCCCTACTCCCCTCACCCCAGTTTCGTTCTTTTGAGCGTTTATTGCTTAACCACTAATCTGTGACCATGGTGTCATCAAAGTCATCAGATTTTGAACCATGTTCTCACCATGGCCACAGATAGCTGAGGTTATCTGATATGTGCTCACCTTAGAGACACCTGAGCTGGTTCCCCATCTGCTACTACTCCTCCAAGTGGGAGGATTAACTCTTAATTTTACTTCAAAATAGAACAGAGGTATGGGAGAGAAAGGCGGCTCCACGTGTGATGATTTCATAGGTA
This sequence comes from Pteropus vampyrus, assembly GCF_000151845.1. Classification (NCBI taxonomy): domain Eukaryota; kingdom Metazoa; phylum Chordata; class Mammalia; order Chiroptera; family Pteropodidae; genus Pteropus; species Pteropus vampyrus. The sequence goes on from NW_011889064.1 coordinate 684,638, forward strand.
CAGATGAGGGAGGCGAGGTGGATATCAAAGGGCACATGCCCTCTTTTGCATTCTTGGTGCCTATGACAGTGCTGCTCTACACCTAGTAGGCCCTTCTTCATGTTTGTTGGTGACGAGGTTGACAGAAGGCCTTTTTGACGGGGTCGCCGCAGATTCGCCTTGATTGCTAATGGGAGGAAGCCAGCCTCCGGGCTATCGTTAGTTGGCCCTAAGACCAGGCAAAGGGCAAGTGGTTAGAAGGAGAGGGTGCTGAGGAAGAGGAGGATGAGGGAGTGGGAAAGCTATAAAGAGAAAAGAATGGAATTGCAACTGGAAAGGGCTTCTTGGGATTCTAGGAGGAATCACCACAGGGGGTCTGTAGCTTTCCCCCACCTAGAGCCATTTTAGAGACCCTGAGGAGGAGGCAGGTGTTCCTAGCCTCCTGAGCAGGTTTCTTGGGGCTGTGACTCAGTGGTGTTCTGGGCTGTCTCAGGGCCATTGTTCTCTCTTTTTTCCCCTCATAGCACAAAGAGCTGACTGGGTTCTATTTTGTCGTCTCTCCTTCTGCCACCCGCCCCCCCAGAGTGTGGGTTACATGGGAAAGAAATGTGGCTGCTGGTGGGAGGAAGGCAAATTTAATTTCAATCGAGGAGCCTTCATGATGTATAATTAAGAAAAAAATTAATGGGAAATAAAGACTTCCCAGGAAAGCACGGTTAAGAATGTTAGATTGGTAAATTCAAGGGAAACAGAACAAACAGCATGGTTATCTTCTCCTCTGTCTTCGGATATAGCAAAGCATGACCATCTGTGAGCATAGAATGGTATGGTATCTGAGAGATGGATGTCTAAATGCAAAGAGAGGAGCAGGGTTCTTAAAAATAAAAAAAAGAGAAATCAGAAAGGAACCTGTGTATTTAAGTTTCACTCATTTCTTCTCTCTATTGGTTCCATCCCTAGGAAGCCTGTCTGCCTGAAGAGTCTTTCTTTGCCACTGTATGTGTGTGATTATGGCAAGGGTAGATGCAGGCAAAGAAAATAAGTAAGGAGGCAAAATGACAGAAAAGGAGAAGGAAGAAAAAAAATTTCTTTAGTCACTACTTTGCACCCCAGTGCCTTTCTTTTAAGCTGAGCGAGAAGAGCGACTTCCTCTGGTGAAGGGGTGAACAGCAGGTACTTTGATTTTATGTTCCTGCTTCACCGCCGGAAAGATGGCTTCAGAACCTTGACCATCTTCCTTGACCTTTGTGTACACGCACCCAACCTTGTGTGTGGAGGGGCGGTGGATGGGCATCTGGGAGGTGGACACATGGACTGAAATTGATTAGTGGGATGAGTAGTAGTTCTTGACCGGGAAGAAGAGGGTGGAGCTGATCCAGCTCTTGACCATATACCTGTTACCTTGTTAAACATTTGCCCATTGGCCCCATGAATATTATGAGCTCAGGATGCAGAGTTTTTTTTCCCCCCTATTTCCTTGTTCAAGAGTATGAAAATGAAGGTGACATGTCCACTACTACTAACAGGTTAAAGCAAAAATTTAGTTAATATTTACAGACTATGAAATGTAGGAGAAAAGACATGTTTGTGAAGAAACCATAGCAAAAAATTCAGTCTGGAGAAGCCAGGGTCGGAATGGAAGCCAGAGTGGGACCCACTATTCTCAAGGTTGGAAAACCATTGTTCTGAATGATAACCTGCTCTCCTTAACAACAAAGCCTGGGGCTGACAGAACAACTCATCTCCTGTAACTTGTTGGGGTCAAGAGTGAATAAGCTCCTTTTCTTCATGGCCACTCTACACCCTCCTTAAGAATTCTAGAAATTTCGTCCTTTCAGTAAACTACATTTTCAGTCTCTGCTACTGTGTACACAATTGGATACTAGTATCTCTCTCTATAAATAATTATAGATCAAAAGAGTTACTGGTCTAATGAATTGTTCGCATTTATTAAAGTGCATCCCTTCTCTGCAACCACAAGAAGTCTCCAGGGAGAGTAGATTAGTGGTTGAATTGATATCTTTCAGAAGCATGCAGAAGATAGAACAGAATGTAGTCAGGATAAAAGAGCAGGCATAACTCAGAGGAGGTGGGTTTCTGAGATTTACCTGTGGCAGTTAATGGTATATCTGTGACCATTACACAAGATCCATTGGGTAGATGAGTTCTTGGGGTTCCTTGAACCCAGAGAGGTGTGCTCAGGAACCCTTGCTTGGTTTTTTATTGCTTTCCAACCACCTTATTTTCGTCTTTTCACTTTCTAGTGCTTTCAGCTGAGGTTGGTGGAAAAAGAGACATAGCACATATGTTGAGCCCTTGTTGAAATCCTTCGTGACTGCCCCAAGCAGAGTTATTGCTCTGCCTTCTGTGCGTCACCAATGCCTATTTGTGGTTATTAGTACACCTTATCCTAGTTTTGTTTATATACCCTATTTCTTTAAGAAGTTTGTGAGCTCCTCAAGGGCAGGGAGGAATGTTTTATCATCTTGGAATCATTTGTATTTAGCATAGCGACTGGCACATAATAGATGGTTGAAAAAAATTAAATGAATGAATGGAGAGAGGAAGTGAAATATTTAATTAGTGGATGATGCTATTTGTTGTTTGTTCTCGTGGGTATAGGAATGGTTTGATGCTAGATGAGATCAAGAATATCAGAGCTCTGTGACACTTTGGAAAGTATCTCCTCTGACCTTCTCATTTAATAGATGAAGAAGCTGATCCAGGGACATTGAGTTTTTTGCATAAGGTTGTCAAGCTGCTTAGTGCCAGTGCTCTCTGCACCACACCATTAACTGCGCTGAGATGTGGAGGTTATCTGCGGATTTCAGATGTCTGTATCAGCACTTCTCAAACTTGATTGTATGTAGGGATCACCTGGGAATCTTGTTAAACTATACATTCTGATTCAGGTGGTCTGAGATGGTACCCAAGATTCTGCATTTCTAATCTCCCAGGTAATGCCAAAGCTGCTGGACCAGGCATCATGGGTGTATGTACATTATTCCTGAACCTAATTCTATATCATGATTAACAGTGGCAGTTATACACACTTATTCCATGTTTTAGAATTCCAGTGTTTCTGCTTTGTTCTTAAAAGTAAAAAAAAAGAAAAGTCAGAAAGGAACCTGTATATTTAAGTTCACTCATCTCCTCTCCACGGTCACTCTTCCACCGTATACTCTTTGCTTCTTTTCCTTTCATTCTCTATTCATTATTATTCTGGCCTTTTTCATAACTGATTCATCTCTTTCTTTTTACGTTCTCCTGCTTCAAGGTTTATCTATTTATTAACATCTCTTACTCTCTTTTCTTTCACACTATTTCTTCTTTTAACTTTATTTTTATGCCTTTTGTTCTGCTTGATTATTCGACAAACGCTTGTTAAGAACCAACATTTGTCAAACACAGTGTTATGAGAAAGAATTAGCTCTGGTCTGTACTTTTCAGTAGCTCTTGATTTAATGGAGGAGACATGTAAGGAGATCGTTATATATTTAGGTAAGATTTATAAAAGGGAGAAGCCTAGGGGAATGAGGTGGGCTTCATGGATGGTTGACAGTTAAACTATGTCTTTAAGAATAAGTAAGAGTTTTGTAGAAGGAAAGAATGGTCATTTTAGGAGGACGGAGAGCAGATGGAGCGGCTCCGGTGTAAATGGGCAAGCCTCCTGTTCTTCCCTGCTTCCCTTAACTTCTGAGCAACACAGGAGTGTGCTGGTTCATTTATTAGGAATCTTCAATTCTAAATGATGAAGTGGAGAATAAAGTCAGGTTCTTAAAAAGAGAGGGAAGAGGTCCTAATTTTTGCTTCAGTGCTTCTGCAGTAATGACTCCTAGCCTTGTTTATTAGGCTTGCCTCTAGAATGAGCAAATGATACAATTTTCATTTTAGACCACTGGATTGCAACTGACTTTGTTGATGGCCATTATAAAGAAAGGGACAGCTGCTAGTTGGTTTGTAGCCAGGGAGAGAGCTGGATCCTAGCCCAGGCCAAGCTACTCAGAATGAAGGACCAGCTTAGCCCCATGTGTTTCCAGAGCAGTGAGGTAGAGAGTTGCCATGCCATTCAGACACTAGCTGCTTTCTTTAATGGCAAAGGGGAATAATGGAAGAGGAGGGGCTCAGTTAATCCCAGGGAATTCACAGAATGGTTTTTGGTAGCCTTTTTAGATGGCCTGACGTTTTAGGAGTATTCTTCATGGGGATGCCCAGGTGTAGAGACACCCTGAGGCACGGCTTGATGAGACTGTAGCATTGGCGCCTAAAGGAAGAGGGATTTGAAATGCTTGTTCTTCTAAATTTTATTTGCATCTTTTTCTGTTTCCCGTCCTTCTTCCCTTTTACCCCCACTTTTACCATTTCTCTGCATATCGTGGTTTATATTCATTTAATTAGCAAAGGGAACTTGAGCTCAGCCTGAAGACTTTTGAAAGGTCCACTACATATAGAGTGTCTTGGGTATTAAGGAATGTGGGTGAGCAAATGCCACCACTGGCTGACTCGAAGGACATTCATTCCAAGGTGACTTGAGGATCAGGTTGGAGAGGGGAGAGGAGGAGAAGCAAGGCCAGACCCGAGGGAACAGAAGACCTGGAAGGAGAGAGAAGCTACAGGCTTTCACTCTGCTTGAGACTAGCTTTATAGGGAGGGGAACATCTGCAGTACAGAGCTTCCTAGATTAGGACAGTTTAAGGTTTCGACTAATTAACTCATTCGACTCATAAAAGCCAAACTGTGCTCTACACATGCCATCCTCCGTGCCTCTGCTCGTTGTTTCACCCAGACTGTGAATTTTCTTAGAAAGAAATTTCACGTTTAAATTCCTCATTAATCTTTATACAGACCCTCTCAGGGCTTCAGCTAGTTAGAATTTCTTAGGAAATCAGATCTTATTTTTGTTGAGAGGTAGGACTTAAAAACAATGGCTGACCGAAAGCACCACATTGTTAGAGGAGGGGAAGAAAAGAATCTTAGGAGGAACTTGAATCCTAGGTGATGTCATTAATCCTTTTTCTCAAGCTAATTGTACTCTGAAAATGCAGAGATGTTCTGAGGCAATGCTCCCACCTTCTGAGGGGTCTTAGTCTGGTCACTCAGCTACCACAGTAGCTGGTATCTTTGGATTAGAGAACAGTGTATTCTGCGTATCCAAATACACACACACCACATGCGCCCACACACGTTAGACTTGTGTACATATGGATATGTTTGTGCAGTGACTTACCTGCCAAATACAGTAGTCAGAAATAATCTTAAATGCATTAAATGTGTGTGTGCAATTGAGGTACAGTAATGCATGTGGTGTGTGTGTGTGTGTGTATGTGAGTAAGTGAGAGGGAGACATGGGATAATAAGGATATTAATGCTGACAGGCACTTTGAAGACTGTCATCCTCCACAGCCACCATTTTAAAGCTATGAACATCGTTCTAAGGTTGGCCATATAGTCTAAAGCCACATACATATGTCAGAGCGATGCCCACCGACTCTGTTGTCACTGCTCCCCCGTGCCCTGCACTGCCCTGCCCCACTAGTCCTCTTGGAAACTGGTATCTCTTGTCAGTGAGTGGTGGGCGTTTGCTCATCTACATATTGTCAGAGCCCAGAGTACTCCCTTGATACGTAATGTGTCTTTTAAAATGTTAAGTTCTTCCAGGTTACCCAGTAACTACCCAGTTCGTAATGGAGGACGAGGTCATCTTGGGAGTCAGAAGCTTCTTTTGTTTCAGTTTGTTACTTTCCTTTGTGAGCAAATACAAGCCATTGACTCTGGGCCTTGATTTTCTCATTTCTGAAACAGTGAGACAGGCTAAAGCAGTGCTTTCTCCCCCAGTTCAATAACAAAATCACCTGCAGAGCTTCAACAAAAATAAATACGAAAAATCTAAACAACAAAGCAGCAACAACAACAAGGAAAACGACAATGTTTACTCCTAGGCCCGGCCCCGAACAGTTAAAATAAAATCTCTCAGGGAGTGACACAGGCAGTGGTCATTTTCAAAAAATTCTCCGGGGGATTCTAATATTAGCTTATATTTGAGTACCACTGGGCAAGGTGATTGCCAAGGCACCTGTTAGCTCTAAACATCATGCAGTCCTAGCATTTTAAGGTGAAGAGTGAGACCTTATCACTGTTAAACTCTTACATGACTAGCAGAGGGTCCCTGAGCCACAGGTCAAAAGAAGTTGGAACATGAGGAGATTTGCACAGAGTGCACACGAGGGGTGGAAACTAGTGTTGAATTAAGAGGAAAGCTGTATTTACCCGGTTTCTGAGCTCGCTCAACACCGACATAGGCGTGATGTCAAAAGTTTGGCAAATTAGGGAGTCGCTTTCCTGACAGCCTTGAAACAGGTGTGGCTGTGAAATAGGGCAAGTGGCCCTTGGTTCTGCACACAGCCTCTGTTCCACTTAGTCTTTATTGAGGGTGCCCCATTTCTTGTTTTGGAGAGGAAGCCTCATTTCACTCCTCTGTCACACTGTAAATGTAGGAAGACTATTAATAAGTGGGGCTGGATAAGCAGACCCCAATTGACTGGTGAGGGCTGTGAATAGTGCTGGTTGGAAGTCACTAACCATGTTACCCTCCCTCTCAGTGCCGGAAGTGGAATATTACAGGCAGGAAGAGGAGGAAGAGGGTAGGGGGCGTTAAGCTTTGTCCTTCTCTGGCTGTAACTTTAATCACTGATTATTAGGCTGGCCAGGTTAATAGTGTTCTCACATCCTTCATTTTTGGCTTCTCTATTTTAAAATAAATGTGAACGTAAATGTACAGAGACGAGAAAAAAGCAAATTTATGGATTTGCATTCCTTTAAAAAGACAAGCAATAAGAAAATAAAAATACCAGTTCTTTTTTGGACATCTGCTAATAGCGTTTGGAGATGCAAGAGGTTATGAGTGCGGTTTGGACTCTCACTGGTCTTTGGTGAGATATGCAGATGTGTGAGGCACTAAATATTTAGGAGAAACCTAAGAAGTGTACCCATTGATCTGAATTTCCAAAGATCTTTTGGTTGAGATACTGTAGCCTTCCTTTTTTCTTAGATTTGTTACCTTATAGATCAGCTTTATCCTTGAGTTCTGTTGGGCCAAAATTAAATCTTCAGGGTTTGTGGCTCTCTTTTTATCACCTTGTTGGAAATGCCAGGATTGTTACTGGGCCTAAGAGGGAAGGAAAAAATTTCAGTCCTTATCGGGTTCTGTTTACATCTGTATCCTGGTTGTTCCTTCAGCTCACATAGGAAGAAAGACTGCAGGAGAAACCCTGGCCTGGCCAAATACAGATGCTCAGATCTGGAAGGGCTTTCTTGGGGAGGAGAATATTGTCCTTCGATCATTATTATTATATTTTTATGGTGACATTGGTTAACGAAATCCAGTAAGTTTCAGGTGTACAGTTTAACAGTAAGGCATATATATTTTGCATTGTGGGTTCATATCCCGTGGTCTGTCACTACATATTTGACCCCTTTTACCCCATCTACCTCTCTCCTCCCCCTCCTTCCACTCTCTGGTAGCCCTTCGATTTTTGAAGAAAATATACTATATGAGTTTTCTTAGAGCCTGCATATAGAAGAGAAGCCGCTTTTGTTTGTTGATTAATTTGTCATTTTCCCTTGAGAACACGATTCTTGCTTTACGTCACTTTATGTCCTCAGTGCTTATACTTTTTACATGCGAGTATCACTCAGTTAATGCTGGCTGTCAATAAACACGATAATGGAAATGAATGTGCCTTGAGGATAAAGTTGGCATATTTATGCCTTTTGTGTTTCCACTTCCGTGCCATCCAGGCACCTCTTGATGCTTTGGATGAATTTTTCTACAGTTGAATAGGTAAGAGTATCTTTAGTGCTGACTATAGGCTGAGAAAATTAAAATATGCCCATTTTTTAGTGCCTCACTTCTTTGAGCTTCGTTTTATATTGTGTTTAATAAGGGCATTTCTTCAGAAAGCTCTCACTCATCACTATTTATACTCTTCCCCTTCTCTTTAAATTCCATGTAAATACTGGCCATTCCTCAAGGTTCATGTCAAAGACTGTCTCACTCATGAAGTCTTGCCTGATCTTCCCAACCAGATATAAGCCCTCTCAAATCATTTGTCCACATGCTATTTTTATTTTTCCTCTGTTTGTAGCACTCTTCTTATGTTGGCTTTTGGGATAAATTCTTTGAGGGCTTTCTATCTTGTATCCCCCGATCACCTTCACTGTGCTAGGCTTTCTGGAATAAATAGGATAATGGTCACCTTCTCAACCTCTCCTTTTATTCTATACCTATTTAAAATGATGTTTTGATTTCAACAGAAAACTGAAGGTTGACTCTGAAATGTGTGAATGGTCTTTCAGGCACCAGAGCAGGGAATCTAGTTGATTTATAAATCTGCATTTATGCAACTGAGATAGAGGTTAGGGAAGGGCGTGAGAAGGTCCTAGAATTAGGTAGCCAGAATTTGTAGATCATTTTAGAGATAAATGGTGGAATAAAAACGCTAAGAATTATTGCTGTCAGTCCAAATATAATAGTTATCCAAAATGAAATTGCCTTGCCTTTGCTTAAGACCATTTTCTGTTGAATTAGCAATAGAAATGTGTGGTGTGTCCATTGTATTTTGGGTTATGTTAACATATGTAATTTCATTTAATCCTTACCACAAGGCTAACATTGTTACCTTGTTTCTCAGATGAGGGAGTGAGGATTAGAGAGCTCAAGGTCACGCAGCTGTAAGCAGCAAGCCAGGATTTGAACTTACATCCTCTGATTTTAACCCCTGGCTCTTTAAATTGTATAAAGCCAGTTACATGTAAAAGAAGATGAGGAACCTGTAAACAGCATTTACTTTGAAGCTAGCTAACGTGACTTTCTTCTAGGTCCCTTCTCTTTGGTTTTTGCTCTTGGCAAAAGGCAAAGTTATTTTCAACTGGAAAAATGGATGCCTACAGAATAGCCAATTTCTGGACCTTAATTTAATTCAGTGAGGACAAAAGGTGAGGAACTCATGGCGCTGGCAATCAGCACCTCTTTTATTTCACGTGATGGGTAAGCTTTGGGCGCCATCTTTTTAGCCTATTCCTACCATCCTATAAATACACCTCGCCTCCAAACTCGAAGACCCTACTTCTTTTAGGAGGAAAATAGTCCTCTTATCTCTACTCATTTAGTTTTGGACATTTTGAAGATTACTCGTTTTCTTGTATCTATTTCTTTTTCAAAACCATTTATCAACTATAAACTTTGAGTTGGGGCTAATGGTTAGAGTAAGAGAATGGTAGTCAAGAATACTGCTTTGTCGTTGGGTTGTTATTATTAATAGGAATCATCGTTATCGTTCTGTGAGTTATACTCGCCTCATTCCAAAAAGGAGATGAGGAGGCTAGTTTCATTTCTAATATCTGCATCAATCGTTGGCTCAGAGGGCAGTTTTTTTATAAAGTGAACGTATAATACAAAAGTTAAATTTCCTATGTCTTTATTTTTCCATGTAAGAAAAGAGGCGATTTCTTTGTCCCCCAGCTTTACTACATGTGTATTTTAAAGCTACTTTTCAGTAATTTGAAGCAAAGCGGTACTGAGGAAGAGCGCTGGCCAGGGGGCCAGGAAGCCAGGCCCCACTCCAGTGCCGTCTCAGCTCTCCGTGGTTCAGGCAAGGTACACAACCTCATCTGTAAAATAAGGTCTTCAGGGGAGACAGTCACTGCGTTATGGATCAAATGAGCAAACTTAAAGAATCCCCTCAAATTATGTCTGATGTACACACATATAGCATTATTATTAATAACTGTATCCTGCTCAAAGTAACAGCTTTTCAGCGGCCTTCAGTGTATGACATCTACTCCCAGTGGGCAAGAGAATAGAAAATAATGGATGGGAAGACAGACAGCAGTGGCGAATTCACCAGGATTCTGAACACAGAGCAGCACCCAGGCATTGTGACCTGCGGTTTTTAATCTGTGGTCTACATCGCTTTCTCAGGTTCTCTTTCACAGTATTTATCTAGAAAACTAGGTAAATACTTGTCAGAAAGGAGAGCAAGACTAATCTTTCTAGCTTTATGTATAAAACCATTTTTTCCAGGCTTATTTTTTATCTTTACGTGATCCAAGAAGAGTAGAGATGGAGAAGGCAACACCAGCCGAGGGAAGGGATAACGTGAAAGACGGTTTTGCACACCAGGCCTTTGCTCATGCCTCTCGCCCTGTGTGTGGGGGCCCCACCCTTGCCTCGCCTGCTTCTCTTCTATTCCGCCTTCAGGATTCAGCCCAGGGATCTTCTGCCCCAGGTCCTCCTGGTTCCACCAGGCCGGAGTCACCACGCTGCCCATTTCATGTTCCCATAGCTACCCTACTCCCCACGTCCTGGTTTGAAATGACTCTTGTTGTGTTTATATCCTGCCCATCCTGTAATGTGAATTTCTCAAGGGCAGAAACAGCCTCTGCCCTCTACCTCTTGTGTGCCTCACGGAGGGAGGGCTGGCACGTGGTGGACATGTAACAAATAGCTGCTAACACGGTGTGAGTGCCTGCCAGCTTTGTGCTCAGTGCTTTTTATATGCATTAATGAATTGAACAGTGCCAACCATCCTAGGAGGTATGTATAATTATGACCTACATTTCATGGAAGAGGATACTGAGGCACAAAGAAATTAAAACTTGCTTGGCTCAAGTAGCAGAGCCAGGATTTGAACCCAGCCGTCTGACTCGAGCTCATACTCTTAAGCTTTATGCTCTACAGCTTTGTAATAAATAAATGGTTACAGTTGATCTGAACATCAGAGCCTTAGAAGAAACATATTGTGTTTCTACATAACAAGGTTGTTGGAGGGAAGAGAAGAGACTGCACGGCAGAACTTGAAGGATTGTTAGCACTTGGACTTGGATGACTTTTTGTGGACCTCATTCTCTTGATGCGCTCATTGGATATAGGACACACCCAGGGTTGTCTTCCAGAAAGACATGAGAATGTGATTTGTGTAACTTGTTGAGTTTTGCAGAGGATGAAGGGCTTGTATTTATAGCACTTGTACTTCTCTACTGCGTGCTGTCACTTTTGGGTTCCTTAAGTTTTTCTGGCTACTGTTTCCTTCACTGGCATTTCAGAGCTATCGGGGTTACCTACTTGCCTGCATCTTCCCCCATCCTTTCTTACTAACATGATGGCAGGTACAGAAAATAGTGGTTGAGAGCAAGAACTCAGGACAGCCAAGGTTTCTGTCTGCCCTTATTAGTTAACTAGGCAAATGTCTTCACTTCTCTGTGCCTCCTGAATCCTTATCTTAAGATACAGTATTAATAATTCCGGCCTTCCAATTATTGTGAGAATTAAGTGAGTTATTTCACTTTGGACAGTACTTGTCACAGAGTAAGTATTTAGTAAGTATTAACTACTATGATGGCTCTTGGTCCCAGCCTAGTCAGAGCCAGTTGGGTGGTGAGGATGTAATGCATAGTTGTCTTGTGTATGGGGGCAGTCATTCCAGAATTAGAGGCTTCCAGATCAAGACAGGCATTGACTTCTAATAAATCATCAAAACCATAGCTGGCAAGAGAAGAAAATATGATCAAGAGCTGACATCTTTCTAGAATATTGAGAGAACATGAATTCTGAGTACAAAAAAAAAAATGCAGAAGGTACTCATAAATAGGAACCAATTCATCAAGGATTTAAAGGTTGAAATGAGCTTTCGGCAAAGTGACCACGAACTGATCAAATGTAGGATAAAATGAAAATCAGTAAGGAAGTCTGCAAAGAAACAAACAAATTTTGAGGAAAAAAGGAAAATTTTCAGTGAAAGAAGATGACAGAGGCAAAGACAAACCTACGTGGATGTAGAAATAACAATTCCTTACATTTCTGGAGTGCTTTACAGTTTACCAAAGGCTTCTCATGTATTTTCTTCCCATCACAGTTTTTGATTTTCGTAAGAACCCACGAGGAGAAATTCTAGGCAGGAACTATTACCTCTATTTTATGGATGAATAAATTGAGATACAGAGTGCTCTAGTGATTGTCCAAAATTGTATAGTCAAGAAAAAGAAGGAGATGGAACTCATCCCCAGCTTTTCTGAATCCCAAGTCCAGGCTCTTCCTTCTCTGCTTCTACTTTGAGAGAGCTGAGAAAAGCAGCTTGTTATCTCGGTGGAGAAACAAAGAATTGACTCTAAAAAGAAAATGCGTTTGGTGGGCAGGTGAGCATATTTAGAAATAGTAAAGGTTGCGAAATCTGAAGAGGCAAGGTCAAACATATTATTTAAAAGCTATTGGGGCAAGAGAATTATTATTTTACTTCTTTATATTTTTCTTTACTTTCCAAAATTTCCACAACAGAGAAAAGATGAGATAAGAAATAAAAAATAAGAATTTTAATGATATCAGGAATTAGACAAAAGCGAAAGGGTAAAAGTTATCTCCATAAGAATAAGAGGTATATCCTTACTTTCTTAGAAATATAACTGAGAACTGGTTACTAACATACAGTCACATGTGTGTGTGTGTGTGTGTGTGTGTGTGTGTTTGTGGGTGTGGATGTGTATATATATGTGTGTGTATAATCTGGATTCTAGCATGGGTTAGGGAACATAAAACCAAGTTAAAATTGGAGAGGTTTTTAAAACATTAATTAATGAGAGCAGAATAAATAACCTCAGGTCTTAATGACAGTTTCTAAAATGACTCCAACAAGGAAATGGTCACCGAAGGGCCAAAGGCTGCCATTTGAGGAAATCACAGAGGAATGGAAAGATATCGGAGGGCCAGCTTATAACCCTTTTTAAAAAAGAGATGATGGCTGGAAATTACCATCTCATAAGCATAAATGTTAAATTGGAAAAAATATTGAACCTCATTGTCAGTTATTGACCCCTTGAAGAGACCAGGGCATAGTAACCATTAAAATGGCTTTTTAAAGAACAAATCCGATTAGATTTGTGGTTTTAGGAGAAGGACAGTCTTGGCAAGCTGTAGGAAACTGATACATGTAATTAAGAAAAAGTAATGAAACTTTTAGATCTGACTTCCCCTGAGATTCTACCTTTTAAACAGGGAAAATGGGGTGGGTTAAAATAGCTGGTGCTCAAAATGGAGCAAGGGCAGTGGCTGCTGGCCAGGATGATGCTATAGAAGTGTGGTTGGTTCTCACCTGGGGAGATTTGAACTCAGCCTCTATTCATGTTGCCAGCAAGGTGGGGGCAGTAAAGTACTATGCCTGCCTCTCATGGCTGCCGGAAGGGTTTGCTCCTGGCTGAGGGGTGAGCGGGTGTTCTGCCAGAGTCGGCTTTGCAGCTGTGGGACACAGGAACAGCTTTGTCTGCAGCCTCCGCGGGCCATGCTGCCCTGCTCCCCACTTTATCTTTCCTGCCCCTCCCACTCTCAGTCCTCACATGCATGTGATCAGCTATTCCTAAAGTGTATGCTTATTTTTATGCAAACCCACTTTTATGCAAACTTCCCAAATTCTACCTGAAGTATTAGGGGGCTTAGAGTCCCTGAAGCCCATCCAAGGACACTGGGTTTAGAATCTTTGCTCTAGACCATGTGTCTAGGGCACACCCCGGTAGATATTCCCCGCCCCTTCCAACAGAGTGGACAGTCAGTGGAGATGACCTTTTTGGATTCCCTCCTTTCTGTTCTCACAATGGGAGCTTGGTCTCTACTTTCTACTGGGTGTCAGGCAGAGCCTTCCCAGGGTGCCACGATCCCAGCATCCTTAGTATTTCTAGGCTGGAACTGCTGTAGCTTTTAAACCAAAGCAAACCTGGATTTTGAATAGTGTTTAAGTCTGGAAATACAACCCGAAGCCCCAGTACCACTGACCACAGAAGCAGCCAAGTCTTTGACGTCACAGAGACTCGAGTTCAGAATTCCAAATCTGCAGCTTGCCACCGAGTAACCTTGGGTAAGATAATGTTTTTGGCCCTTGGCTCTAGTCTTCTGTAAAATGCAGGTTATGTGAAGGTCAGATGAGACAAAGTATATAAAGTGCCTGGAATTTAGCTTCCTTTCCTCTCCCATCCACATCTTATGAGCAATGCTGGTGAATTCTCAGTAGGGCAGGAAAAAGAAAAAGTGATGGTTCTTGCTGGTCTTCTCATCTTCTGTTTCTTCCACCTAAATGCCTGTCCCACCCTATTCCTCCGCCATGGCTCTAGTGCGAAGAGGAAGAGAAATATAGGAGCTGGATGTGTTCCCGTTTATGAGGGAGGCAGAGTGGAGTGCATGAAATCTGGTGGCCCAGGATGGCCTCAGGGAATGGGGAGTATTTCAAAATAAGTCCTGAAATTAGGCGTGTTTAGGGAGGCCATCCAGAGAGCCCTGGGGGCAGAGAGCCTGGCATTATTAGAGTCAATGGCAGTAGCAAAGGAAGAAGGAGAGAGAGAAAGAAAGATTGATGAAAGACGGGAAACTTTCTGATCTAGGACATCGACTTCAGTCAAATTCTTTGGCTTTTCCTCTGCTTTGTGTGTGGAGGAGGGAAAAAACAGGGAGGGGGAGAAAAACGAACAGGGAGGGTGGAAAGGAAAGGGTAGAGGGCGAGCGGGCTGTCAGGACGGTTCTGCTTCCCAGACAGCGGGGTCAGGACTACTGCAAACAGTGCCTGTCTAACCACGGTGCTGAGGGGACAGCGCCCGCTGCCCCGTGCACCTTCTCAGACTGGCGGTGACGGAGTCGTTAGCAGTTTCGGCACACTTCCGTGGGGGAGTCAGAAAGCCACAGCTGCTCTGCCACCATGGGAAGTTCTTTCTGGACCCCGGGGAGTTTCTGCAGCCTCTGCGTGGAGGTCAGCCAGCCTGCCCGCCTGCCAGCCCCTCCCGGCTCGCTTGGGCGTTACTGTCACTGCGATAATCCAGTCCGCTGCCCAGCAGATATGTGCCGTCTGGAACTTGCTCTGTGTGCATCTCTTTGTCTTATTCCTGCTTCTAAATGGTGGCAAACAGACATTTTGGGAAGGAATTAACAATGTGAGTTCATAGAATGTCAAGCCTTCAAATGGCAAATATAAATCAATTTTGAATTTATCTGGGATTTAAGTTATTTGTAGCACGGTGCCTACCAGTAGCATTGGTGATTTAGGGTTAATTTTATACAAAAGGAATGCGGTTTGCTAAAATCTGAGTTTAATAGCTGCAGGCTGGTGGGATATGGGTCTTTGTGAAAACCTTCTGTTTCCATCGGAGAGGGGATGAAACATACTTAGGGCATTGGATCCTGGTCTCCCTTTGGTATCGCAGTCAGGGGTGGGAATGAGGTGGGTGTGGAGGCGAGTAGAGCCTCCCTGCGCTCCTGCCTGGTTCCTCGGTGCAGTTGGGCTGCAGCCCAGATGCAGCTGGAGGACGAAGCGGCTGCCAAGAAAAGCCATGCTCCCTGCTGCTCGCTGTGTGGAAGAGCCAGCTTGGTGCACGTGTGCGTGTTCTTGTGTGTTTTGTGTGTGTGTAAGAGAGAGAGAGAGAGAGACGGACAGAGACAGAGAAAGCGACAGAATATGAATGAGAAATCATTCCTTCACGGGATATAAGAAACCTTAGAGACTAACGTTCACAAGGGCTCCTCCGATTTTGATTTCCTACTTGGCACCAGCCTATTTGAAAGGCTGCCCAGCTGGTTTTCATGTACAACCAGGCTCGAGAACTGCTATTCCAGACCCTCTGCCCCGGCTCTCCCACACCTGCTCCTTTGTCTCATGTGTGCATAGTTATGCTTCACCGCCAACAGTGCTGCTTGCAGCATCCGCTCTAAGGGAGAAAGGCAGTCCCCGATTTCTTGAAACTCCTGGCCATTCTTGTCTGCCTACCAATGGACCCATGTTTCTAGAAGACATCATGGATTGATTAAATAAATGCTCTTAACCCTGTAATTTTATGCACACAGCTCCTCATGCTGTGGAAATAACTATTCTTAGATTTTTCATTGTAAGTAGATTGTTCAGATTGCCCAGAGGGAAAGAACTTTCTCTAATTTTAATAAAACAAGTGTTCATTTAGCTATTCGGTTAAAAAAGTCAACATTTTCACTCTTTATCCCATTTTCTGCTCTGTTTCAAAATATACACTAAAGAACCTTTACTGTGTTGGATTCATGAGTTCTCGCACATTTCCATTGCACGTCAACCACTTACCAGCTAAGATGCATCCTCCACCACACCTGCATTGCACCTCCATCCAGATCTCCAGCAACGTTCCTTCCCTAAATTACAGTTCCTTTCTCAGCCCTTCCCCTGAATTAGCCCTCCATATGACCTTCCTCTACTCACTTAGATCACTGACCCTTGACCTGTCAACATGAAATCCCTTGTTGCTTCCCTCCCCTCCCTACTCTGCCACTTTATGTTCCATCACACCCTTAATTTAATTTCTCCATTACTGGCCCATCAACTTGCAGTCACATCTGCTTTTCTGTTCTGTCGCTCATGCTACTAAGGGCAGATTAAGAAAGTCCCAGAAGGGAGCTCAGAGTCTTTTCTTCCAGAACACCATCATCTCTGAAAGGCGGGGTGACCAGCCTTTATTTATGAGCCCCAGAATCACACGCTTGCCCAGTTCTTAAATACCACCTCCCGGAGCTGATGCATCTTCTCCTCCATACTCCTGCTCACAGTTGATGGTCTCATCACACTTGGCTGAGAAAATCAACACTTTCTGATGTAAATGTCCATAATCCTTCTCTTTTCAGTATAAACATTCATGTCTACCTTTTGTTTGCTGGAAACATCAGATAGGCCTTTGTTTCCAGCCCCGTTCACCTTTTCATTAGTTTTGCTGTCACACTCAAGGCCCCCTTCCTTTCCTGACATCATGAAACCTGCCTTCCTGCTGCTTCTTTGGTGCTGCTTCCAATGTGGACACCCTAAAACTTTCTCCAAAACAAAATTCATTTTTTCCCCCCAACCTAGCCCCGCTTTCTGAGGTCCTAATTCTTTGGCTGGTACTGGCATTCTCTCAGTCAGTGGTCCCCAACCTTTGTGGCACCGGGCAGGGACCAGCGCTCCTATGAGAATCTAATGCCTGATGATCTGAGGTGGAGCTGAGGCGGTCATGCTAGCGCTGGGGAGCAGTTGCAAATACAGATGAAGCTTTGTTCACTTGCCCACCCGCCCCATCACCTCCTGCTGTGCGGCCTGGTTCCTAACAGGCCACTGGGTTGGGGACCCCTGCTCCCTAGGGATCTTTTATGTCTCCCAAATACATTTTCCCTAGCCCCTGGTGGATTCTATGAAATCTGTCTTCAAGTGCTTTTGTATATGATTGCACAGAGCCTTGTGGTAAAATCATAGACCTTGGAGCCAAACTGCCCGAAGTTGTTAGTTCCTAGTGGTGGGACCTTTGACAAATCACATACCTCTCTCTGAGCCTTGGTTTCCTTATTTATACAATGGGAATAATAATAGCACAACTGTTTCAAAATGTTCTTTTGAGGCTTAAATAAATTAATACCTATGAAGTACTTAGAACACTGCTTGGCACATTATGAGTGTTCAACAAATAAATGTTAGATCTTACTATTACCTCTAGAACAGTGGTCTTCAACTGGAGATCATTTTGCCTCTCAGAGGATGTTTGGCAATGTCTGGAGACATTTTTGAATTTTGTGATGGGGAGGAAATGCTGCTAAACATATGATAGTGCACAGGACAGCCCCTGGAATCAGTTATCCAGCCCCAATGTCAGTAGCGACGAGGTTGAGAGACACTGCTCTACATTTTGGCCCCAGAAACTGCCACCACTTTCTCAAGGTGCAACCTAGTGCCCATTTCTGTTGCCCGCCTCCCTTCCCCACTCAGTTCTCAACTCTTTGGAAGGCTCACTTTCTCCCATGTTTTCACCTGTACAGTGATTTCGATGGTTCCGAAGTCTACCTTTCCAGCATCCTTGTGGCTTTCTCTTGGCACAGTCTCGTGATATTGGAAAAGGTTAAAAGAAAAAGACCCCGATGTTCCTCTCCCTGCACCATTCACATGGTTACCCTTTCCCCACATGTTCATTGTTGCTGATGGCACACTGTCCTGGCGCTGGTTCCCGCTGGCCGTGGCTCCAAAAGCCCGCACCTCCAGTCTACACCAGTTGCCGCCAGCTCTTCCTCTGCGTTGTTTCCTTCCATCCTCATTTCCATTTCCATGGCTACTGCATAGTGCAGGGTCTGGCTGGTGTCCTGCCTCCCTTCCTTGCCACCATCCTCCACACAGCTGCTGGAATTGTCTTCATTAAACACTGTTTTCCTCTGCTCAAGAATCCACAGCGGCTCTCCATGATCACTTATTAGCGGAAAGGAAATTCCCCACAAAGCCCTTGATGGCCTGACCTCTCTCTTGTCTTGGGTCCCCACCCCCAGCAGCCACCAGCCTTTGTAGGGCCCCCTGCGGATCTCTGGGCCCTCACCTGGTTACATCCCTCTTGTCCTTGTCTCTACACCTTGGTGTATAATAATTTGCCTTTCCTGGAAACTCTTCTTCCCTTTCTTTTTTTGGCCAAGCCTCTGTCACCTCTTTCAAAAGCTGGCTGAATTTTGAACTCCCCCAGGAAACCTTCCTGAATAACTCATCAGATTCTTCGTCCTATTACTCAGTATCTCATTTTGGTCTTAAGTACTTATTAGACTTGGCCTACATTAATTTATACCCGCTGATGTAAATAAAGAATCCCTAAGTATTTTTAAAGCTTTTCCAAATGCTCATGTTTCATTCTCCCCACCTTTTTTTTTTTTTGTTAGTACCTCTTAAAAATTTTTTTTTTAAAAAACTAATCCCCACAGCTCAAGTAAAGTACACTGGATAGAGCAGGGCTTCAATAGATGATGTCTCTGTGACTCTTTTTTTTTTTTGTTGTTAGTACCTCTTAAAAAATTTTTTTTAAAAAAAACTAATCCCCACAGCTCAAGTAAAGTACACTGGATAGAGCAGGGCTTCAATAGATGATGTCTCTGTGACTCTTTTTTTTTTTTTTTTTCTCAAAGTCCAGGAGGAACTCAAAGGGTCTAGTTTCTGGGTAACCTTAAAATAACCCGCTCCTCTCTTTGTGGTTGTGTTGGTGGTGGGCGGGAGGAGGAGGAGGTAAATCTGGGTTCGCCAAACACAAGTAAGAAAATGGCTCTGCTGAAGAGGCTGCCAGCGGGAGCAAAGCTGTGGTGTGAGAGGTACACACCAGGGCCACAGCCTGGGCACTTGCTAATGAAGCTCCTTCGTGGGGATAAAGGAGAGATGCAGGAATCATAGAACACTGTGCAGTCTGGATGTTTCAACTTAGGAGGATCGCACCCAGCTATTGGTTAGCATTTTGCAGCAAACAGGGCAGTCGTGAATATAGTGGCTCATTTGATTTATGAGGTAGATGATCATATTCCATTCTGCAACTGAGGAAACTAAAGCCAGGAGGGATTAGGTGACTTGTCTCCAGAACTCCTTACTATTGTGAATTTAGGGTTCTCCTTGTTGCAGCCGCTACCTCGTCTTACTCTGTCAGGTAAGGCTTTAGGGGGTCACCTCTCCAGTTCTGTGAAAAAATACCCTCCTTTTACAGCCTGGGCTGCTAAGTGATTCTCTGCTGCCATCAAAGCCCATAATAAGTAAAGCTGGGCCTCGAATTCCTAATTATACACTTTTCACTTTGTCACTAACATTACATTTTATTCCTAATCCAAGGTGCAAATACACCTCTTCGTAACAATCGTGAGACCAGTGCTGTTTAATAGAACTTTCTGCCATGATGGCCTCTTCTCCATGTGGTCCAGTGGAAGGTTAAGGATATGTGAGTGAGTTGATTTGGTGTTTCTGTCCTTAATTTCCACAAAGAAACGCCTCAGGATTACCTGTGCTTGAAGCCTCTTTACAGCTCTCTCTTATGTTTGTGTGTGTCAGTGTAGGTACACACATACCTTGCTTCCCATGTCTTGCATTGTTTCAGAAGTACTAGTTACTGTATTTACTGAGGCTGGAACCCCAGCAGAGGCTCCCAGTGGCACACTTGTTACTGCCAAGTCCAGTGGAAGCATCAGAAAATGACAAGCCCCAAAGAGTGAAGCTAATGAAAGCGATAGGTCTGTGGTGTGGCTTGGTGTGGACCGACCTCCCCTTTGCCTGTTTCTTCCCCGTTTCTTGTTCATATATTCTGCTCAACTTAAATTTTAACCTAATTTATTATTTATGCCTACAAGGGAAAAAAAAAATACTGAACTCTCTTTAACCTATTGGATATGAGGCATTGGGAGCTCTCACCCTACATAAATTAAATCTGTTTTCACATGGAAAGGAGAAGAGAAGAAGAAAGAACTTCCCTTAGAAATGCAGTCTTTAATTGTAGGATTAGAGGGAGGACTCGGAGCTCTGATTCTGAATCCAGTGAAATTGTGGAACAAGGTAACCTTGAAATTAACTCCTTAAGGGAGGTACGTGCCACTTATCAATGTAAAAATTTATCCTTTTGCTCTTTATCGTCAGGTACATTTATAGGAACACAAAAGTCTGTTCTTCCACAGCTCATGGGCTTGCTGGTGAACCCTCAGGAGACACTCCAGGTTTTGCTCATGATGTTGCAGCTCGTTGCTGGGCAGACAGATGTGACACCTCACAGGACATCCAGAGTCCATACGGAAGGAACAGTTGGAGGCAGTGACTTGGAGAACAAGGCACTTGTTTTCAGTCTGAGGCTTTTAAAACAGAGCAAGGGTAGGGGCATTCAGGGCAGCTGTGACAGAGAGAAAGAGTTATTTCCCTGATAAGAGATTTTTGCAAGATTTTGTCTGAGGCATATGGATTTTAAGAACATAACTCAAATTGCCATGAGTTGTCTTTCAAATCAGAGATCTAATCATACCTACCCTCTCCCAAACCTTTAACGGCTCATTGTTGGCGCCAAATGAAGTCCTTGCTGTTCCCCGAGGCACCCTGGGTTCGGCTCTCCCGGGGGCTCGCGCGGCCTCCTGCCCACTGCACCGCGTCCTCTCTCTCCTCTGCTCCTGTCATCCGTGTCCTCAGCACACACCCTTCCTTGGCTTGGCTAAAACCGTTTCAGTGAAGTACACCAGGTACATCACTGTACCCAATCCAGCCCTCCCTCCTGGTTTTGTCAGAATTCTAGCCATTCCTCAGTCTTACTTCCTCCAGGAAGCCTTCCCATATCCTTGAAACAGGCGGCACATTTATCCTCCTTGCATTCTTATGTATCACTCTGTATTCTCCACGGTGCTTGTCACCGCCAAGTCTTATTTTAGTTATTAATATATGTGTCTGATTCCACCAGTTGATGATCAACCCCAGGAGGGCCAAGCTGCGTCTCGTTCATCTTCATGTGCCGCACAGAATCTAGGAAAGTACATTGCGTTGCAGGAGGCACGTTAAATGGAATCGTTCTTTGTTTCTTAATGGAAACTGCTGGCTATTTACCTATCTCTTCATTTGCTTTTTTTCTATCTGGTTCATCTTTTCTAAGTAATGTGTAATCTGGATAGGCCCACATGTGGAATCAAGGTAAGGAAGAAGCCTGCCCCTGCATACATGAGTCCTGCCTAGTTCTTCTCAAAATCATTTGGATGCAGAATGAGCTTTAGCCACAAAGAACAAATATATTTTGCTTCAGTTAGAACTGGTTCAGCTTGTTTCTCTTTCAAATCATCAGAGTTTCAGATTTGAATAACTCACAGGTTCTACTCTGCTTGGACAGAACCAGGGTCATTATTTAGGCCAGATTCTAAGCCTGCTGCAGACATGGGGTGAGACTTCAGTTTTCGTGATGAGCCTTTCCACATCTTTAATGTCATTTCGGGGTATTGGTTTTTAGTGTGCATTTTCCTAACTTGTGTTCCTGAATAGTTAGATTTGTTTACAGGTCAAATCCTGTTACAAAAAGTAGCTCGAAAATAAAATCCCTCTACTACCAAAGAGGGTTAGGTTTAAACATGTAACACATTTAATGCAAATAATATTCAATTGAATAGAATTTTTGAATTTAAAATTTATGGTCAGATTGTTTATAGTTCATCGCAGTTGTCATTTCCTTCAAAATTTTTAAAGGTGTTTTGTGAAATTTATGATGATTTTGTTCGACCCTCTTTTCTTGGGATGGGAAGGAGACAGGGAGCGGGCGAGTTGGTGGAAAGAATCATTTTTATGCACCTGAAAGAATAAAAGGTCACCAGTCTGCCTTTGACCCCCTATCAGCTCTATCATAAATACCTAAAAAAAAAAGCTTTCCCCTGCAATGGGACTTTGGCAGGCTCAGTTGCAGTTTCTCTCCATTTTTGCAACAAACTATATGTCTTTTATTTCATAAGATTTTATTCCCTTCAAAAAAGAAAAAGTCTTTTTTTCATATAGTTTAAATGTCCCCAAGTGGTTCCCCTGAAATTGGATGGAGTTCAGTTCGCTTATTTATAAGGGTCCAGGCATGTCATGCTTGTACCTATGGAGCTGAGGAGCCAGACTTCCCTGAGTGTGGTAATGAGCTCCTACACGAGGCTGATGCCGGGCTCCATCCTCCCTGTCTTACCTTCCATGCAATGTTAGGGGCTGATCAGTGCTATGGACCTGGGTCTACTACTGTGTAGACTGGCCAGTTCCCTTTGTTGAGCCACAAAGCAAAATCATGCTTGTGTGTGTGTGTGTGTGTGCGCGCGCGCACGCGCGCGTGCATGTGCTGAGGTATGATGTTCAAAATTCAAGATCAGTGTGGGTTAGGCCTGGACCTAGTGGCAGATTATATCTGAAAGCTAGAATCATAGAATGTTAGTGCTAAAAGAGACAAGTCATTGTGAAGCTGGGAACACTAAGGCCTGTGGACTAATAAGCAGATGTCAGAGTATATAGTTATTGCCTGAACCAGGGCCAGTGCTCAAGCAACCAGACTCCCATTCCCAGGTTTTTTTAAACTACATCAAATTTCTACATACTCTTGGTCCCACATTTCGATTAGTAAAACAGTTTAAAATAATTATCCTTAGTATGTATGTTTTTATTACATAGTCACTAAAACAGAGTCCACATCAGTTAGTTTTAACAGGAGAATTTAATATTGAGAATTAGTTACAAAGGGATTGGAAGAGCTGAAAAGCTAAACGGAGCATAGCCAACCCTGTATGAGACCCCCAGATCAGCAGAGCAGCAAGTCAGTGTTGACCTTTGGGTCGCGATTGTCCATTGAGAACTGGAACAAGTGGTGGCTGCTTAGCAGAGAATGGAAACCACGGAGGAGATATAGATACTGGGACGATGCTGATCAGAGCAGAATATCCTAGCTTCTCTTCTCTTTGGCACTCTCTCAATCTCTTGGCACTACCTTCACTGTTTAAACCTAGTCAGAGTCTATTTGGCAACAGAGCCTGGAAAATGTGGTCTGCAAGGTTTTGCCCTCCTGCCATACAGAGCTGTGAAGAGGGGCAGGGTGGGATGGGGTAGCGGGGAAAATCTATAGCAGACAAGAAATCGAGGCAGATTATTTTCCAAAAGTGACTGTGACAATATCTCTTATCTCAGTGGCTCTTCTACAATGTGACCTAGCCATTCCACACTGTGAGGGGCAGCCTAGTCCCCTCCCCTTGTATCTGGGCAGCTTCATGACTGCTTCCACAAATCGAGTATGGAGAAGGTGACCTAGGTGACTTCTGAGGCTAAGGCCAGAAAAGGTCACACAGCTTCCACTTTGTTTTCTTGGTATGCTTGCCCTCTATCTGTCCCAGCTGCTATACTGTGACAGTCTACATGGAAAGACCATGTTGCATTCGATAGTCCCAGCTGAGCCCAGTGCCAGCCATGGAAGTGAAAAAGTTCCAGACGATTCCAGCACCCAGCCCTTGGAGTCACCTCCCAGCTGTTTGAGTGTTTCCAACTAGGGTACAAGCATCCTACTGTACCCTATCCAAATTCTTAACCTTCAGAATTTGTGAGCATAATAAAATTGCTGTTATTCTATGCCACTAAGTTTTGGAGTGATTTGTTATGTAGCCATATGTAACTGGAACGCAAGTGACCAAGATGTTTATTTAGTACATAATTATATACATATGCTGTCTAAGATGTTGTGTCCATCGTAAAGTACACACAAAACCAGAAATTAAGAATGGAAGAGGTCAAATTAGATGTTAATAGAAGTCCTCACATTTTCCTCCCACACTTAGTGAATGGTCTTGCCCAGCTCCTGAGGTAAAGACCACACGTTATTCTATACATTATACACATGGCCAGAAGAGATATTGCTGGTCTTCTAAATAGCTGATGGCTACTTCAGCAATCAGGGAGGAAGAAAGCTTGGGGACGAGGCAGTGGTGGAGAGGGGGAGGACATTTTGGGATGTGCTCAGGGAAGGTGCTCAGTAAGGAGAGAGACAGGTAAATGTAGGTGAAGCACAGAATCTGTGAGATGGGAGACAGGGCTTCTAGACAGGGCAAATATGTGTCCTGAAGCACTGTTAGGCTCTGAGAGTATTTCATTCTAGTTCTGTGATGCCGTTCAGGAGGACATTAGTGTATCCCAGTGTGAATGCCTGTGGGTGCGGGATAGTGGTTAGTGGATTAGGATGTTGGGTTACAGTTTGATTAACGCAATGGGAACCATTACTGAGAGCTGATTCTAGAACTGAGCGCCGCAGATATCTGAATATTTTTAGGAAGAGATAATGTCGAGAGTCTTTTTTCTAACATCTCTTACTCCCTTTAAGGGACCACTAGTGTATTCTGTATGTGCACGTGATATACACATACAGACACATACTTAAGGTACTGACGTACATTTTAATTCTTATGTCATTGTATACAAGCAGATCTTTTCCTTAAGTGCTCCCCTCCCCCCAAAAAAAGAAAATATATGAAACTCAAGAAAAGTCTTTGGAATTTTTCTTTCTTCTGTATATCCTCAGATCTACTATTAACATAAAGTGTACTTATGTAGAAAACCTGTGCAAATAAACATGTCTAATCTATTGAGAGTATTGAGGGGAGTTAATTTTTTAAAAATGGATTTCTTTTTTCTTTTTCTTTTTTGGCTAACTTCCGACAAAAGTTTATTACCTTCTTATCGTGAATTCCTTTACAGGAACCATGCAAATCAACTAGTTGTGTGATGGCCAGCCACTGGTGGGGGTGTGGTTTCACAGATAAATCAGACTCTCGCTGCCCTTGAGAAGCTCACAGTCTAGAGGGAGAGATGGACAGATCAGTTTTCGTGATGAGCCTTTCCACATCTTTAATGTCATTTCGGGGTATTGGTTTTTGGTGTGCATTTTCCTAACTTGTGTTCCTGAATAGTTAGATTTGTTTACAGGTCAAATCCTGTTACAAAAAGTAGCTCGAAAATAAAATCCCTCTACTACCAAAGAGGGTTAGGTTTAAACATGTAACACATTTAATGCAAATAATATTCAATTGAATAGAATTTTTGAATTTAAAATTTATGGTCAGATTGTTTATAGTTCATCGCAGTTGTCATTTCCTTCAAAATTTTTAAAGGTGTTTTGTGAAATTTATGATGATTTTGTTCGACCCTCTTTTCTTGGGATGGGAAGGAGACAGGGAGCGGGCGAGTTGGTGGAAAGAATCATTTTTATGCACCTGAAAGAATAAAAGGTCACCAGTCTGCCTTTGACCCCCTATCAGCTCTATCATAAATACCTAAAAAAAAAAGCTTTCCCCTGCAATGGGACTTTGGCAGGCTCAGTTGCAGTTTCTCTCCATTTTTGCAACAAACTATATGTCTTTTATTTCATAAGATTTTATTCCCTTCAAAAAAGAAAAAGTCTTTTTTTCATATAGTTTAAATGTCCCCAAGTGGTTCCCCTGAAATTGGATGGAGTTCAGTTCGCTTATTTATAAGGGTCCAGGCATGTCATGCTTGTACCTATGGAGCTGAGGAGCCAGACTTCCCTGAGTGTGGTAATGAGCTCCTACACGAGGCTGATGCCGGGCTCCATCCTCCCTGTCTTACCTTCCATGCAATGTTAGGGGCTGATCAGTGCTGTGGACCTGGGTCTACTACTGTCTAGACTGGCCAGTTCCCTTTGTTGAGCCACAAAGCAAAATCATGCTTGTGTGTGTGTGTGTGTGTGCGCGCGCACGCGCGCGTGCATGTGCTGAGGTATGATGTTCAAAATTCAAGATCAGTGTGGGTTAGGCCTGGACCTAGTGGCAGATTATATCTGAAAGCTAGAATCATAGAATGTTAGTGCTAAAAGAGACAAGTCATTGTGAAGCTGGGAACACTAAGGCCTGTGGACTAATAAGCAGATGTCAGAGTATATAGTTATTGCCTGAACCAGGGCCAGTGCTCAAGCAACCAGACTCCCATTCCCAGGTTTTTTTAAACTACATCAAATTTCTACATACTCTTGGTCCCACATTTCGATTAGTAAAACAGTTTAAAATAATTATCCTTAGTATGTATGTTTTTATTACATAGTCACTAAAACAGAGTCCACATCAGTTAGTTTTAACAGGAGAATTTAATATTGAGAATTAGTTACAAAGGGATTGGAAGAGCTGAAAAGCTAAACGGAGCATAGCCAACCCTGTATGAGACCCCCAGATCAGCAGAGCAGCAAGTCAGTGTTGACCTTTGGGTCGCGATTGTCCATTGAGAACTGGAACAAGTGGTGGCTGCTTAGCAGAGAATGGAAACCACGGAGGAGATATAGATACTGGGACGATGCTGATCAGAGCAGAATATCCTAGCTTCTCTTCTCTTTGGCACTCTCTCAATCTCTTGGCACTACCTTCACTGTTTAAACCTAGTCAGAGTCTATTTGGCAACAGAGCCTGGAAAATGTGGTCTGCAAGGTTTTGCCCTCCTGCCATACAGAGCTGTGAAGAGGGGCAGGGTGGGATGGGGTAGCGGGGAAAATCTATAGCAGACAAGAAATCGAGGCAGATTATTTTCCAAAAGTGACTGTGACAATATCTCTTATCTCAGTGGCTCTTCTACAATGTGACCTAGCCATTCCACACTGTGAGGGGCAGCCTAGTCCCCTCCCCTTGTATCTGGGCAGCTTCATGACTGCTTCCACAAATCGAGTATGGAGAAGGTGACCTAGGTGACTTCTGAGGCTAAGGCCAGAAAAGGTCACACAGCTTCCACTTTGTTTTCTTGGTATGCTTGCCCTCTATCTGTCCCAGCTGCTATACTGTGACAGTCTACATGGAAAGACCATGTTGCATTCGATAGTCCCAGCTGAGCCCAGTGCCAGCCATGGAAGTGAAAAAGTTCCAGACGATTCCAGCACCCAGCCCTTGGAGTCACCTCCCAGCTGTTTGAGTGTTTCCAACTAGGGTACAAGCATCCTACTGTACCCTATCCAAATTCTTAACCCTCAGAATTTGTGAGCATAATAAAATTGCTGTTATTCTATGCCACTAAGTTTTGGAGTGATTTGTTACGTAGCCATATGTAACTGGAACACAAGTGACCAAGATGTTTATTTAGTACATAATTATATACATATGCTGTCTAAGATGTTGTGTCCATCGTAAAGTACACACAAAACCAGAAATTAAGAATGGAAGAGGTCAAATTAGATGTAAATAGAAGTCCTCACATTTTCCTCCCACACTTAGTGAATGGTCTTGCCCAGCTCCTGAGGTAAAGACCACACGTTATTCTATACATTATACACATGGCCAGAAGAGATATTGCTGGTCTTCTAAATAGCTGATGGCTACTTCAGCAATCAGGGAGGAAGAAAGCTTGGGGACGAGGCAGTGGTGGAGAGGGAAAGGACATTTTGGGATGTGCTCAGGGAAGGTGCTCAGTAAGGAGAGAGACAGGTAAATGTAGGTGAAGCACAGAATCTGTGAGACGGGAGACAGGGCTTCTAGACAGGGCAAATATGCGTCCTGAAGCACTGTTAGGCTCTGAGAGTATTTCATTCTAGTTCTGTGATGCCGTTCAGGAGGACATTAGTGTATCCCAGTGTGAATGCCTGTGGGTGCGGGATAGTGGTTAGTGGATTAGGATGTTGGGTTACAGTTTGATTAACGCAATGGGAACCATTACTGAGAGCTGATTCTAGAACTGAGCGCCGCAGATATCTGAATATTTTTAGGAAGAGATAATGTCGAGAGTCTTTTTTCTAACATCTCTTACTCCCTTTAAGGGACCACTAGTGTATTCTGTATGTGCACGTGATATACACATACAGACACATACTTAAGGTACTGACGTACATTTTAATTCTTATGTCATTGTATACAAGCAGATCTTTTCCTTAAGTGCTCCCCTCCCCCCAAAAAAAGAAAATATATGAAACTCAAGAAAAGTCTTTGGAATTTTTCTTTCTTCTGTATATCCTCAGATCTACTATTAACATAAAGTGTACTTATGTAGAAAACCTGTGCAAATAAACATGTCTAATCTATTGAGAGTATTGAGGGGAGTTAATTTTTTAAAAATGGATTTCTTTTTTCTTTTTCTTTTTTGGCTAACTTCCGACAAAAGTTTATTTATTACCTTCTTATCGTGAATTCCTTTACAGGAACCATGCAAGTCAACTAGTTGTGTGATGGCCAGCCACTGGTGGGGGTGTGGTTTCACAGATAAATCAGACTCTCGCTGCCCTTGAGAAGCTCACAGTCTAGAGGGAGAGATGGACAGATAAATGCATAGTTATATTCTTTGTGGTGAGTGCTGTGATGGAAGTAGCTGTAGTATGCTTAGGAGCATGTGGGTTGAACACTTAGTTTCCATGAAGTCTTCCTAGAATTTTGACAAATGGTGGCAATTATACATTTCTACCAACCAAATTGCATGTGCTTGGCTTTTGGGTGCAGTGAGTGTTCTGCAAACAGACTGGATCACTTGACTTGAATATCCTGTTCGTGAGACAAGCTAATTTGCCCAACGGGACCTCTTCACTTCTTACATTTGGGCTAAATGCTTTTCACACTGGATTTTCTTATTCCAGTGCAGGGTTCCCATCTTCCCCTGGAATGAATTCTCTCTAGCCTGTCTACCAAGCAGAGACTGGGGCTCACTCTGGTTTTTCAGTATTTCCAGTTCATTTCTGGCCTTGGGTCAGTCTGCATACAGGAGGTCCCCTATACCATCTCTAAGGCTGCCAGATTTAATGAATTAAAACACGGAACACTCAGTTAAATTTAGATTTCTGATAAACAACAATTTTTAGTATAAACAGGTTTTAAGTAATATTATAGTATCTGCATACTTACACTAAAAATATTTGTTGTTTATCTCGAAATTTAAATTTAACTGGGTGTCCTGTATTCTATCTGGAAAACTGTATCACCACTCTCTCTTGGCCTCACCCTTCTTGGAATTCTCACAAGGGAGTGGGAAGTGTTTGCAATTTCTGAAGTGGAGATTTTGTCCTTCATTTTCCTATTTCCTGGTCAAGCTTAGCTTTTTTTCTATGTTGCATGTGGCTAAGCCTGAAAGTCAGAGCAACTGCACTGAGCTTATTTCTGATATGGACTCTGGCGATGTTAAAAATCTAGGCTTTGGTTGAACTGCTTCTACCAAAGTGATATTGTACCTGAAACTTATCTTACTCCACAAACTCGATGTGGAAACTCTTTGTAAGGAATTACACCCAAAGCACGAGTCTGAGACAGGCGTATAGGCTTGGAATGAAGGGCACTCACTGTTGTGCAGGGATCTGAGACATGGGTCAGACAGGTCAGAGCCATTTTGTTTATTTCTTCATTGTTGGCTGTGATCTGGTAAACTGGATCTCTGGGCAAGAAAATTCAAATAGGTAAGGAGTCAAATATAACAAACAACAGGAACGATTTACTGAGCATGCAGTACATGTCAGACATGCTAAGTGCTTTCCATACACGTTCTCACAATAGTTTAATGAGGTAAGTAAGTACTCTTATCACCTTCCTTTTCCAAATGAGGAAACAGACTTAAAGAGGTTGAATAATTGCCCAAGGTTGTATAGCCAGTAAGTGGCCAGGCTGAGATCTGAACCCAGGTCAGTCTGATTCTAAAGCTTCCACTTTCAACCACAGTGCTACACTGTGTGGGATTAGACTTGGGCTGGGGGATCTCAGTAAACACTTGTGGTCTGATTTGTTGGATTTTTTCCAACCTCTTTAATAACTTGTTCCAGTGTGTGACATCCTATTTCAACTAGCTACTCTTCCCATATTTTAGTATAATATTTTTCCTCTGCAGTATAAAACCATTCCTCAGCTTTGGTGGAAAGGGCAAACTGATTGTCTTCTATATAAAGTGGCAAGTTTTGCTTTTCCTTTAGCCATCTCTCAGTCTTTCCTCTTAGGTTTTGTAATCAACACTTTGATCAAAGATAATTCAAGTGCCTATTTCCTAAAGTTTAGCACTCTTTGTTGCTCTCTTTTGAATTCCTCCTCAATGACATGTAGTAAGTGCATAATAATTACGGATTTGATTGGTTTGGTTCTCGCAGGCTTCTGTGCTGCAAACACAGTGTACCCTGGTATATGTGTTTTGCTGATTCCCTGCAAGGTGTATCCATCTTTTATTTGTCTTGATGCCCATCAATGTGCTCTACGTTGAGCGTTCCTTCTTGATATTGTGATTTGTGATCTTAATAATACCAGCTCATGTACATGAGTAAAAAAGTTTGTTAATAATGCAGTGCCCACTATGGGGTGCTTCACTGGTACAGAGGCCAGTGACGGCGTAGATGTCATAGGTGGTGTGATCACGAGGCCACAGAGCTCCTCATAGCTGAAGCACCGATATCCATGGCTTTGAGCTATAACTGCAAAATGCTCTTGGAGCTTTTGCACTTCTGGCCCTTTAAACATGTGTTGTCCCTCTGGTTAAGTGTTCAGATTGAGGGTCTTGGAAACCTGTTGCAGCCCTGGGGGTTGGGAGGGCAGAAATGGCAGGAAGAGGGAGAAGAAATGTTTTGCCATTGACCGCACAGGGCCTGGAGGTTGTAGGAGAGCCTTGGAGTTGAGACAGTTAGAAAGTTGCTTCTTGAGATTTCTTCATATCAGCTAGGAGCTTCCAAGAGATCTCTGATATAACTCTTCCACCTAGCTAGGGTTTGCTTGTTGTCCAGGCTAAAATGCAGACTAGCATCTGATTTCTCTCCAGGAGCTCTATGTTCTTTAGCCTGTGGACTCAGCCCTGACTTGTATCCCTGAGTGCTTTGGGGTTGCAGCAAGGATTCCCTGAAGTCCAGCAACCACACAGATATTTCTGCTATTGCCTGATACAGGGACTAATGGCTGGCCCCGCTGGGGACCTGAGGTATAGGGAATGTAGGAGGACTCCCGGGAGCACCCTCTAAAAGCTGATTTAGCCCAACCCTTCTTTCCCAACCTCTTAGTGCCTTCGAAGAAAGAATGGTCTGCAGTAGCATGGTGAGTTTGTAGTCCTTGGATTTCCTGAGTACCTGTGCATCAGTTTAGAGAGACCAAAGTGCGGGTGACTCCAAATGGTCCATCTGTTCACAGAATTCCCATTAGTAACTGATTGCCTATCTTAAATTCAAGATGTCTTTCTGAGAACCACACCTCCTGTGTCTTTACTGTGACTCAAGATGCAGCATCGTTGGTGTGCTGATGGGATTGATGTAACCTACATTCAGAAGGATTTAAAATTTTGTACCTAGAGGTACAGGTGCTTCTTGCAGAATCCAGGTTTCTCAAACCTGACCTCCTCTTCCTTTCAGAAACATGGCTTTTGAATGAACAGTCTTTGTTAAGTCACCAGTGTTGGCTGTGCCACCACCAGCTGTGTTACAATCTTTGGCAGCAGTGGAGAACCGGATGACTCTGGCAAAAATGAATTTGAGAGGACATTAAAAAAAAAAAGAAATCTAAGGCCCAGATCTGTAGGACTGTGCTTTGTTTGTGAACAAAGAAAAATAGGCCTTCTTTGCTATTTACAGTGCTGTCTCAGCAAGGCACACATTTCAGCATCTTTAGTCCCCCCTGAGGGCTGTTCTTCCGTCACAAAACATTTTTGAATTTAGCATTTAGACATGTGGGGCAGGGTTGGATTGATCCTTAAGAAAAGAAAGCATTTCCCCAAAGGATCCCCCCTGGAATGGACTTTCTTTATGCTTTTGCTATGAGGCAATGTGGCTATATTTGCCCCAGAACCTTCTTTTTTGTCTCCATTCAACAACAGTTTGGCATTTCATATGGTGTTGGCTCATGTGCTAGTTTTGAGTATCATCTTCTCCTCCCCGATAGCACTTCTCCTACATTAGTTGGCTTTTGAATGAATAAATGTCGTATTTTCAGGGTCTAGGTGGAACAATGGCAACTTTTGCTATAGTTTTCTTGTAGAGGTGTCCCGAAGAGAGTAAAAGGGCAATTGCAATTTAAAATGTGCTGCTGTCCTGGTTCTGGGACAGGCCAGTAAGCCTAGAGGGTGATAGATGACATGAGTTTAACACTGTGGAAGTGACTTGGAAAAGAATTCATGCTTCATCTTCAGCTTCGTGCTGTATGTCAGTAATGGTTGCCATGGTGATGTTTTTGGCGTCATCAGCAGAGGATCTGGGCTGCAGCTGGGAAATGAGCCACAGTCACAGGTGGGTTCTATAGGATCAAAGGCCACTTTCTCTGCTTGGGCTTTCAAGTTGAGAAGGACAGGATGGAATTGGTTATTAAAAATATATGCTACAGGTGGGAGAATGTCTAAGGAGATGTTGGAATATTATACTGCAAGGTGCGGGATGGAGTTGCTCCTGGATGTGTGGGGAAAACGTTTGTGGGGTTGTGTCTGTCTGTATTCTTCATTGACCACAGTCCTTCAGTGAGGGGAAGCTTGATCTTTGAGGTGTGTCACATCTACCCTGGCAAAGGCTCCTTCACAAGCTTTGCCACTTGCTGGGCCAAGCTCTTGATTCTTCCCTATTGGGATATAAAGAAAGAAACACACAGCCTAGATTTGTGTAACTTCAGGATAATTCACACAGTGAGCCTCAGCCTTTTGCTGTTCCGTGGGGATGTAGACAGTAAGGGGATACGTCCATACAACTTCACGGTTTATTAGCTATACTGACCAGACCATAGTCAGTGGGAAAAGCAACAGGTCTAGAGTGTTCTAGAAATTCTCAAACACAGCATCCTTCAACTGGAGAACGGATACTTCTGTGAGTACCTGACTCACTGGACTACGAAGGCATAGATAATTTTAAGGCGCTTACTTTCCGGATCTTCAGTTTTCTAGTGTATTCTCTTCTAAAATCCATCTGCCTGAGAAAGTGCGACCTCCCCTTTCATGGTTGCCCTTTTCTTCTTTACAAAATAAAAGCATATCTAATTTACCCAGAATTTTACTACATACGTTGCTCTAAGATGAAAAATCTTCTGGCGGCGGGGCACATAAAGAGATCATTAGAAATATTGGTATTTAGGGGAAACTTCCTTTATTCAGGACACTACAAACTACCCCTGTATCTAGCTTACTAAGGGACATATTTCTAATATGATTTTTTAAAACTGTGGTAAAATATACATAGTAGAAAATCTTAATAAGGTTTTACTATTTATATTTAATGCTCTTCTGTCGAAATTTATATTTTCACCAAATAGTTACAAAAAATAATTGTAATATAATCTCAGTCCAGAAAATAAGTTAAACCCTTAGAGCCTGTGATTATAGGTAATACAAAATAATCACAAACTTTAATTTATATATTTTTTGGTTGTAAAGAAGCGTGATAGAGAATGATCATTAAAGTACTTTCAAACATTTTATATATTATATTACCACAAAATCTTGTAGGGGAAATGAGAGAGAAATACAACCTCAGGAAAAACAGGAATTATATAAAATTCGTGACATTTAAAAAAGAGCTTAATCTTATATTTTAAAAGCGAAGGGTAGTAGCTATCAAGTTACTGTGGTATTTATATTTCATTGAGTACATTTAAAAGGGCGATGCAACAGTTTATTTTAAAATGTTAATATTTACTATATGTCAGAAATTGTATCCTTTGCCACTGCTAAGATTATGGTGAAAAAATTTTAAATGTTAGTTTAAAAATGGGCACATGGGTATGTAATTCTTAAGAATTCTTTTAGTGGGTAATTGAGTAAGAAAGTTTGAAGACACTGTTCATGCCCCCTACTCTCCTCCAGTTTTTATATTTTTGTACTAACTTCAAAATATGACTTTTCTTGTTTCTTCCCTTCGACCCAGACATACTTTTACTCAGTGTCTCCATGGAGTGGTCTGCATCATTCTCTGGAATGTTCCACAGAGCTAGTTATCTCCATTCCCAAATTAGGCTTGTTCATCCACCCGTTTGCATTTCCACGTTATAATATGAGCAGTAGTTTGGCATCTGCATAGTCACGCTTCAGAATTAAGTCTATTAATAGATGGTTTACTTCCAAGTCTGAATGCATCATAGTCTGCTTCTGAAATCAAAGTTAGGTAAAGAACTAGTTATTTATGACACATAATCTCATACGTTTCAGTTGGGATTAGACCTGTTTTTGCCACTGCCTTTATACTGTAGATGCTGTTCCTTTGACAAAACAGACTGTTGTAGCACTCACGGGAGTCTGCGCCATCAACCCTCGCTGACTTGCCTACAGCGCATCTGACTGTAGGTCTGTCACATCCGTAGGTACCGGTGCTGTCTACTGTGCTGTGGAACGGGAGCTCTGGAGAGAGGGAAGTAGGAGTGGTACATAGGAAACCTGCTGCCATTGTGTTCGCAGGAACTTAGCACTGTAACAAGTAAGGCAGAGGTTCAGGTGTTAGCAACTGTCGTTAGTTCCTGAAGACGCTTTCTCCAGAATCACACAGGCGGAACCAGACTTAAGCAGTAACACCCAGGAATGCAACGGGAATCTGTGTTGATGCAGAAAATACAGCGGAAGAGAAGTGTAGGTTAGTCAAAAAATTGTAACACCTTATAAAAATGCTTACTCTGCCACCTCTCACTCTTTCTTACGTCATAATAATGATAGGTTCAATGGGTTAAACAGCTGGAAAAGGAAGAGTAGCAGGTACTTAGTTGTATTTTGTTTGGTGGGCCTGTAGTTTTTTTTGTTTTTTGTTTTCCTTTGCCTGCCCCAATTTGTATCAGACCTTGGACCTCTAATCCCCTACTTATTATTAATGTGTCAGTTTAGGAACTTATTATATTGAATCCCTTTATTCTTGAAAAGCACATAATGCCAGAAATGCAGTTTATTTTTCTAGCCATAGGCATCTGATAAGTGCAGCAATATACGATAAACAACTTAGGGTTTCTAAGGAACAACACAAATTAACTTACCCAGTAATTTAGATCTGGGGAAAATTAAGGCTATGAGCATGTAAGAAAATAGGTACCTGAACTGATGGCCCACACCTCTCCCTCTCAGCTGTAAATCTTTTGCATTCTAGATTACCTGTCATGGTCCAAGATGCATAGTAACTGCTTGAAAAATACTCTAAAAGTTAGGTAACAGCTTTAATGTTTCTTTCTTGAAACTAAAAGAAACGTTTCTTGCTTGGGCTCCAGTCAGATCTGAGTTCATATCCCTGCCCCTAACTAACTTTGTCACCTTGGGCAAGTTCTTTTATTTTCCTCATACTCACTTTTATCATTTGTAAAATGAAGAGTACAAAGTCTGCCTTT
Organism: Pteropus vampyrus; assembly: GCF_000151845.1. Lineage (NCBI taxonomy): Eukaryota > Metazoa > Chordata > Mammalia > Chiroptera > Pteropodidae > Pteropus > Pteropus vampyrus. The sequence goes on from NW_011889064.1 coordinate 720,132, forward strand.
GTAGTTGAGAGGACTAGAGAAAGTGGATGTGAAATGCAAAGTAGGTGCTGAGTGGTTATTGCCATTTTCTTGAAAGGTGTTAAGATAAGTATCTCCCTGTATGTGGGGCTGTGCTGGAAGCTGGCATTCAGAGGTGGATGGTAGACCACCCAGCTGTAAGAACTTAAAGTCAATTGATGCAGCTTGACTGCTGTGGGGAAGCTATAATGGGGCAAAGATTCTACCCGTAGCAGCACATGGTAGTCATTTCGTTTATTTTGGCTGTAAAATGTTGGGTTGTGTGACTGAGATACTGGCCTTGAAATTGACACCTCTTTTCAGCAGTACGTGGATAGAGAAGGGTTTTAGGAGATCTTCGAAGGCACTTTTGGGAAGGGGATGTATGGCAGTTCAGAGCATGACGTTTGGCTTTGAGGAATGATATGAGAATACCTAGATGGAAAGGGAGCAAATTAGATAAAGTGGGTAATGAATAGGCCTGTCTGCATCAAATCGAGGTTGTCCTTTCTAGATTTATTTTATAAATGAAAAAAAATTTAAAAATAGGCAAATCTAAAAACATCAATAAAGGATTTATGTTCACTCATTTATGCATTAATTCAGCAGACATTTATTGTCTACTGTGTGCCACGAACAGTGATAGTGCCAGTGATAGTGAGAAAAGGTGAGGCCAGGTTTCTGTCCTCTTAAAACTTTCACTGTAATGGGAGTGATAATAAACAAATGCGATCATGGTAATGATATCATTATCAGAGAGTGATAAGGGTCATCAATAAAACTGAAGACAGATGGTGACATTGAGGAGGTGGGTCATGGAGATATCTGGGCTGAGCGCAGGTCGGGCAAAGGGAACAACAAATGCAAAGACCCCGGAGCCGAAATATGCATTTTTGTTTAATAAAAAGTAAAGAGGCCGTGCTGGGAAGGCAGTGAATGGGGGGGCAGAAACAGGGGAGGTGGGTCACAAAGGTAGTCAAGGGCCAGTTCCATGGAGGGTATTTTGGGGCATAGCAAGAACTTGGGATTTTATTCTAAATCCAGGGGGGAACCAGCGGAGAATTTTGAGTAGGGTGTAGCACGATCTGACGTAACGATCCTTTATGTAAGCAAATTATCATCTAGAAAGTGCCATCTTATAAGTGATCAGTTGATTTACGCAGCAAGCCCGATCGGTTGGTTCCATTTCAGACATGAAGGGAGTAGTAGAATCCAGTGGTTGCTGGCTTGGCCTTTTAGTTCAGGACAGACTGGCATTTGAATCCTGACTCTGCTTCTTAAGGTTTCGTAAGTGGGCAAAATGTTTAAATTTGGAACGCTTCTCTTTTCTCATCCCTAAAATGGTGGAATAATACTAAGATATACCTGCAGGCCTGTTTTGAGGATTAAATGAAGTAATATCGCTGAAGTGTTGGTGTGTTGTTGCCAGGTACATGCACAGAGCAGTGTTCATTGCATGTTGGCCGTTGCTCCCCATAGAGGGGAGAAATAGCCTAGAAATAGAAGTCAGGCCCCCTCGTCCCTGGGGTATCCTCTGCTTCACCCACGCCCCATACCGCCTGCCACTGAGGAGATGCTTTCTCTGTGGGTGGTGATGGGGAGGGCCTCTGCAGGGACCCAAGGGGTCAGGGACGTGATCAAAGTGTGAGCCAAGCAAGGTGACTCCGACAGCGGCTCTCGGGATCCTCTGTGATTTATCCTCATGGGGAGACATGATAATGAGATTGTTCTCTATCCCCGAGTACAGTGCTGTGTGCGCAGCAGGCCCTGGATAAATATTTGTTGAGGATGAGAATCCTTTAACGTGATTATCGTCTCTATTGAAAGATACTGTAAATTCCCATTAATTTGGATTCCTTGAATTTATATGAATTTGGACCTGATCTTTATCCTTTATATGGAATGAAGAGTTGGAAGTAAGTGACTTACCTCGGGACTTTATAAAAAATAGGTTATTACCTAATTTAGGCATATGAAGACGTTGTTAATTAATTTGCCTCATTTTATTTTACTTGTTATTCATCTGTATCTTCGTTTAAAATGTTATTTGTACAGCCATTAAAAGTCATAAAATAATTACTTCCAAAAGATTTGAGTTTTCATTAATTTTGATAAGATATTCTAGCCCTTAGAAATTGCAAATGAATTAGATTTAATTACGTTAATCGGTTGTACAAGTTAGGTTCCAAAATAGTAAATGCTTGGTCATATGGCTGAAGAGTTGATAGGGTAGGTGGTGGGGTGAGGCTTGAAAAAAGAATTTTTCTCAGGCCCTGGCGAACAATTCCAGAACAGTTTACTAACAGGGGAGAGGGGTTGCTGCTTAAAAAGTGCATCAGTAGGATGTTCTGAAGTTCTGGGTTGTCCTCACTGTTCCCATCATATCAACTATTCCAGTAGACAAATTCCAGTCTCTTTACAACCCGATGCTCCACTAATAGAGTCTATGATCTCAGAAGCCTTTGGTTCTAGTGGGAAAGGTGAAATGGTAGACGAGGAGAGAAGCTTGCATGTAGAAGATGGTCAAAGGCAGCCCTTTTCCAAAGTTTGTGAAAGAGTGAATTAAAGATTAATTACCTCCCAGCACAGGAACTCGAACCAGTTGTGACTCAGACATCTGTACACACCGTCTTTGACCTTTTGCCCAGGAGAGGGCAGTAACATGCTAACATTCAAGTTTTTCCAATTGTCCTAAATAGACACTGCAAGAACCAGTGTGGAATTAGTCACAGTTGTGTCTCAGTTTCATTCTCACCTGATCAACGTTCAATCTTATGTTCAATTGTTTTCACCTTTGGCTTCCATGGTCTGCACACATGTAGAACTGGAAATGACGTTTTTCATCTGTTCATAGGATACTAACAGACTGGAAATCTGCAGTGATGCTCTCCTATTTTTGATACTATGAGTACTGCATGCCTTGATGACTGCTTCCCAGTGGGTCAAGTTTGAACACAGATTATGCACAGCTCTATCTCAGACGTCGAGGTGGACATCCTAACTCCGACTTTTCTAGATTAGCAAATCACAGTACCTAGAGTTTACATCTTCCAACCTGCTATAGAGCTTTATATCTTAGACTTTGAAACAAAGTTCATACCCAATCTTGTGCCTTACTCAGAATTTGAAATGAAAGCAGCATAATGCTTTTTCCTGTGCCTTTGTCCATCTTCCACAGCAGGAAGATTTGCCCTCCTGCCCCAGCCTCCTGATGCATATGACGAGAGTTATCAGATTTTCTTTGGGAGAACGTTTTGACCCCAAACGGGAAGTTGTGTGCTTGTTGTAGGCATTTTTAGCTTTTGACCGGGCTCAATATGGGAACATAATGTAGTCTCAAAGTACTAAAAATAGGAGGAAACATTGGAATATTAGATAATCTTCACTATCTAGCAAAACTGTGCTGATCATTCCTGGTAACTGACTTAGCTTTATCCAAGAGTCACAGAATCAAGAGTGTGAATCTCTTTCCTATTTACCCCTCTCTCATCCACCTGTTTGTGGGTTTACCTGCCTTCTTTGCGGCCAGTGGTATTCACAGACAGGCATCACATAAACAGTAGTTCATGAAAGAAAACATGGGAAGTGAAGAGAAACTGTGAGAAAGAGTTAACAGCACGAGTGGTGAGAGATGGGGAGGTAAAGTGGTGGATGGTTAGGAGAGAAAGAATCAGTGTGAACTGGAACCTCATAGGCCATGTAAGGTGCATGGTGAGTCATCTAGTTTCAGTCATTGTCTTAGAAGGTGTGTGGAGAGTGTGGATGTTTGTGAGATGGGCGTGTGTGTGGGCGTGCATGTGTGTGTGTGGCGGGGGGGACGTTCACTCATCACAGAATAAATTATTTAGCGAAGTGGTTCTAGGATATTATGAAATGTAAATCTCACTGCTGCTCCCTTGTCTCCACCAAGCCAGGCCACAACCCATTATTGCCCATTGCTGAGTGCGTAATGATTTCCAGCCACAGGGCTCCCCTGGCTTCTGGGAGCTTGCTTCACACTCTGTTGGGTTTCAAATGTTTCTTGATACTCAGCCTGCATTTCCCTTTGCTCAATTTCACCCCCATTATCTCCTAGTTATACCCCGTGTACCACCCTCATAAATAATCTCTTCTACCACTTCATCATTTTCATAGTTTGGAGCTTTCTTTATCTGCTTCTGTGTGTGAGGGGTGAAGGGGAGGAAGGCAATGGGATGGAAGGAGAATGAGAAGGTGAGGAAAAGAAACACTGGGGGAAGGTGCCTTCTGACTGTGCTGCATGGAGTTCTGCTCTTCCATAAATCATAAAGCAGTCTGAGGTAAATCCATCAGTGTGTCTGAGTGATGGAGTCACTTTCCCAGCCTATGCAGTGGGTGCAAGTGGCTCAGGGTGCTGAGAGGTGAACAGAGTGGAAAAGCTCTGAACGCCAAGCCCTCTTGCAAGTGATTTCAGTCTTGGTTTCATCTGTAATGGTGAAATTATAAATATCTCAGGGGACTGGTGAAAGTAATATAATCCGGGGATTTCAAGCTTTCTTTACGGATTCATAAACTTACAATGAACATTCTACCAGACATCAACCCTGGGTTTCCAAGTCTCTCTAGTTGCTAACACAGAGACACCCTTAACCCTTTCTAGTTTTGTATTCTGTGCACTCCAAATGGGGTGGGAACGTTTTTTGGATTAAGAGCACATGTTGTATTTTTGAACTACCCTGTCTCCACAAGGGGATTTTACAAACTAGATTTTAGGCAACTAAGCTCTACTACAGATCAATAAGTTGATCAGTAACAATAATAATAATACTAGGTGGTAATTCCAAGACTACATTCAGGATAGACATTCAGGGTATGGGGAACAGTGCAGTTGTTTTGAAGTGGTTTTTATTTTATTCTAGTCCTCTATTTCCATCTCCTCTCTTTCCCAGATGGATATGAGTTGCTCTAGTTTGATGGTAATGGCTAAAAAGAGAAGAGAAACATTTAATTATCTTTGTTAATATTTAAATCAACTTTATGGAAGTAAAATTTACATAAAATAAAATTCACACCTTTTAAGTGTACAGGTCAATGACTTGACAAATATAGGCAACCGTGTAATCACCACTCTCATGAAGAAATAAAACATTTTGGTCTCCTCAGAAAGTTCTCTCACGCCCTTTCCTCGGCAGTCCGTGTTACTCCCCAACTTTTCACCCAAGGCAGCCTTTAGTCTGGTTTGTAATCCTTACAAATTAATTTGTCCTGTTCTAGAACTTCATATAAATGGAGGCCGACATTATGTAATCTTTTAAATCTACTTTTTTGCTCAGCAAAATGTGAGATTTATCCACATTGTTGAACATATCAGTAATTCCTTCCTTTTTATCAGGTAGTATTTTATTTATGAATGTACTATATTTGCCTGTTTATGAACATGTGGATTATTTCTAGTTTTTGACTATTATGAATAAATCTGTAAGAACAGTCGTGTCCAAATCTTTTTATGGACATATGTCTAGGAGTGGAAATGCTGGGTCATATGGTTGCATGCTATAGGGTTTTTCTTTCTTGTCCTTTTATTTTCGACCTAAATATATCTTTATATTTAAAATGCATTCCTTATAAAAAGCACATAGTTGGGGTTTGCTTTTTTAAAAAATAAATCTAGCACGACAGTCTCTGCCCTTTAATCGAAGGGCTACTATATTTATATTTAATTATTGATATGATCGAGTTTATATCTACCATCCTGCAATTTGGATTTCATCGGTCTCTTTTGCTTTTCTTTGTTTCTCTTTTGCTGCTTTCCTACCTTCTTTAAGGTTAATGAAATATGATTTAGTGTTCTCCATTTTATTTCCTCTGTTGACTTTTAATTTATACCTCTGCTTATTATATTTTTTAGTGGTTGCTATAGGGCTATTATTCATTTTTAATTATGGTAGTCAATTTAGAGTCAATATTGTATCCCTCTCTTTCCTTCCTTCCACCCTTCCTTCCTCCCTTCCCTCCTGCCTTCCTTTCTTCCTTCCTTCCTTCCTTCCTTCCATCCATCCTATCTGTCTTTCCTTCTCTTTCTTTCAAATTTTTTGTCTCTTCACACAAACGATATTGCACGCCTGTCACTTCTCAATTCCAACTTCCTGTTTTCTTCTATAAATCATAAAGCAGTTTAAGTCCATCACATACTTCCCACTTCAGAATGTAATAACCTCACAGCAACAAAATTTCATTTAACTACTCACTTTGTCCATTGTAAGATTATTGTTTTATTTTTTATTTCTACATATGCTGTAAACCTTGCCTTACACTATAATCATTTTTGCTTTAATAAACAGTGATAATTTATGTAAATTAGAAGAATGACAACATAGGCTTTTACATTGACTTATTTATTTTCTGTTTCCAGTGCTCTTTATTTCTTCCTGAAAATCCAAGTTTTTTCATCTGGTATTATTTTCCTTCAGCCCGAAGACCATCTTTTCATTTCAGCTTTTATTTATCTGAAAACATCTTTATTTAACCTTTATTCTTGAAGGATATTTTTGTTAGTAATAGAATTCTGGGTTGAAAGTTTTCCCCTTTTCCTTTTA
>NW_011889064.1:727672-753869 GCF_000151845.1 Pteropus vampyrus
AATGATATTATTAATCTGTCTTCAAGTTCATCAGCTCTCTGCCACCTCCAATTTTCTGTTAAGCACACACAGTGATTTTTGTTTTCATTTTAGTTATTGTACTTTTTAATTCTGGAACTTTCATTTGCATTTCGTTGTAATTTCTATTTTTCTGTTGAGATTCCCTATCTGTGTACTTATTAAGACCATATTTTCTTTTAATTATTTGAACATATTTTTCTTTTATCTCTTTTAACACATTTATAATAGCTGCTTTAAAGTTTTTGGATCACAGTCTGTATCACATTTTTCATTTTCTTGGTATGTGATTTTTTAGTCGAATGATAGACATTGTGGATAATTTGTTATAGAGGCTCTGGATTCTATTATTTTCCTTGGAAAAGTATTACTTCTTTATTTTGCAGTTTAAATACTGGCTGAATTTGTGCAAACTTGGTTCTATGCTTTGTTATTGCATATCTGTGGAAAGCCCATGACATTTCCCAAGCCCAATCTAACTTGGTAGAACTCAGTCTCTAAATTCTGTCTGCTTGTGGATCTCATTGAGTTTGGATTTAGTCTTCATTAGGGTGAGAGTAGAATAAGTCTTATTTTAGGGAGTGGTTCTTTTTCCTAAGGAGTGACCTTTATGAAATCTCTACTCTGATAGGGCTGGACCTCCAACAAGGCCAGCATGTCCCTTTCCCACCAGTGCTGAACTTCTCCTTAATTATCTCTGTAGTGCTATGAAGTAGGTACTATTGTTATTGCAGTTTTCTAAGTGAGGAAACTGATGTGCAGAGGGTTAAGTTACTTGTGGCAAGAAATCCACTAGCAAGTTTCAAAGCCTGGGTTAAAATCCAGACAATCTGACTTAATAGTTCACATTTCTAAATCATATACTTCCTGACTTGACAATAGCCAGTGCTCTGGGGATATCATTCAGTGTAATTGTTACCACAGAGACTATATTTTTCATCTCTAATGATGAGATGAAGTGCTTCATAAATGTGAGTATGATTATTTATATGAGAACCCCAAGAGAAGAAGTAGCTATGTTATATTATGAGGTAGGTGTATAGTCAAATAGTTTTGTGAGTCCTATTTTAATATATCAGTTACGAACGAACTATTGCTTACATTTAAGATTTGTATGATGCAGAGGGCTTATCATTTCTTACTAGTCACACATACTAATCTTTTGAATAGCCATGGCAGAACCAAACTCACTCAGCCATAGCTCTTGAAAACCCTAAACTTTATCTTGTGTTTTCATATGCTTTTCTCATCTGTGGACCATCTGTTTCTTCTGTCACCTCTGTTTTAAAGTCTCAGGAGTTCCAGACTATCCATTCTTAGACACCTTGGGTTTCCTTTTAGAAGGCAAATGGGAGCAAACATTTCATCTATTCGGGCGAGGCAAGAACAGGAGAAATAAGACATCAAGCTGATGCCCGAGGTTGTTTCTTTCTTTTCTTTCTTTCTTCTTTCTTTCTTTCTTTCTTTTTTTTTTAATTTTAGCTAGAGACATAGGAGATTACCAGAACCAGAGTAGACACTTATTTTCTGCCTGCTCTTCACAGCTGCCTTGACAGATGACCAGAAGATGGGGATGTGTGAACACACAGGACTTTGATTACATCAGAACTGAGAGCAATGCTTTCCATATAGAGTGCTGGTGAGCATTACTCCCAAGTGTGTACAGCAGCAAAGGGAAGCCAAGATTTAAGACAGCCATGTGTATTGGGGTCTTGGCTCAGCACCAGCGATGCAGCTGTGAAGTATGGCCAGATGCCCTGTTGTGTCTCCCCATCATGTTACGATCATTTAGTGGCCTTTGGAGGACAGCAGGTATTAACTGACAGGGGTAGAGGTTTGCTAACAGAGAAGCAGTGTGGGGTAGCATAAAGAGACCTGGGTTCTAATCTGAGTTTAATCTGAGTTCTAACCTAGTTTCTAAATAATTTTCCAAGAGTAAGAGTCAATGACATGCAACTTTTGGCAATTTAGTTATTGTGCACTTTCTGATTTTTGGAAAGAAGTATAAACGGAACCATTTGGCAAGGGAGATTACGGCATTCACAGAGGAAGAGCATGGGTTGGCACGCATCATCAAGGAGTATTAGGATTTGAGTCTCTGAGCGTCACTGAAATGGGCTGCTGAGATGAGTCAGTGAGTTAACAGACATTTTCTGAAGTTCTCCTTGTGCTCAGCATTGTGTCACATGCTGTGGAGAACATAGCAGAAGTAGAAGGCAGGGTTCATACCCTCTTTGGGAGGTGAGACTGGATGATGGTAACAGATGTTTCAAGAGAGACTGGAGGTAAGACTGGATGATGCTAACAGATGTTTCAAGAGAGTCAGAAATTTGAGTAGGTTGGTGACTAGGAGATGTTGAGTGATAAAGAGAAGTTTCAAGAGGAGGTAAATATTCACTGTTACCTTTACCAGTCCTGTTCACCTTCAGGCAGGCTGAGCCTCATTCTGTCAGCTTAGATCAGTTCCTCAACCAAGTTGGATTTTTCCAAGGCAGATAGTTCTATACCCTCCAGCCAGTAGGATCTGGAACAAATTGGGCTGCTCCAGGTTTGCAGTCTGACAAACTGAAGAGACTTGGGCCAAGCACCTACAACCTTCCTTGAGCATTTAATGTCTAGTTCCAACATTGGGCTTCTATTTTGCTTTCTTGACTTCCCAATTTCTCTGCAGGGCCAGGAGTCCATCTCTGTGCCTTAGTCAATTGGCTAGGATGATCCCATCTCTGCAGTGATACCAGAGGTACCAGCGATTCCTGAGCTATGCTAGGGAATGCAGATACAGTCGACCCTTGAACAGTAAAGGTTTGAACTGCACAGGTCCACTTATATGTGGATTGTTTTCACTAAATACATACAGCACTGCAAATGTACTTTGTCTTCTTTGTGATTTTTTTAAATAATGCTTTCTTTTCTCTCGTTTACCTTATTGTAAGAATATAGCATATAATATATATACAAAATGTTAATTGACTATGTTATCAGTAAGGTATCTGGTCCAACAGTAGGCTATTGGTAGTTAAGTTTTTGAGGAGTCAATTATATATGGATCTTTGACTGGGCATGGGTCAGCCCCCTAACCCCTGCATTGTTCAAGGGTCAAATGTAATTGCATTTGGAAAGCCAGGGTAGGTGGAGGGTGAAATTAGGATAGAATTATAGATGTGAGGATATTTGAGTGAGGCTGTATTAAGTAGATGCCTGGGGAAATAGTGATTCCATGGGTGATTAGCTTGAAACAAAACCCAGAATACGTTGAAGTAATCTGCTGGTCTTGGAATTCAGGTAGTGACCAGTAAAGGAGATAAATAGCTGTCATGTTAAATTGATTGGATATGAAGCACTGCCCAGGGAAGGGGATCATCTTTCAGGCCTTAGCGTTTCAGTCAGGAAGACAGTGGCATACTCAAAGAGTTTAATTGAAGAGAGTTCGTTAAAGGGACTATTTACAGAGATATGGGAAGAAATAAGCAACTCCACATGAATTGATGGGTAACAGTCCAGGGACTAGCAATAGCTGGAAGCCACTCCTGGCTGAAGAAAAAAAGGGGAGGGAAACGTTTAAGGAACCTGGTGAGAGCTCTAGCTGTAGGAGAAGGGCTGCCCAGCAGGAGCTGTGGCCACACACACACACACACTCACACACACTCACAATCACAAAGCCACTGCACTTGAGTACAAACACTACTTTCCTATCATCTTGGAGTACCAACAAACAAACATCAATAGTTTTAAAGGCAGGGTTTTTTTTGTTTTTTTTTTTTTTACGTACTTTATCCTGGATCAAGATAGCACAGAAATGAAGCTTTCAAAGTCTACTGCTTGACCACTTTCTACTTATCCTGATTTTTATTACTGTTTCTAAAGTCAAAGTCTCCCAACCCTTGGGTTCTTGACTCATATGTCTCTGGATCTCTCCCAGTTCTGGAAATCTCCCTAAACTAATCTTCCTCTTCCTGGTAGAAGCTTAGGATAGACATCCAAGAAAGGCTTCTCTGCCTTCCCTTGCTCAGGACTCTCTTCCATGTTCCCATCCATTTTTTGAATGCGTAGTATCGCTAACATAGGGACTTTCATTAGACAAACACAAAACAGAACAAAATAAGAAACAAACAAATAAAAAAAAAAACCTTTGAAGAGATTCATGACTGGGGCTTTCTGTTTCCTTCTCAGTTCAACACACCCCTTCTCTGACAATCCTGGTTTCGGAGTGCAGGCTTGTCTGGGCTAATCTGTTGCTGGCAGTGCTGAGCCCACACTCTTCCTTGCACCTTCAGGCTCTTTTTCACCAGCTTCCTCTCTTCTCCTGCTTCTGAATATGCTTGAGTCTTTCTTTAAAAACCTCCCTGAAACCTGACCTTGCCTCTGAGGTATGATCTTTCTTTCTTCACTTTCTTTCATCAACAAACATCTATTTTGGCTACATGGATCTCCTTAGTACCACTCATCTAATAATCGATTACACCCCAGCCTCTGCTCCTATCAGTTTATTGAAACTGAACTTGCTGTCGTTGTTGGTCCTCTCTCCAAGTCTCATTCTTAGTGCTTCTTAGCACTAAGACATCTTCTTAGTACTTATTCTCTTCTATCTCTCTATCTCTGCATCCTACAGAGAATTAAGCAGTGGTCAACTTGGATGTTAGACATCTTTCTCCTGATGCAGGGGCCCTTTGTATACACCTCTCATGGATTATTTATTCAGCATCCATTTCAGTACTTCCAAGGATGATCACTACTTGGTGAGGTAATAGTAATTGCTTAAACATTCTTCCTTATGTGGAGCCAAAACAGCCTCCTCCTAGCTTCTTTATTCATTAATTCTGGTTTTGCTCTCTTCTTCTATATAAAATAAGTTATTCATTCAATTAAATTTGGTTTACTTTAAAAACATTGGGTACCTGTTATATATAATATGCTATGCGCTAAAATAAACAAACGCTAAGATATCAAAAAAGACTTTTTAGTTTTTTTTCAAAAAGGAAGAAGATGTATAAAAATGCAATTGATTCAAAGTTTGGGTAAGAAGATAGAAAGTTACCAGATGAATGCATTTAGTCCTTGAGTTTATGAGCTAGTTTGATTCCCCTTTTATATGGTAACCATTAATCAAACAGATATTATTACTGCTTACTAAGGGATAGGCATTGTTCTAGGCGCTAAGGATACAGTGGTGAAGAAAATAGACAAAAGCTCTGCTCTGTAGAACTGATTTGCTAGTGGAGAGCATAGATATTAATCATGTGAAAACATTATATAATTTTAGATAATGTTAAGTTCTTCGAATAAAATAAAGGGGGATTTGGGTTCTTTTGAATAATGTAGTCATGGAAGAGCTCTTGGAGGAGGTGGCATTTGCACAGGTACTTGCTAAATCAAAGAGTGGTCCATGAGGGGAAACAGCAAAGGGAAATGCCCAAAGAATAAACATGCTTGACATGTTTGGGTAGTAGCAAGAAGGTTAATGTGATTGGAGTGTAATGAACATAAGACTATTAAAAGATGAGATTGAAGAGGTAGGTAGGGACCAAATCATGTGGAGCCTTCTGGGCTATGGTAAGAGGCTTGGATTTTTATTCTGTGTGATGGAAAGTCATTGGAAAGTCACATGCTCTGATTTATATTTTAATCTAGCTACAGCATGAACCGCCTTTTAAGGGACAAGAGACATTTAGGTGGCTGTTTCATAGTCCAGGTGCGAAATGATGGGGATTAAGGTGGTAGCTGTGGAGGGGTTGGGCCGTATTGGATTCTAGATATACATGCATTACAGAGCTGACTTAACTTGCAGATGGATTGCATATAGAGCAGGGATTGCATATAGAGGGAAAGAGAGGAATATGGATGACCGTGTGGTTGGATAGATGGTGGTGCTGCTGAGATATCGAAGACTTGAGGAGTAGTATATTTGGTGCAGAGAAAAATGCAGGTTTTTTTGTCTGAATTATTTTGAGGTACTTCCGGTGTAGAAATCTATTTGAGCCTTGAGATTGGAAGGAGTCAAGACTAAAGATATAAATTTGAGAGCCACCTGCATAGGGATGATATTTAAAGCCACGAATTTGGATGTGATCACTTAGGGTGTGAGCCTAGGTAGCTGGGGAAAAAAAAAGACAGGTAATGGATCCTGGCACGTTACATTTGTAGAAGTTATGAAAAGGAGAGGCAGAAAGGAGATAGCAAACACTGACCACTGAAGCGGGAGGAAGCTGGGATACTGCAGTGCTACTGAAGCCAGCAACGAAAGTGTCTCACAAATAAGGGAACGGTCAACACGGTTGAATGCAGATGAGAGGGGATGAGACGGTAAATTGACCATTGAATTTGGTGATTTGGGGTGGTGACCTTTGTACAAGAAGTTCCGGTAGAGAGTCAGAGGAAGAGTGGAATGTGAGTAGACAATGTTCTGCCCATATTAGGAGGCGAGTGCTGCAGGCCTCGTCTTCTTTTACATCCTGTACTTACTGGTTCTTTAAGCTGTTCCTCACATGGTCTAGTTTTTAGATTTTTAGTTTTTTTTTTTTTTTTTTTCCAATTCCTCCTGGTCAAGCCACCTCAAAATGAGCTTGAGTGTTTCTAGGTAATGCTCAGAACTGAATATAGTACTCCACGTGTGATCTGTCCCATGTGGAATACATCAGGAAAATGACTTCTTTCATTCTAAGTATTCTACATCTGTTACTACAGCCTAAGGTAGATTGGATTTCTTCTTTTTTGACAACCATGTTGAACTTTTTTTTTTAAGATTTTTATGTTTTATTGGCTATAAAGGATAAAATATGGAGTAAAAGGAAGCAAAATAGTATTTTGTTAGGTCGGGGGACAGATTTATGCTTTAACTAACAGAATAATCAGAAGGTCATAAAGATCAGAGTCTGTGTGTGTGTGTATGAGAGAGAGAGGGAGACATTGAACTTTTGATTGATATTAAGTTATCATATAAAAGCTCTAAATCTTTAACACACATATTATTTCAAAACTACTTGTCCATCTTATTAATATATAGACCTTTTTTTTCTTTTTCTCTTTTTTTTTTTTTTTTGAGTTAAGTGCCGGCCTTGATGGTTGTCACTGTTGTACTTTATCTTGTTTGATTGGGCTTTCCAAGGTTTATTTTGGGTCCAAATTCTGTCAGTCAAGGATTGAGATCATCTTTTTATAAGCAGATTCCTATGTTTTCATCCAAGTTACATGCTTTAGGGAAGAGGATGGGTATAAATTATAAGTTACTGAAAAATATAAATGTAGATGGGCCAAAGGCTGTTTTAAAATTTAATTCAGCAATAAGGAAGCCCCACAAAGTCAGAGAGTCTGGTTCTTACTTGCTCAAGATCAGAGCCAGTTGGATACCGTTGTCACCTGGATGTGTCTGGACTGGTACCCCAAAGCTCTTTCTAAACTGCATTGGTCCATTTTTCTCATCCAGTTGCAAACTTCCCCAACTGTACCATTATTCTACACACCATTCTTTGTCATGGTATCAAAGACCTCATGGGAAATTTGGCTAAATGTCTTCTTCAAATCAAGATTCTTGATATTTACATTTCTCTGAATCACCAGTCTAGCAATCTTAATAACAAAGATTATCAGGTTCTATTTTAAAAATTATGTTAATAATAGTTTGTAGTAATTAACATTTGTTTACCATATTGTGGTGCTGAGAGTGCTTTAATATATGTTTTCTCACTTAACCATCACACTAAATCATCACAATAACTGAGTGCTACCTCGGATGCTTCATTTTGCAGATGGAGAAATTGATCATCAGAGAAGTTAAGTAGCTTACCCAGGGTTTCATGACTGCTTATAAATGGCGAAACTAGTATGCAGACCACTGACCTGGGAGCCTGGAAATGGGGACCTAGGCAGGTCATTGAGGCAGCGTGTTGTTCATAGGTGATAGGAGGTAGAGGAAAACTGAAACTTGATGCTCCTCTGGATACTCTGGGCTTTGTCAGGCCTAGCATAGTAACACCAGGTATGTGATAGAAGACTGTTTTCAGATGTCCATCACTAGTGAGGAAGTTCTTCTTTAGCATATCATGGGCCTGGATTTTGCGGACTCAGATTTGGAGCTGGGCAGAGACTATGTTGTTAGAACACTGTTATTACTGACAGATGGGCCAGGGCTAGGGCAGAAATGGACCGAGAGTGAACCTATTCTGAGTCCTGGTAATTCTTTCCTCCCTCCCTCCCTCCCTCCCTCCCTCCCTTCCTTCCTTCCTTCCTTCCTTCTTTCTTTCCTTCCTTCTTTCCTAAAGCTGCCACACCATTTGTGTAACAGTCTGATTTAGAACGTTACTGTGAATTTGTGCAAGTTACAGCTGGTATTATGCCAGTCTCCAATTTAGAGGTTCAGTGATAGTGATAATGATTTTCAATAGTCATCAAATCTTTAGGTTATTTAAATGTCCTGAAAAGCAAGACTTTGTTATTAGTCAGACTTGAGTTCAAGACCAAGCCCTCTACTTACTAATTGAAAACTTGGACAAGTTGTTTAACCTTTTATTTATTCATTCATAAAATGGGGAAAATGATAATATATACTATATATATGGCATTGTCATGGGGACTAAATTAGTTAATGCACATCGAGTATTTAGCACAATGCCTGATGCATCCTAAGAAGTCAGTAAACATTAGCTGTTGTTGAGTTGTTCTGGGTCAGTACCCGATGTATTTAAGTCACTGCTTCTTTACAGTTTCTTTTCCCATATAAGGTTTCAGTTTCATCTTGGCCTTGCTTGCCTTACCCTTTTCAGTTTGAAGATCGTTCTCCTTGGTGGAAGAGATGAAAAGCAAGATAAAAGTTGGGTACCTCTACCTTCTCTCTGTCATCTTTTAACTTTTCCATCATCAGACAAAGCTATTTTTATCACTTCCTGGATCATTTTCTTTTGAACACAGCTTTAACAAGTCTTTCACCATTTTTTTTCCTAAACTTTAACCACTTTTCTTACAAGTTTATCCTTATGTTTATATATAACGTATATGTATATATACACGCATATAAATATATAAAAATTATATATATATAAAGACCTGTTTTTATACATTATGGGTAGATCCTTATCTTACATGCATTTTGTTAAATAATCTGATTTAATCACAGAACTTTCTGGGTATCTATATGTCTCTTTTAAATATATTCTGCATTGGGATTATTAGCTATTATGTAGCCAGAATCAAGTAATTTAAAGCAATGCATCTCTTTTGAATCACACTGGCTTTGTAGAAATGTCCATAGGCTGAAATTTGTAATTTCCAACTTTTAATTTTCCTTGAGAAACCATCTTACTAAATTACACATCTTACTCTCCACAGCATAGTCTTTCTAAGCTAATATCGAATCCACTAGAATGTGATCATTTTCTCACAGGAATATCATCAGTTCTATCTACGTAACTATCTAGGACAGCGGCAGACAAACTATAGCTTGCAGGCCAAATCTGGTTTGCTATTTGTTTTTGTAAATAAAAGTTTTTTTGTAAAACAGCCATATCCATTTGTTTAACATATTGTCTGTGGTTTCTTTTGCACTACAAGGGCAAAATTGAATAGCTGTGACAAAGACAGAAACCATGTAGCCCACAAAGTGTAAAATATTCACTTGCTGTCACATCACAGAAAAAAAAATTGACTGGCCTGCTTCCTGGAGACATTAAACCCCTTGTGGTAGCTCTCCTCAAAGATTTTTTAACCTTCTAGGAAATACTGCTGTCAGGAGGAAAAATCAGATGCTCTGTTTAAAAAGAATTAAACTCTGGCATGTCTAAATAATTGAAATCTCGTATTGCTAACATATCTTGCCTTTCTGCCAGTTTTGTGATTTCTTTCAGGAAGTATTTTCAATATCCTCTGTCAGGCAAAGATGCTCGGTGGTCTGCTCTTAGTGTGAGAATATTTTCTGTCTTGTTTTATCTTTCATCCAAATGCTCTCAGCTATCTACCGTGGTTCGTGAATTCTCTTACAAATCTATACGTCCTTAAATGGCTTCTATCCTTTTTTAAATGCAGGCAGAGCCAGGTAGGCGGTAAAGTCCTTGACTTTGTTCATTTGCCCCAGACTTGCTCTGTTCCTTATGCTTCAATTGTTGGACGTTCTTCCCCGCTCTCAATCAGGGTCCATCCACGCGGCAGGATGGTATTGGAGAGGAGCTGGAGCAAGAGAGTCATTGTACAAGGTGATCCGAGTATATGCTGTCAACTGGAGAAGGAAAAATCTAGCCAGGAGAGCAGCTCCTTCTTCTGCCTGGGAAGAAAGGATTGGGTACATTGTTTAGGAGTGGATGATGGCTTAAGGGTACATCAACAGGCAAAGGTCAGTACTCCAGACGTTCAGCAAGGTCCAGAACAAGAAAGATGAACCCGGAAGTTACAGGTACAAACCAGGGTTGGATGTTGCTTTCTTGTGGTTGGTTGTGTGCAGGCACAGCTTCTTAAAAATGCAGGACCATCGCCGTTCCGCGACCCAGTTGCTCTGTTTCCATCACCTTAACAGTTTCTGCCTTCTTAATTTGCACGCCTCCATTTTCTCTCCCTGTCTGAGTGTGTCCTTGCTGAATTTATGTCCTGTCTAAACCACGGCTTCATACAAATAGGAATTCAGAAGCTTGCTCATTCTTGCCTCTTTTTCGTTGCCTGTTCTGATTCTCAGTCACTGAAGTTTATTCTTTTTGTGTACCTCAGTGTTCTTTATCCGTGAACCCTTCGAATTGCAAGAAGAAAACATTTTAGTCAGGAAGAGAATTATGAGAAAAGAAGAGTTAATGGACTAATGGAAAAGTCTGACGTTCTGTATTTTAACAATAGGTCATTCACAGTACTTATTGCAAGAACCATTAAAATCATCAACAGGTCATTAGTGTGGACTTTGAACTAGCTCATCAAAATCTCACTATTAATAGTTTTAATAGCTTTGAAACTGTTTCTTCAGAATGCTTTCCTTAGTTAGGAATTAAAGGTGAGGCAAATGACTGTGGCTCCCTTGGTTTTATGGTAGCGAGGGAGGTTCGGGGTGTTTGGGGTCATTTCCAAAAGTGTGAGGCTAATGTTGTGGAGGGCGGTAGACCGAGTTTGCTCATAAACATCTCCTGGTGCCAACTGTCAGGGCAGTGATATAGTGGGTGACCTGCTGAGCCATGCAGACATTCCTTTTCAAAATGGCGGAAATCAGAAAAGGGACCCTTGCTTTGAAGATTTTGTCAGCAAACCTCTCAGCCGTCCTACTTTCTTTTGCAGTCCTTCCATGACGTAACAGCTGTCATTTTGTTAGAGCCTTTTCTAACACCGTACTCCTAAATTACCCCTTAATTCCTTCCTGCTATGCTGTTCTGTCATGTTCTGTGTAAGAGGATTTTTCAGAAACCAGAGTCCTAGATGGGTCAGGTCACACAGGAGGCCTTGAACTTAGTAAGAGACTGGGAGGTGCTGAGAGCTGCTCCTAAGGTGGAGCCAGGCAAAGTGGGCATCACTAGTGGAAGGCAATGCTGCTGCTCCAGCTATTTTTAAAAAATTGACCTCTTAGTGTAGGAGTGGCCTTTGCTCCAGGTGTACATTAGAGGAAACCCGGATTGTGCCCATGTGTTGTTACAGCAAAGATTCCATTTTCGTTTGCGATATCGGGTGGGGAGGGTTAGCATTTCTATCATCGTCTTCGTTTTTCCTTTATTGTTATAGTTTAAAGGAAGGTTTTGTCCATATCCGTGCCGGGGTATGGATAATGGAGAGGGAGGAAATATTACTTTTGTACCCATACCTCTAATTTTATAACTGAGAAAATTAAGAAAAAATGTGGATTAGCATTTACAGAGAGTAAGAAGATCTTCCACAGAAATAGAAAGGTTAAAATGAACATCATGTGCTTTGGAGGAATATGTGAATCATTGTCAGGATGTGAGAGATTGGATATAGATATCAGTATAAAGAGAGAGATGGATATTCTTCCGTTTGCCTCCTCTAAGTCTACTTCCCATCCTTTCACTCTGCTTTGACCACCGTGAGGCTGAACCCAGTTTATCAGATCAGTGGGCTCCCTGCTGAGCCAGTTAGGATTGGCCAATGGGCTACATGGCAAGAGAGAGCATCAGGAAGGTGAGGTTAGATGGCCATTCCCCCAGTTTCCTTTGTCTCTCCTGTGCTGTACGTTCAGAATGGCTGCGTTCTTCTCCAAATGACCATAGCTCCCTTAGGGTTGTCCCTCTCTCAGGTACAGCTCCTGATGCCTTTTAGTCATTAGCTCCCTCACTTTGCCTCCTCGGGAACCCAGGGCTAGTCACAGCGGCCGGTATTGCCAGACCCAGGATGTGTCAGCACCCCTCGTTGTTTTCCCTTGACTCCGCCCATGCCTTTATAGTCTCTTTGTTAAACTCTCCTCAGTCTCCCCATTTGGGATTGCCATCTGTTTCCTACTGGGACCCTGACTGATACAATACTTGATACCTTATACCTGTATATAATATACCTATTACTATGTACCCCTTTTCTGTGCTGTATGTGGCGTATACCTCAGGCCTTTCTAAAACACTAACCATGATGTGGCACTAGCGAGCTCCCCTTGCTCAGAGATTCCGGGAGAAGAAAACAACTGGGATCGAGTTTCCTATTCTTTCTAGGCTAAGAAATGGATCTTGGTTCACTCCAATACTGAGGAGAAAATTCTTCCTTCCTTTCTGAATTCTCCCTGTAAGATAGGGGCCTTTTTAGTTGTTGGCAGAGCAGCTTCTTCTTGGCCCAAGACTTCTGTAGGCAAGTTATCATGGAGGCAATGTAGGATTTGTTGGGTGACAGAGAGCATCCAGTTGGGCTGAGGATAAGCTGGCATCACCCTTAGTCTTCACTGCCCTTCTTGAGCGTGGGTGGCTGTTTTTTGTAATCAGCAAGTATGGCACTGGAACATGTTAGCCTCAAGCAAGATGGTGGCCTCTTTACATGGTCTCCACTCAGGAGAGCAGTGCTGTCAAAGCTAGTCTGTCTTTAGCATTTATCCCTTTGCCCCTGGATAGCCTGATCCATTTTTATTACACTTCTCTAAACTCCACTGGGTTTATTCTCTCTCTTTAAAGTGAGGAGGTACCTAATAATTCAGACAGTGTACCATAGAGGTCACTTATTATGGTTGTACTTTGCTAATGTCTAATGTATTGTACTTTATGCAGTATAGAACTTTAATAGCATTAAAAAGTGCCTCATCTCATTGCAATCTCATGTCTGATTCTCTGCTTTCACCTTAGTTCTCAGGTTAGGTGATTTGTTCTGTGGTGTGAATAGTAGAACCATTTCTACTTCCCCAAAAATGTCAACGTGAATTCTATTCGAGTTGAACCAAAACATTGTGATTTTTAAATTACCTTCTTTGTTTCTTATGCTAATGTTTGAAAAGTTTTTTGAGAATTGCCGAAAGGTCAGATAAACAGAATATATACTCCAGATTTAGGAGAAGCTGTTTTTCTATTAGTTGGGCTTTTTGGTTGCAGTCCACAGAAGATGATACTGTCTGACTTAGGGGGGAAAACAAAGAAGTATATAAGATTTAAAGGGAAAGTAAAGGGGTGGGGTGGGGGGAAAGCTACAGGATCTGGGTTGCAAGAATTAACAAATAATTTTTTTCTTCCAAGGATATACTGATGGAGCAAATGATGCTTGATGGTTCTTTGATTTCTAAAGTCTTCATGATACTTTGCTTAAGATTCAAATTCCAGGGAGAGGGCCCCTTTTTGGTCCCACATGGGACAGCTTGTTTGACAGTCCCTTGGAGGTTTAACCCACTGAGTTAGGTAAGGGGTTGCTTCTCAGAGCATCACCAGGTGTTGTTAACCAGCAATGGGAAGTGAGTGCCTGGCAGGCGGGCAAAGCCAAGAGATGTCCACTTTAGCATCTTTCTTTATTTTTCTGTTTATCTCTCTTCCAGATCATTAGCTAAGATGTTAAATAAAACTGGACTTACCACGGGTGCCACAGGCTCCCCACCAGGCATGCCTCTGACTATGTACATTATCACTGATAATTGTTCATTTGCCTTTAGTCAGGTTTTAGCCTCTGTGATGAGCTTCATACTCCTGCCAGTTTGAATTTCATGTAAGGGGTAAACTTTCATGAGCGGCTGTATCAGTTTCCTTTTAGAGTCAAAATGTATTATTTCATTGACCATGTGCTCTTCTCTACTAATCTTGTAATCCTACCCCAAATGACAGTTCAATTTGGAAGACGGCCATGTGGCCAAAACAGCAGCTTTTCCTAGCCAGCTTCCATTGTGTAAGCGGGGGACCAAGTTAGGACAGAGAGGGCACCCCGCTATCTGCCATTCTGGCTAATGAACTGGAGATGCAATTCCTATTTCAGATGACCTGCTGAAGCCCTTTAGTGCTCTCTGAACCATTGAGGAAAGATCGAATTAGACTTAGTATAGTTATATAATCTAAGTACGTTTTAGGCTATTCGAATCCAGGGAAAATTGGTGATGATAATGGCTAATATTTATGAGGAGCTTACTGTGTGCCAAAGAACTTATGCTTTGCCTGTATCGTCTCTCTTGAACCTTCACTCCAACCCTAATAGCCCTATAAAGTAGGTAAAGTTATTATACTCATTTTCCTAATGCAGAACCTAAGGCTTAGAGGCCAAATAACTTGTCCAAGGTTACACATTTAATAGTATATATTTTATATACTTTAACCTTTGTGCCGTGTTGCTGCTTATGCTTGGTAGATTCTTACCCACCTATCCATCAGTTCACTGATTCCTCAATTCAGTGAATAAGATATGTATCGAGTATTTACAATGGGCCAGGGCCAGGCACCGTTGGAGGCACATGGTACAGAAGACACAGCTGTTTAGACATGGTGCCTTCCTTACCACAAGGGATCTTACATTCTAGTAGGTGAGATAAGATGAGTATGAAAACTAAATTCATTACACATCGCATGCCCTGACTGTGCTATTCAAGCATATATACCATGTTTCTCTGCTTTTATAAGTACTCGGTGCTGTCAGGGCTTGGTGCGTGTACTCCAATTTGAGAAGCATGGAATAGATCAGTGTGTCAGTCAGGATTCACAGAAGCCACCATAGGTATTTTGGATAGGAAGTGGTTTCATACCGGAAATTTGAAGCCTCCAAAACCTTTGGAAGGCTGGGGGAGTGAAGGCCAGAGAAAAAATTTAAATACAGGGACTGCAGTGAAGCAAGTGGGCGATTCTCAGGAGATGCCTGATGTCTCAGGCAAAACCCCGCCTTTGCTATGTGCTGATGCCCAGGTACCTGCTTCCAGGTGTACCTGGAGTGTAGTAGCTTCTTGTTCTCTTCTGCCTTCCCCATCTTACTCTAGTGCCTCTCACTGATGGAATCTAATTAGAAACTTGCTAGCAAGAACATCTAGGAAAGGTAGTGTCTAGACTTTAGAGACCTGCATACAGGGCAGGGCTTAGAGATGTGAGAATGGTGCAGAGGGATCAACAAACAATATCCTGCACAGTTACAACATGACATCTTTGGCCTTGGATAAGGCAGTTATCATCCCATTCCTTTTTTTCTCTATCTCAATCCTATCTAAGCTTTTCAACCTTCTCCTTGAAAAGCAGAAGTGCCAGGGGATGATGTTTCAGTGAGAAACATAGCAAAGTTGGGGAAATTTAGTTTGACTCTCTTCCTTTTTTTATTTCACTTCACTACTCTCCACCTTCTCGGTTCTCCTCTTCCCATCTTTTAGGGAAGAGAAGAGCCGTTCATCTCAGGATTGTACTTGGATTCCTTTGGGGGCTTTTTATCATTCTAGGCCTCTTCAGAGATAAGCTCTTTCAGGGAGACTCGGGGTGAAAAGCTGAATTGATTGAAAGGATTTGTGGTGATTCCTCTGTTGGAACGTGATCTTCCTCCTGTGGTAAAGGGTCTTAAATGCTCCAGCCAGTTCATCTGCAGCATCGCTGATCTCATTTTCAAGAGGCTTCTGATACGAACCCAGAGAAGGTCTTTTTTTCTTTTTTCTTTTTTTCCTTGATCTCTGAGCTCCCATCAGCCCTCAGAATGGGGGTGGGGGGCTTTTCCGTTCCTTTCCAAGATGGCTTTGTCTTCCGCAGCTCCCAGTTTTCAAGCAACATCTTGGCCAAAAGCTTTCTTTCATTCGTTTTGGTGCTTTCTTACTTTAATCATCACTTTTAACTTAAATGAATTGGTTTAAGTTGATAGACCATCTTAAAATATCTACATCAGATTTTTTTTTGTTATTTTTAGAGTTGTCATTATGCCTGTAAGAATGCCATATGGCCTCTACCTGGCATCTTTCATGTCAGACAAGGCCATTATTTCCAAAAGGTTGGGACCATGCCAAAAGTGGTATTAGGGAATATTAGTTTAGAAAAGACTTAGAATTTTAGAAAAATCTTGAGAGATAAAGGTGATTTAATTTATGTTGTGTGAGTGTTTCATTGCAGTAGTTAGAATAGAATCTGCGAAGAAGAGTAGTTTATAATCTTAAACTTGGCTTTGTTTGCTTTCCGTATGGATTATAAATTGGGACTCCTAGAACTATAAACTCTAAACTGTGTTTAGAAGGTCACCAAGAATGGGGGTGACCTTCCAAACTCTCACTCAGAAGAGTGGAGGTAAGGACGTGCAGGTCTACGTGACTATTTGTGGGAAAATTTAGTTGCATGCATGTTAAGACATTGAAACCAGGCAGGTAGATGTGGAGCTTTTGGGTTTGCACATGGGGGAAAAGGGTTGCAGGCTCAGTGTGGGAATTCCCCGGCATGGAGATTTGGAAGCAAAT
The DNA here is from genome assembly GCF_000151845.1 of Pteropus vampyrus. Lineage (NCBI taxonomy): Eukaryota > Metazoa > Chordata > Mammalia > Chiroptera > Pteropodidae > Pteropus > Pteropus vampyrus. The sequence goes on from NW_011889064.1 coordinate 744,450, forward strand.
GAATCTCTGATATCAGCCGGAGTTAGACATCTTTATTCCTTTTGAGAACAAGTGAAGTATTAAATAAGTAAAATAAATAAAAATAAGTTAGTCGAACTGCCAGCAGTTTTGAGTGGGTGGAAAGATTGAGGAGAATTCTGGAGAAAGAAAGCTGACTTTCAATCCAGTTATTCTGAAAAGACATCACAGGAGGGAGGGACTAAGGAATCCTTTTCCATGTTTATTTTGATAAAAGTCTTTCATTTTGTTACAAATCCCGTATAAGAAAGGAGACTGCAACTTCGTAATGGCTAGTCTATGAATCAAATATCCACAGGCTTTTGGGGTGAGGAGCAAATAACTATCCCTTAAATACATTTTCTTTAACCTTAGTCAACATTTCATTGCAGAATGTGAAATAAATAGAAAATGAAAGAGAACTGGGATTGGTCAGTGCTGTTTGTGACTGATAATTAGGTCAGGGATTAGAAAGCAAAATTTTTGATAGCTGTGTGGACATTTTACTTAACATATCCAGATTTCAGATCATCAGACTCCTATAAATGAATAAATGCATGGTGTTTATCAGTTTCAATTAACTAAGATTTATTAACTACTCTTTTCCATATGCTTTACTTATATCATTGTATTTAGTCTTCCCAGTAATCCTATCAGGTATCACTATATCCCATTTACAGATTAGAAAATTGAGGTCCAGAGGAGTTAAGAGACTTGTCTTTTTAAGTGCACACAAGGAGGAAAGAGTGGACCTGATATCAAAAGCTGAATCTGATAGATGTTGCCGGCAAGTCCAGTGCTTCTTTTCACAGTGCTGCCCCACTTGGTTCCAGTTTCTGGGGACCTGAATTCTATCATTGATATTGCCAGCTGATCACTGTGATGTCTTTATTTGGGAAAATCCACCCAGCATGTCCAAAAAGCCTGGTGAGGTGACCTAATTTATGAGAGGATACAAAAAAAGAAAAAACCCTACCAAAAAATCTGATATTTTCCTAGCATATGGAATAATATGAAAGCAGAAAGAAGCATTTTTGTGTATTTTGAAATTGTCACTTAAAATGAGATATTCTCATATAATGGAATAAATGTTTTTCATCCAACAATTATGGGCTAGTTTCGAATATATATATCTGTAATATTAGCTTCCTATGAATATTCTAGCTTCTTTCTGCACTTTGGGATAAATGTACCTTCTTAAAACTTGATCCCCTAAGCATGGCTAAGAACAGTGGTCCCCAACCTTTTTGGCACCATGAACAGGTGCTCCTATGAGAATCTAATGCCTGGTGATCTGAGGTGGAGCTGAGGCGGTGATGCCAGCCCTGGAGAGCAGCTGCAAATACAGATGAAGCTTTGCTCGGTTGCCCATTGCTCACCTACTGCTGTGCGGCCCGGTTCCTAACAGGCCATGGACCGGTACCTGTCTGTGGCCCAGGGATTGGGGACCGCTAGCCTAGAAGATCAATTTTAAGAATTTTATGGCATATCAGAAAAACTTCCAGCTAGCCCACATTTACTTTGGTCATCGCTCTCTCCTTTTTCTCCTTCTGCATCACTCTATCATACTATACTTACAGCCGCTTTGTAACTTTCTGACATTCCTCTCATTAAATTTACTGTCATTTAGCATCTCTTCTTTTTTTAAGTACTGCAACAGTTCCTAACACAGCCAGCCCACTCTCATGGCTGCCAGCTCCCTCTGAAATCTTTCGATCATCCTATGGCGAGCTGGCTACCGGCAACAACAGTAGGGTCTCTTCCACAAAACAGCAAACACGGATCACATACTCAGGTTGCTGGGGATTTGTAAAGGAAGCTGCAGGCTTGATTAGCAGGATCATGGGATCTTGTTTGCAGGGCTCGATTTGGAGCCTTCTTATAATGAAGTGCGCCTCAGAGGAACGTGGTGTTCTCAGACTGGCTGTATGAATTTAGGGAAGAGGACCAAGGGGACCAGGAAAGACCTGGAAGACTGAGAGGCTCCAAACCAAGAATTGAGCCAGTTTTCATGCTTGTCCCAGTGGAGAAGGATCAGTTCACCTTCTGTGCTTTTACTGTCTTCCTGTCTTTTTCCTGAAATGTAACTTCCCCTTTACCATCCTTACCCAGCAGATTTCTATCCATTCCTCAGTCCCAGCTCAGAGACAACCCTTGGGAAAGCCTTTCTTGACTTTCCTGTGGCATGTGCTGCTCCGTTCTCTATGTTCCCAGACAGCTTGAGTGGATCATGTACCTTGTGTGTGGTAATTACTTGTTTATAGATTTGTTTCTAACTGTGCTTGGAGCCCTTATTGTCATCTGTGCCTTCCTGGCCTGTAGTGAAGACTTGATAGATGTTTATCAAATAAGCAGATGGGTTTCCCTCCTATCCTCACTTTCTCTTACTCAGGCCAGGGTTTTTGTTTTGTTTTGTGTTTGTCTTGGACAAGTGGCTGAGAACAACCCACACAACATGTTTAACACCCTGGAGTGAAGGTTCTGAAACTACGCAAGGCTCATGCATTCCAAATGAGAGGATGACTTTTCTCTCTCTCTATCCCTTAGGGCCAGTTTCGGTTTGGCAAAGATGATAATTTGTGTATGATTTCAAACCTAACGAACTTTCCGATTTAAAGTAAAAGCTAACTTAATATTCTTTATTGCTTCTTGGAATCTGATCTCTGGCAAGATTAATATACGGAATATTGTGAAGTGAGGTAATTTCTTATGGAGTCTTGACTGAGTGAAATTGAATTGCCAGGGATCTTATTTTCAGAAAGGTTCCCAGTGTTTTGCCCCTCATCTTTAGTCAGCACATGGGCTTTTCGTTGTTGGTGTGAAAGCTCTGCCCTTTGGTGAGATACCCCACAAAGTAATCCCACTGCGGGGGAAACCCTCAGGGACTGTTAAAAAATATACTTGCAATTTACATACAGTCCCTCACATACAGTGAACCAGAGGAAATGTTGATTTCACCTGTATGTTAAAAACACGTCTTCCAGTTGCCTACTGATTGAAGGGGTAGCGGAAGTAGCCTTTGAGTGACCAAGCGTGCCTGCTCCACCAAGCTGGTCTTGATTCAAGTAGCAAAGTCCAAACACAGATACCAGCCAGGTAGTTGGAAGGAAGGTTCAGATTTCTTACTGGGAAGAGTGGCTGGAGTTAGCACTGTGGCAACAACTGGGGGTGGCTCACAGGCCGTGGGGTCCAATACAGGATACAGGAGCCACGGGTCTTATGTGGCTATTTACATTTAAATTAATTAAATGAGATACAAATTCAGTTTCTCAGTTGCTGAGCTGTATTTAAAGTGCTCAGCGGCTACATGTGGCTGCTGTGTTGAACATTGAAGATATAAATTGCTATTATTGCAGAAAGTCCTATTGGTAGTGCTGGTCCAAGGATCCGGAAGCCTATAATATTGCATTTGCAAGATGCCTGACTTTTCCAGAATGGCCGGGAGCAGTCCTGGGAGGTACAGCTTAAAATAGAGAGGTAGGTGAGCAAATAGTGTTGATTAGCTTGTGGCCAAGGGTTAGGTGATGCCCTTGGGTGCAGCTAGCACATGTGAAACATAGCTCGTGGAGTGGGAGCAAACGGAGTGGTTTAGACTCAAGTTGAAATCTAACTAAGTTATTGTGTGAGTTGTGCATGCCAGCACCTATGTTGATTGCTTTAACCTTTGTTACTTTATGTCTACCTCTAGGATAATGGCTACTTGCTTGCTTTTTATAGATGGGAAACTGAGGCTCAGAGGCACTAAGTAAATGTGAAAGGCCACACAGTGCAAGGTCCAAGCTGGAACCCGGTGCTCCTAACCTTAAGTTTACTGCTTTTCTAGCTTTAGGGGTGAGGAAGGAAGTAGGGTGCAGGTGCACATAGGACCAATAGTTAAAAGGGAAGACATTAACTTGAAGTTAACCTGGTCGCTCCATCCACTAGGCCCTTGGAGCCTGGTTAGTGCTGAACCACCTGCTCAGGGTCTGTTGTCACAGGCTGAGGCTGAGGTAGAGTTTCTTTCTATGAGTTGCTTAATGAATGGAATGAAGATCTGCTGAATTTAGAATCAAAGATTAAAATATAATAACAAGAATGGTAATAATTAGTATGTAGAGGTATTGGTCATTGTGCCAGATACTGTTCTAAGTGTTTTTGGTAAGTTAACTGATTCAATTCCCATAACTACCCTATGGGGTAGGTACTGTTATTTTACCCCTATTTTAAGGATGAAGACACTGAGGTTTGGAGAGGTAAAGTAAATTGTCCAAGATCACACAGTGAGGAAGTGGCACCTTAGAAACCATTATCTCCATTTGTGGCCAGTGCAGATGGCCTTGGGGCAAGGTGGGTGATGTAAATGCTAGAAGTTGCTGAATACAATAGAGTAGGGGACAGTGGAGAGTCGGAGCGCATGCTCAGTCTAGTGTTTTTTATTCACATAACACAGCAACAGCAACACCTCTGAGAGGCCCAGCCACAACTCACCCGCAGGTGGCATATTGCAGACTAGCAGAGTGTTTGCAACTATTTATTTTTCAGGTGTGGAAGCAGAGGCCTAAAAGGATGAAATGACTCACCCAGTGGCAGCACCAGCAATCCAGTACCTTTTATAAACCTTTACCTGCCTCTGGTACTACGGTTCTAACCCTTTCTTAGGATAGCTGGTTCTCAAAGGGGACACTGCTTAGAAGTTTATCTGGAGGCGCTCATGTGAGTCAGGGTATAAACGCTGTCCTCTTGTCATCCATTTCACTTCGGCCATTCCATGTGTCTTGGGTTGTATGAGAGTACGGTTGACAGAGGAAGGGCATCAAGGGTGTCGAATAGAAGGTTCTAGTCTTTAAAACCATGTCTTAATACTGGTTTCTTCCTGTGCTAGAATGAGACGTTTGTTTTAGAAAAGAAAAGGAAGTGTAAACATGGCTCCTTCGGGGGTAAAGATATATTTGGGATCCTCCATCCATGCCACGGGGACTCTGGGTATTGGATTTGCATCCTTTTTACGTGGGCTCAGTGATACCCACTGCTACTGTTATTCTTGATTCAAGTAGAAGGGGGACGGATGGTTTGAAGGGCTCAGTCATTCCTCTCTAATGGAAGGATTGAGGAGTGAGGGGAGATGTTATCAAACCCACTGAGGCATGCATAGGGTCTTGATTCTAGCCTACAGGACCGGGAGTCTGCCCACCCCCTCTTCTGAGCGGAGACCCTGGGAGGGACCCTGGGATTTGTGATGCACATCCTGACCCTCCTCTTCTTGCTTCCCCATGTTGGGAAGCACCCAAACTGAAACTTAGTTTGCACTTTACAGAGTGTACATGCATTGACCCCTCCCAAATAAATCTATGAAAGATAGTATATTCAGCTCCATTTTATGGATGAGGAAACAGAGACTCTTAGAGGCCAAGTCACATTGAAAAAAGTAGTTTGAACTAAGCACCCCCAAATCTTAAGGCCATGCTCCTTCTACACTTATTCACCTTGACTCTTGTGGAGGACAGTGTAAATTCAGACAGATTCAGGCTACCTTAATTTGGCCACATCCTAATCCTATGCCCATGAGTACATAGCTCTAAGCAGAAGGCTGAGGTGAGCCTGTTCCTCTCAAACACCTGCTGTACTTTCTGAAACCGTAAAGGTTTTAAATCATATAAAATAACAGCTTCAATAGGAGTATTAATTCCTTACTAGTATTGTTCACACATCGTTTCTTATAAAGGTAAACATGTGAAAAGTTATTCACTGTTCCCTCTCACTTTATGTATCACTCGTTTTTTCCTTTCTTTAGCTTCCAATTGTCTCGCCTTTCTTTTGCTTTTCTCTTTTTCCTGTTTTTCTATGAGTGGCAAGAAACCCCAGTTGGTAATTATTCACTGCATACAGTTTTGAATTGCACCCAGAGTGAATGTCAGCCTGTGATGGAAGAGCTGCGGCATCAGCTCCATCTTAATGACCACCCCGTGCTTCCTGGGGAGGAAGGCAGTAAGGAGCCATCCATAGCAGACACCTTCTCTGTGTCAGGTGCAGTTGCTGAAGACAGAGGTGGGAGCAGGTTGCGTGGGACTTGGAACATTCCTGCCCCTTAGTGGCCCACGCCCTGGCCCTGCATTTTGGGGCTGTTTTCCTCTCTGCCTGCCTGCCATGCACACCGTGGCTGAGCTTCGCCATCCTGACGGCACAGGCATGTCAAGCCTGTGGCTCTCCTAGGCTACCTGCTAGACTATAAGCTTTCTGCCTAGGCTATAAGCTTTCTTCATGAGGAGATGGGGGGCGGGGGCGGGGAAAGAGGAGAATGAAAGAGCCCGAAGCGAACAGGTGCTTGAATACCTTCTCTGTGTGTCTGCAGCTCCTCCACTTCCTGCAAGGGAGAAATGACAGCGATTGACCCCTAGCCTCCTGTGTGAAATCTTTGCCACCATCCTGTCATTGTGGGGGTACCTGTGTGTGCACTGGGGTGGAAAAGGAGCCTCAAGCTTAGATTTGGAGTTCTGACAGAGGGAGAGAGATCATCTTCAAAGGCACGGAAGACAAGGGACCCTCCGGAAAGCCAGAAGATAGGATTTTGATTTATTGTCTTATGTGAGCAGGTAGCCTAGGAGAACTGTGTAAAGAATAATAAATATTGACACAGACTCCACAAAGGTTGCGGGTTGGTTTGGTTCCCCAGGCTATGAAGTCAGAGCAGACTTTGGAGACTAATTCACATTCCTGGCCGAGGCCCTCTTGCAGCTCACTTCTGGAGGTTCTTCCTGTCTCTTCCTCCCCACCTCCAACTTCTGCCAGAGAATCCGATCCTTTCTTAAAGTCCCCTTGAGGCTAATTCACCTATGTGATCATTCATTTCTTTATTCAGAAATATCATTTTATTCTACTTAAGCTCATTATCGCTTAGTTTTTTTTTTTTTTCTAATAAATTCTGTGCTAAACACTAGAGATATAAAAAGGGATGGGATACAGTCATTTTCTGGAGTTGTTCCTGGTTTAGGAAACAGACAGGACTCAATATGGTACTTTCACAACAGAGATTTCTACAGAGTCTGATATAAGAACAGATAGGGGCCTGAAGGAGGGCCAGACCAGGGCAGTGCGGGAACGATTGTGGATGCCTTTTAAGTGAAGGGGATGCTTGAACTGGCTCAATAAAGAGATTGGGGAAGGGTGTCCCAGGCCCCCTGCAGCATGGAGATGTCAGAAAGCACAACAAATTCAGAAACCTTCAAGTAAGGGGCGATGGATGAGTTACCGAGGGGGTCATGCTGTGAGAAGAATGTGAATATCTACGACAGATGCAAACCACAAGGATCATTTTACGTCATGCTAACGGGATTTATTCAGACTACAACCTGAGATTGCGGGAATTCACTGAAGACTCTTTAAACAGAGGAGTGACACAGTGAGATTTACATTTTATAAAAAAACTTTCTTGGGAAATGGTATGCAAGAGGGTTGCCCAGAGTGGTGTGAACTGGTGGCAGAGCTCATTCGTTTAGAGGCCTTCGCAGTGATCCCAGCCAGAAAAGATGAAAGTATGAGCCAGAGCAGGGGCAGGGAGATGAGGTCAAGGGAAGACTTGGGTAAAGGGATTAGCTAGGGGCAGGAGGGCTGCACCTTTTCTGAGATCAGAGAGAAGGGAGAGAAGAAACCGTATATTGCTAGAATAATTATGTCCACATATTTATCCCATTTTATCAAACAAGTCCAATTCAATTTTCATCCTTGCACCTAACACCTTATAATGGCCTTGACTCTTGTAAATACGCTCTGCAAGAAATCTGGAGGTGTTTATTTGTGTGTCCTATCAGTTTTATAAGACTCTAAGCTCTTCCAGGAAGGGCACACAATGTAATTTATCCATCTATTATGTGCAGCATTCAGCACACTGGGAATACTTAATAAGTACTTAATAATAATAAGATCTGAGCCCCAGGAACATTATTATATTTGTCAGTGAAGGAATAAATAGGTTTGGAAGCTGTTTGTCTCTGTTTAAATTTTATAAGAAAAAAAATCTTGCTTATTTGAACTTTTGAACATATTAAAACCCATTCCTGAAATATAATATAGAATATCTTCTGCCCTTGATTTCCCTAAGTAAATATTTTAGTTGGCTTAATTATAGATTGTTTCTTAAAATGTAGGAGGTGGTATTTATTTGTTGTTCAATAATCTCTGATAATCAACGTATCTTTAGAAATAGAGGTTTTGTTTACAAAGATGGTTAATATTTTCTATTTCAGGTACCTTTTATCCCCCCTGATATTTATATAAATCTGAATATCTACCAGTAGTTTGTCTCTTATTTGCAACATTCCTTTCTTGTATTCACTCCCTTGTCACATTTATCTTTATTACTCCTGGGTATTCCTCCACACCTGACAGCCCTCTTCTCCTTTTTCTTTCTGAGTCTTTCTAGTCTCTGTCCCAATTTAATGACCAGGGAAATGAGAGCTATCGGGCCACTGTATACAATGCATTTTCACAGTGCATCAGTGCTGGGCACCAGACTGTGCTGTGTGTGCCCCATCTGTTATAATGCATCCAGTCCATATCTTTCTCTGAGACTTGGATGAGCCTGATCAGAAAGTCTTACTGGATTTAAAAACAAAGCTCAATATTTCCTGCCTTCCTCCTACATTCGCGCTCTGTATCACTAGGATACACAACACATATCCAGCGGGATAACACATAACCTGAAGGTTATTATTACTAAGCATTGCAATATGAACAGTAGACTTCTGACCTCTCTGTATTGAACCCAGGTAGTCCTTATCAAAAATAAGTTCTCATGAGTGGATAGTTTTTATCTACTTCGGTTGTTCTCACAGCCAGTCCAGGGTTCACATGGACTTCTACACATGTAAAAAATAGTAAGTCAGGTTTAAATGAAGCCCTATTCACTACGGCCTGCCTGTGCCATAGCATTTGGAGCACCAAAATTTTGCCTTTTGTGCTGCCCAAAGATCAATGGTGTTGATCTAGCTTCAAGAAGGTAGAAGGAGAAAAGGTAGTATCTTCTTGTCACTTTCCTGGAGCCTGCCCTCATTTATGAATATGAACCAGTGCCTGTTTGTACTAAGCACGGTGTGTATACACAATCCCAGGGCTCCTTCTCCTGATCACTTCCACTAACCAAGCAAGCATTTCTCGATTCCAGCAAAGTGGTCCTTCTCTTTTGGAGCAGTCTAGCAGTGTGCTTCGTGCTGTGCACTTATCAGACCACTTTGAATGTACTTTCTTTAATTCCAGGCAATCACTGAATATACTCGGGTGCATTTTGTAAGAAGTCTCAAGCAAGAGAACATGACTTGATATAAGTCATAGAAGAAACTGTAGCAGGAAATGGAAGTATTTAACTAGGAGAGAAGATCAGGGCAGGGCGATTATTAACAGTCTGAACTGTCTCAAGATAGTATATGGGTAAAACAATGGTCTTCAGCATTT
>NW_011889064.1:754674-757689 GCF_000151845.1 Pteropus vampyrus
TTTATCCCATTTTATCAAACAAGTCCAATTCAATTTTCATCCTTGCACCTAACACCTTATAATGGCCTTGACTCTTGTAAATACGCTCTGCAAGAAATCTGGAGGTGTTTATTTGTGTGTCCTATCAGTTTTATAAGACTCTAAGCTCTTCCAGGAAGGGCACACAATGTAATTTATCCATCTATTATGTGCAGCATTCAGCACACTGGGAATACTTAATAAGTACTTAATAATAATAAGATCTGAGCCCCAGGAACATTATTATATTTGTCAGTGAAGGAATAAATAGGTTTGGAAGCTGTTTGTCTCTGTTTAAATTTTATAAGAAAAAAAATCTTGCTTATTTGAACTTTTGAACATATTAAAACCCATTCCTGAAATATAATATAGAATATCTTCTGCCCTTGATTTCCCTAAGTAAATATTTTAGTTGGCTTAATTATAGATTGTTTCTTAAAATGTAGGAGGTGGTATTTATTTGTTGTTCAATAATCTCTGATAATCAACGTATCTTTAGAAATAGAGGTTTTGTTTACAAAGATGGTTAATATTTTCTATTTCAGGTACCTTTTATCCCCCCTGATATTTATATAAATCTGAATATCTACCAGTAGTTTGTCTCTTATTTGCAACATTCCTTTCTTGTATTCACTCCCTTGTCACATTTATCTTTATTACTCCTGGGTATTCCTCCACACCTGACAGCCCTCTTCTCCTTTTTCTTTCTGAGTCTTTCTAGTCTCTGTCCCAATTTAATGACCAGGGAAATGAGAGCTATCGGGCCACTGTATACAATGCATTTTCACAGTGCATCAGTGCTGGGCACCAGACTGTGCTGTGTGTGCCCCATCTGTTATAATGCATCCAGTCCATATCTTTCTCTGAGACTTGGATGAGCCTGATCAGAAAGTCTTACTGGATTTAAAAACAAAGCTCAATATTTCCTGCCTTCCTCCTACATTCGCGCTCTGTATCACTAGGATACACAACACATATCCAGCGGGATAACACATAACCTGAAGGTTATTATTACTAAGCATTGCAATATGAACAGTAGACTTCTGACCTCTCTGTATTGAACCCAGGTAGTCCTTATCAAAAATAAGTTCTCATGAGTGGATAGTTTTTATCTACTTCGGTTGTTCTCACAGCCAGTCCAGGGTTCACATGGACTTCTACACATGTAAAAAATAGTAAGTCAGGTTTAAATGAAGCCCTATTCACTACGGCCTGCCTGTGCCATAGCATTTGGAGCACCAAAATTTTGCCTTTTGTGCTGCCCAAAGATCAATGGTGTTGATCTAGCTTCAAGAAGGTAGAAGGAGAAAAGGTAGTATCTTCTTGTCACTTTCCTGGAGCCTGCCCTCATTTATGAATATGAACCAGTGCCTGTTTGTACTAAGCACGGTGTGTATACACAATCCCAGGGCTCCTTCTCCTGATCACTTCCACTAACCAAGCAAGCATTTCTCGATTCCAGCAAAGTGGTCCTTCTCTTTTGGAGCAGTCTAGCAGTGTGCTTCGTGCTGTGCACTTATCAGACCACTTTGAATGTACTTTCTTTAATTCCAGGCAATCACTGAATATACTCGGGTGCATTTTGTAAGAAGTCTCAAGCAAGAGAACATGACTTGATATAAGTCATAGAAGAAACTGTAGCAGGAAATGGAAGTATTTAACTAGGAGAGAAGATCAGGGCAGGGCGATTATTAACAGTCTGAACTGTCTCAAGATAGTATATGGGTAAAACAATGGTCTTCAGCATTTCCTATTACAAGTGAGCATTATAACTTTAAAAAAGAAATCTGGAGGTTTTTGGAATATTTATGTGTGGTTTTCTTACCTTTTCCCTTGGCTGAGGAGGGCTGGCCGGTAACTGAGTAGGTTTAGCTTCCAGAATAATTTAAATGGCATAGATATTCCTGTGATATTTAGGAAAAGGGAAGTACATAGTGTCATTAATTCAAAATAACTGGAATACGTGGTAAGATGAGTGAGGATGCCATTCTGACCTAGCGAAAGCTGAAGTAGAATTTTTTTTAAAATGAAAGAAAATTAAGTTTTAGGATTTTTAAATGTCATACACATATCTAAGGCATTCATAGGCAGTAATAAGTAAAATGCCATTCGTGCACACCTTTTTAAAGAAAAGGATGAATTGTTTTATCCTGAATTTTAAGAAATATTGAAATAAAAAAGTCTGTCATCTTTAATTTCTTGAGTCCTCATTAATAAAATAGTCTTACCATATAGCCTTTTAAAAAACTGAGATTTTGTACTCGCTTCGGCAACACATAACACTACAAAAACCCCCAAACCTTGAGGTTTAACATATGCACAATAAACAAATCCGAAGTGTATAGCTCAGTGAATCTTTACATGTGTATACACCCACACCGCCAGCACTCGGATACAGATACAGACCATCCAGCTAGGTGGAGGGCTCCCTTCTGCCCCTGTCTAGGCAGCACCACCCCCTGTTCTGATGTAGCCACTGTCTGGACTTCTTGAGTTTCGTAAAGGAAACCAAGCACTATTCGTGGTTGACGGCTTTTGCCTAACAGCTTGTCTGTGCGATTCTTTTGTGTTGTATACAACTCGTTTATGCAAAAAGCTTTTTGTTTTTAAATGGTTCTTCATATTACAAAATAAATCTTTGTCAGAAATGTGAAGCTGGCAGAAATCTTACACAACTTCATGCCTTGGTGCTTTGATTTACAGATGAAGCACCTCACACTAAAAGTTATTAATTTGCAAAGTTAACTAATGCCCAAGTAGCATTGTATGCTCTATCTTCATAGAGGTAGATCTTTTGCAAATATTATTCTCAGTAAGAGTCATACATATAATGTCCGAATTATACATATGAAATGTGAATTATTTAAAATCAAATTATTGATATAAATTAATCCTATTCACTATTGCACTGGCTTCTTGGGTTGTACATTGACATTTCGACAATGACATTTTTAGAATAGTTTATTCCGATTGACCACATAAGGAAATCATTGTCGT
>NW_011889064.1:757739-763536 GCF_000151845.1 Pteropus vampyrus
ATACAACTCGTTTATGCAAAAAGCTTTTTGTTTTTAAATGGTTCTTCATATTACAAAATAAATCTTTGTCAGAAATGTGAAGCTGGCAGAAATCTTACACAACTTCATGCCTTGGTGCTTTGATTTACAGATGAAGCACCTCACACTAAAAGTTATTAATTTGCAAAGTTAACTAATGCCCAAGTAGCATTGTATGCTCTGTCTTCATAGAGGTAGATCTTTTGCAAATATTATTCTCAGTAAGAGTCATACATATAATGTCCGAATTATACATATGAAATGTGAATTATTTAAAATCAAATTATTGATATAAATTAATCCTATTCACTATTGCACTGGCTTCTTGGGTTGTACATTGACATTTCGACAATGACATTTTTAGAATAGTTTATTCCGATTGACCACATAAGGAAATCATTGTCGTCGCGCCCATTCACACGAGTCGTAAAGCCCTATGTACGACAACGTGAACTTGATTTTGCCAGACTAAGTCTTAAACGCACATTCTTTCTCTCTTGGTCTCCCTTTTTCTGTATATCTTTTTTTCTGTCTCTCACATACACACATACATACTCACAAGATAACACACAACACCTACAACAGACTACACATTTCCTAGGGTATAACCATTTATTTATCTCTATATCATCAAGTCAGTAATTGTCTCTCACAACCCTATTGTTTCTGAAACTCAAATTGTTGTTCTTGGGCTTGATTGAATGTAGCCAAAGTATATAATAAGGAGATGGGAGAAGATGGAAGGGTGGTAAAGAAGTGTCCATCAGTGGGTAGTGCACTTTCAGCTTTGATACTGGAGGACGAGGCAAGGCTCAGAGTGCCCGTGGATCTGAGTTAGGAAAACACATACGAGACAGGGTACGTTAAGTGACAGAAGTACAAAGAAATGCTGTTTCATCTCTGGGAATATGGTAAAATGGCTATTCAGGCTATTCTTTTGGCTAAAAACAAGTTAAATAATATGAAAAAGTTATTATTTTAAAGGCATCAAATTGCTATAAAAAACGAGAATCAGGAAGCTGAAATTCAAGGTGGAGTCTCTGAACCAGACATAACCTGCATTATCTTCAGGCAACTATATGAGGAGCTGCCTTGAGACCTAGCAGAAGGGGATGGGCTGGGGAAGTGAAAGAAAACCTGTCTCTGAGAAGCTGTAATCACAGCTGGGGCTCAGCCTGTCAGAGTACCTGAAACCCATATTTGTGAATGGTCAAGAGCACCCCAGCAGGGAATTTAGTTTGAGGTGGTTCTGGGTTTGTACTCTTTGGCAACAGGCAGGAGCAAATGCCACACTTCTCTGGAGGAAGACATCTTTATCCTAGACTGCTGGGAACTGCCTCCCACCTCCATTTTCAAGGATGGTAAGCAGTACCATCAAAGATAACTAGCACACGACAAAACCAGTATGAACCGGAAGAAACGGTAGAGTGAAGAGACAGAGCAGCAACGTCTTCAGGCTTTAGAATCATCAGATATGTATTACATATGTTTTGTAAATATGTTTTGTAAAGCAACCGTAGTTGACCCTTGAACAACATGAGGCTTAGGGGTACCGGAAATCCATGTATAACTTTTGACTCCCCCAGAACTTAACTATTAATAGCCTACTGTTGACGGAAAGCCTTACAGATGACATAAATAGTTGATTAACAGATTTTGAATGTTATATGTATTATATACTGTATTTTTATAATTAAATAAGCTAGAGAAAAGAAAATATTATTAGGAAAATAAGGAACAGAAAATACATTTACAGTATCGTAAGTATTTATTGAAGCAAAATCTTCAGGTAAGTGAATCTGCGCAGTTCAAACTCATGTTGTTCAAAGGTCAACGATACTTACCATAGACATATAAAAGGCAAGTTTAAAAATAACTCCAGGAACTAGCAGAGTATAAAACATATTTTAGAAGATTTATAAAAGAACCAACTAGGGATTTCAGGATTACTGCCTTGCCTGTCCAGCCAGCAGACGGGCACCAGCACTATACAAGTGACCCTGGCCATGGCCCACTGCTGGCTGTGGCCGCATGTCCTGTCTTTCCAGGGCCTGCAACGTGGTGTGAATGCCCGTGTCAGCCTCCGGCATGGGCAAGAAGAAAGAGCGGAAGCTCAGAGCATAATGGCAAATTGTTTAAGATTGTAAACTGGGTCAAGTGTTCTTAGTTCTTAATTGAGAAAATTGTCGAGCTACTATTATAGCTTTTTATTATGAAAACATAACTTCATAGTCTAGTCGATATAACAAACTCTTGAAAAGTAATAGTTAATGGTAATAATATTTATTGAGCTGTTAATATTTGTAAGATTTTGTGCTAAATACTGTACATAACTTAATATCATTTAATTAAACATCTCTATCAAGTAGGCACTATTATTATTCTTGTTTCACATAGTTAAGGAAGCAGGCTCACAGAGGTTAAATAATTCACTCAAGATACAGACTAACCCATAGTTTATATGTATATTCATACATACAGATACATGTATTGTGTATAAATGTATACTTAAAAAAAAAAATGGAAGCATTGCCTTAGTGCAGCAGTTTCCAAAGTGTAGTATTCAGTCTTGTGGGGTTCTCTGGAGACTCTCTTATTTGGGAGTCAACACTAACAGTAATACAAAGATACTTTTTGCCTTTTCATGGTTGTCGACATTTGCACAGATGATACAAAAGCAATAGTGGGTAAACTAATGGTGTCTTAGTATGAATCAAACAATACTAGTAGTTTTTGTACTAGTCACTACCATGTACTCACAATAAAAAATATTCCAGTCATACTCAATTTCCTTGATGAAATATTAAAATGTTATTAATTTTGTGAACTCTCTACCCTTGAATGTGTCTTTTAAAAATATTTTGTGTGATGAAATGGGTAGTATACATAAAGTACTTCTGTGTCTGAAGTATCATGGTTCTTTTGAAGAAAGGTTATACTAAAGGTTATACTTTAAGCAGAAGAAACATGAGCCCAAGATGAAAGGTCTGAGATGCAAAATAGAGTGAAGAACAAGAAATGAATATGTGACTGAATCTAAATAGATATTAACTATTTACAACAATAACAAAAATGACTAATAGTGATAAAAATAAGTCAAGTACATTTTGAAAACAAAATATGTAATTAGGCAATGCAGTTAATAGTGTCAAAGTGTCAAGATTATTGTATCTCGGAGAGAAGGGTAAAATTAACTTTATAAACTTTGATAAATAGACATGTTTTAATTTTCCAGGATAGCTGCTGAAACAATAGAAACTGAGTTTACTTACAATTAAAAGATGGTAAATAAAAATGATAAAAACATTTAAACACCAAAAGAAGGCAAAGAAAGAGGAAAAAAAAAAGAAACACAGAAAAGGTGGAACAAATAGAAAACACAAAATAAGGTGATAAATTTAAGCCCATTAATTAAGGAAACTAAAAATGCTCTAATTAAAAAAAAAAAAACAATTATCAGATTAGGTTAAAAAAATCTAATATGCTGTTTATAAGTGACATACCTAAAACTTAAGGATACTGAAAGAATGAATATAAAAAGTTGGAAAAATATATACCATGCAGTATTAGCCGAAAGAATGCTGATATAGCTATATTAATATCAGATGAAATAGACTTAAGATGAATGAGTCACTTCAATCATTAATTTTTTCATTTACTAGGAAGACATAAAATTTTTAGATTTTGTGAACCTAGTAACATGACCTCAGACTATATGATATAAAAATTAACAGTTGCAAGAGAAATAAAAACATCACAGTTATGATAGGAGATTTAAAAAAATACTCTCAATCACTGGTCACTGATAGAACAATCTAACAAAATATCAGCATGGATGTAGAAGATTTGCCCACTATGATTAATAAACTTTACATAACATATATACAGAATATTACAGTAAAAAGCTGCAGAATACAATTTCTTTCAAGCATATATGGAACATTTAAGAAATTGATCATTTACTAGAACTTAAGTCACATCTCAGTGAATTTCCAAGGACTGAAGTCAAGGTCAAAAAGACCTTACTCTCTCTGATCATAATGCAATTAGCTAGAAATCAATAACAAAAGGATAACTAGAAAATCTTATATATTGAGGGTAAATAACTCATGTGTTAAAGGAGAAATCATAATAGAAGTTTAGAAACTTTTGAATTGAACAATAACAGAAATGCTACATATCAATACATATGGGATGCAGATGTAACAGTCCTTAGAAGAAAATTTATGGTCTTTATAGCTTATTTTTAAAAAGAAAAAAACTGAAAATTAGTAAGCTAGACATCTGTCTCATGAATTTAGATAAAGGGAAATAAAATCATCTAGAAGAGTGTAGAAGAAAAGTAATCAAGATAACAATATAAATGAAAGAAATTGATAATAAACATATAATATAAAGTATTCACAAAGTCTAAAGTTTTTTGAAAAAAATCTTACACATTTATAAACATCGGTCAAAGCTGGTCATGAAAAATGATAAAAGGCACATGTAATCAATTTAAGGATTAAAAAAGAGGATAACTATAAATGCTACATAAAATAAAAAAGATAAGTAGCTATAAAACTATGCTGATGAACGTAAAATTTAGTTGAAATAGAAAAATTATTAGAAAATCTAACACCAATATTGATTTCGAATAAGGAGAAAACCTAAAGATTATGATAACCTTTAATATATTTAATTGACAGTTAAAGAAATCTTCAAAAGAAAATGCTAGGCTTAGGTGGCTTCATTGGCAATTGTGTCAACCATTCCAGGAAGAAAAATATCACTCTTATATAAGTTCTTCTAGAAAATATAAAAAGATGACTATATGTGTGTGTATATATATATATAGTCATCTCTTTTTATATTTTCTAGAGTCACTTCTATACACACACACACATATATATATATAGTGTGTGTGTGTGTGTGTGTGTGTGTGTGTGTGTGTTAAATGAGGCTTACATAGTCTTGATACCAAAACTCAGCAAGAACACTATGATAAAGAAAAATTACAGGTCTGTTGCACTCATGACGTAGATGCAAAATTTAAAGTGTGTGTGTGTGTATTTGACCAAGCATTTTCCCAGAAAAACAAGGTTGATTTAATAGTATAACATTAATCAGCTTAATTCATGATATTAGCAGTTTAAGGGAGAAATTTATATTATCATTTAAATATGTACAAAAACATTTGAAAATATTCAGCATCCATTTATGATAATGATAAACTGTTAGTAAAACAGATGTAGAAGATATCACCCTTATTCTAATGAATGTATCTAAACAAACATATGATATACATGATAATTAATTGTGAAATATGGAAGACATTATCTTTAAGATTAAGAACAAGAATGTACCACATTGCCACTTTTATTCAGTACTGTATCGGTGGTCTTAGCCTATGCAGTAAAGCAAGAATAGAATGATTAAAAAAATAGAAAGGAAGAAATAAAACTATCATTTTTCAAATGATATGGTTGTATATGCAGATATAAAAAGTAACAAAAATAAAAATATATTAAAACTAATAAGAATTTAACATCTTAGTTCAATTAAATATACTAATTAATTATATTCTTAAGCCAGCAATAATTACAAATGAACATTTTAAATATATCATTTATAATGTCATCAAAATATGACCTAGGAATACATCTAACAAAAAAATGCATCTACAAAATCGCACAGAGTATTATAAAATATTATAAACTTACATAGAGGGAAATATACTATATCCACATATTGGAAGACTCTGCATTTTAAAGATACTAACTCACCCCAAAGTAAATTT
>NW_011889064.1:765476-773005 GCF_000151845.1 Pteropus vampyrus
GAAAAGAAAGGCTTTTTAGTAATTAATCCAAGAAAATAGGGCATCTATCTAAAAAATGAAGTAGATTCTTCACAGCATACACAAAAATCAATTCTAGGTGTATTTGAGATGTAAATGTGAAAAGTAAAACTAAAAAACCCATAGAAGATAGAAGAATATCTCAAAAACTTGGAGTAGGAAAGTATTTTTTATGTAAAACAAATTATATCTGATAATAAAGGTTAAGTTTGATATGTTCAACTACACTAAATTTATGATTTTTTTGTTTATCAAGTTATACCATAAAGATAATGAAAAGACAAGTTGCAGAATGAGTAAATATATTTGTAAGATATATAGCTGACAAAAGTCTCATATTTAGAATTGATTGTACTGTATAACATGGTAGCCAGTAGCCGTAGGTGGCTATTTAAACTGGGCTAAATTAAGTTAAATTGAATTAAGTTAAATTAAACAAACAGCACTTTTTACTAGTCACATATAACAACTGGCTACCATATTGGATGACACTGATTTAAATTTTATGAAGAAATGTATATCCAGAATATATAAAAGATAGTGTTCCTAACTTATGTTTATATATACACACATACATATATATAGTATTCATAACTTATAAAGAAATGATTATTCTTATGTAAATTAATAAGAATGAAGAAGATGGCTCAGCAGTAAAACAGGTAGTAAAAAGGCTTTAATAGGTTCTTCTCAGAAGAGGATAGTATCCTAAATGACCAATAAACATATAAAAGATATCAACCTCCAGAGGAACACAAATTAAAACCACTATAAGTTGCTACTATATACTCAACTGATAGACTAAAATATTTTTAAAAATTAACAATACCAAATGATGGTCAGAACGTAGATGAAGAAGAATACTTCTACACTGCTTGTGAAAGTGTAATTGGCCCATTTGGAAAAACAGTTTGCCATTATTTATTAAATTTTGAATATAATAGAGGATACGTTTATGTAAAATATATAGAGGATAAGTGTGAAATTCATATATATGTATTCCCCCTATGAATCCCACATGTAGATAAAGATCTTGGAGAACTTCATGAATTATTGTACCAGGGTTCTTGGATAAGAATTGACGTGCAGAATAACTCCAAACTGGGATCAACTCAAAGGTCTATCTACGAATGTAGATAAATCGAAGTGTGATCATCGAAAGGAACAGTGTATAGCTTTTAAGGTAAAGGATCACAGCTGTATTCAGCACCATGGCTGAATCTCCCAAATACAATGAGAGTAAAGGGAGTAAAATGTGAAATAATACATGTGGCATGATTCTATTTATGTAATGTTATCAAACAAACAACTGAACCGTACTACTTGGGGATGTGTCATTAGGTGATAATTATAAAGAAGAGGAAAGTGATTGTTATAATGCTCAGTAGACTGATGGTTTCCTCCACTGGTGAGGGAGAGGTTATAACAAGGAAGGGCACACAGGCCCTTTTGGGGTAGCTATGAGAGTTTAATATACTGTTTTTTGATCTGGGTGATAGTTATAGGATGTGCTTGCTCTAGGATTATTTGGAAGAGTATACATAACTATTTTGTGAACTTTTTGTACGTATATTCTACAGTAATATAGAAAGGAAGCCCTAAGCTGTTTGAATTTTGAGCATATTTGAAAAGAAATTATAGAGGGATGATATTTAAGAGCGGTATAAATAGATTCAACAAACAGTAATATAGAAAGGAAGCCCTAAGCTGTTTGAATTTTGAGTATATTTGAAAAAGAAGTTATAGAGGGATGATATTTAAGAGCGGTATAAACAGATTCAACAAATGGAGACAGGAAAGATCATTCTAGGATGGAACGTTATGAAAACAGCATGGAAGTGGGGAGACATGCCTACATGAGTCCTATCAGTAGTACTTATATCCTATAGGGGAAGGGGGGAAATTGGTGGGAAATAAGGCAGTTACATAGTTTGGGGGTATATCATGTGAGATCTTTCTAAATTTGGAAGTTTTGAAATTATTCTTCAATTAAAAAAAAGGAAACATCTTTATAGATTTCTTTAAAGAAAACATGACCATAGTTTTATCCCCATTGTCATCAGACAGAATAAGAAAAGTTTTCAATATCTTAACATGCCATTCTTTGTTTAGACTGCCTAACAGGAAGTGGATAATTGGCAGTTTCTCCATTTGATGCATTTAATTACAGATGATGAATTATTTGGTTTAACTTATTTTGACATAGAAAAGAATCATATCTAATATTTATAGATTTCTTAATGTGTGTCAGGCACTTTTAACCACAGTGCAATGTTGCCTGGCAGAGCTGCTTGGGGCCAAAAAAGACACCCCTCTGGACATTCCTGCCCATTTTCATTTTCATTTGGATTGAACATGGTTTACGTAAGGCACCTCCTCAATTGCCCTGCAACTAAACACTCTTCAGCTTGGCACAGACCCACTTACTTCTGTCAGGTCATAGTGTCTTGTCTCATCTCTACTGAACATTATTTGATCTTTATTTTTTAGGGTGGTTTATACAGTTTAAATAAGCTACTCTTTTATTTTTTTTTTACTTTGAAAGAGTTAGGGGCCCTGCACAAGTAAGTATCATCCGTCAATTTAATTAATGGGGTCTTGATTCCAGCGTCCAAATCTTTGATAACATATTTTGAGTTGAGTCAGACAGTGTTTGTTCTCAATTTGTCTCCACCTTATACGCTAATTTGACCTGAGACAAATCATTGGCTTCTCTGAATTAAGTTTTCTCATATATATAATGAGTAAAATAATTCTTATATAAGCCGAGCACAGTGTCTGATGGTAGTAGTTAATTATCAGTAAGTGATTATCAGTAAGTGATGGTCGTAGTAATAGTAATTATTATTTGCATTAGGGAATATGGCAGGAAATGCAATGGGCTGACGAGGATTGACTACTTTTGTCTTAACTTCTCCCCACCTGGAGCAAGTAGGATGATCTAGCTACATAGTGACTGCAAATGGCAACAAAGAGAAATTCTCCTCTGTGGCTAACAGCACTAGCCTGGGAATCAAGCAGGCCTTGGTTCAAATCCTTATTCTGACATTAATTAGCTGTGCGACCTAGTAGCTTAACCTATTTCTGAAAAGCTTTAAATATTAAATGAATGTTACATGTAAAAATGGCACAGCATAGTGGCTGACAAATAACTATTCAACAAATGGTTATTTACTATTATTATTTCCCCTAGGACTACTTCTGTTATTCAAGAGTGCAAGGACCTAACAATAGTGATCTGGAAAATTCCTCCATTTCAGTATCTGACCCTGGTGGGTCCCATTTGCAGCCTGTGGATTTGGTTAGCTCAGAAAGGAGATGAGAGTAAAACAAGCAACCCCTGTTTGTATTTATCATCTTTGTTTCTTTCCCATCTCTCTTTTCTCATTAAAAACAAGCTTTGTTGGTAGAGCTAGTGCTGGTTTAAGATCTCTTTTTTTTTTTTATTATGAAGAGAATGGCAATGGGAGGTGGAAGGTAGGAAGATATATAATAAGGACCAAATTATTTACTTATTTTTATTGTGGTAAAAAGCAGACAACATGGAATTTATCATAATCATTTTTAAGTGTGCAGTACAATAGTGTGAACTATATTCACGTACTTGTGCAACAGATCTCTAGAACTTTTCATCTTATAAATCTGAAATTATACCTATTGAACAATAACTCTCCATTCTTCAGACCTCCCAGTCCCTGGCAGCTACCATTCCATTTAGTGTTTCTAAGAGTCTGGCCCCTTTATATACCTCATATAATGGGAATCATGCAGTATTTGTCTTTTTGCAGTGGGCTTATTTTACTTAACATCATGCCCTCAAGCTTTATCCATATCGTAGTATGGATAGGTCCATTTTTAATTTTTTTTCCATAGGGTTACACCATTTTCCATTCTCACCAATAGTGCACAATAGTGTATAAGGGTCCCAATTTCTCCACATCATTGCCGACACTAGTCACATTCTGTATGTATCTATGTTTTTATTTGCTTATTTTTTATAATGACCATCCTAACGGGTGTGAGATCATGTCTCATTGTGATTTTAATTTGTGTTTCCCTCATGATTTGTGATGTCACGCATCTTTTCATATGCTCGTTGGCCACTCATATATCTTCTTTGGAGAAGTGTCTATTCAAGCCCTTTGTGCATTTTTTAATTGAGTTATTTGTTTTGTTATTGAGTTCTACGGGGTTCGGCTTAATAACTCTTATCAGATGTATATTTATAAATATTTTCTTCCATCTCTTAGGTTGCCTTTCACTTTGCTGATTGATTGTTTTCTTTATTGCACTGAACTTTTTAAGTTTGGTATAATTCCATTTGTCTACTTTTGTTTTGTTGATGGTGCTTTTGGTGTCATATCCAAGAAATCATTACCAAATGTAATGTCATAAAGCTTTCTTATGTTTTCTTCTAGGAGTTTCATGGTTTTGGTTATTATATTTAGGTCTTTAATCCATTTTGAGTTAATTTTTTTATATGGTGTAAAGAAAGGGTACAACTTCCTCCTTTTGCATGTGAATATCCAGTTTTCTGAACACCATTTGTTGAAGAGACAATCCTTTCTCTGTTGTGTAACATTGGCACCCTTGTCAGAGATCATTTGGCCATATATGTGAGGTCTCTGTTCTGTTCCATTAGTCTATATATCTTTATGTCAGTACCATACCGTTTTAGTTACTGAAGCTCTGTAATGTGTTTCCAAATCAAGAAGTATGAGGCCTTCAGTTTTTTCTTTTTTTTCTCAAGATTATTTTGTCTATTTGGAGTTCTCTGAGATTCCATATGAATTTTATGATGGGTTTCCTATTTCTGCCCCAAAAAGTGCCATTGGGATTTTGATAAGAATTGCATGGAATCTGTAGATTGCTTAGATTATATGGATATTTTAACAATATTAAGTCTTCCAATCTATAAACATGAATGTCTTTCCATTTATTTTTTTCTTTAATTTTTCTAAATTTTTGGTGTATAAGTCTTTTGCCTCCTTCATTAAATTTATTCCTAAGTATTTATTATTTTTGATACTATTATAATTGGGATTGTTTTTTTAATTTCTTTTTCAGATTACTCATTGTTAGTATATAGAAATGTGTCTGAATTTTGTGTGTTGATTTGGTATCCTGAAACTTTGCTGAATTATTTACTTACTAGTTGTAACAGTTTTTCTGTGGAATCTTTAGGGTTTTCCATATATAAGATTATGTTGTCTGTGAATATCGATAATTTTACTTCTTTTTTTCAATTTAAATGTCTCTTATTTATTTTTCTTGCTTAATTGCTTTGCCTAGAATTTCCAGTACTACATCGAAGTGGTGGGAGTAGGCATCATTGCCTTTTTCCTTATCTTAGAAGCAAAGCTCTCAGTTTTAACCATTGAGTATAATATTAGCTGTGAGTTTTCTTTATACAGTCTATATTAGGTTGAGGTACTTTCTATCTCTATAGTTTGTTGAGTGTTTTTATTATGAAAAAGTGTTGAATGTTGTCAAATGCTTTTCTGCATCAATTGGGATGATTATGTGGTTTTTGTCCTTCGTTCTGTAATTATGATGTATTACATTTATTGATTTTTATAGATTGAACCATCCTTGCATTATAGGAATAAATCCTTTAAATGTGCTAATTTGGTTTGCTAATATTTTGTTAAAGATTTTAACATCATTATTCGTGAGGGATATTGGTCTGTAGTTTTCTTTTCTGGTAGTATTTGTCTGGTCTTGGTATAAGGGTAATGCTAGCCTCATAAAATGAGTATGGAAGTGTACCCTCTTCAGTTTTTCGGAAGAGTTTGAGAAAGATTGGTGTTAATTTTTTTTTAAATGTTTGGTAGAATTTTCAGTGAAGCCTTCTGGCTTTTGTTTGTTCAGATGTTTTTGACTACTGATTCAGTTTTATTAGTAGTTATAGATATGTTTAGCTTTTTTTGTTTCTTTATGATTCAGACTTGGTAGTTTGTGTGTTACTAGGAATTTATCCATTTCTTCTGGATTATCCAATCTGTTAGTATATAATTATTCATCGTAATCTCTAAAGATCATTTTTATTTCTATGACATCAGTTATAATGTCCCCTCTTTCATTTCTGATTTTTGTTATTTGAGTTTCCTCTTTTTCTTAGTCTAGCTAAGTGTTTGTCAATTTTATTGATTTCCCCCCCCCAAATACTCTTAGTTTCATTGATTTCTTCTATTTTCTATTCTCTATTTCATTTGTTCATTATAATTTTTTTTTCATCTGCTAACTCTGGGTTTAGTTTGTTTTTGTTTTTCGAGTTTCTTGAGGTATAATGTTGGGTAATTTATTTGAGATCTTTTTTTCTTTTTTAATCTAAGTATTTACAACAATAAACTTTCCTGTTAGTCGTACTGCTTTTGTGGCATCCTATAAGTTTTGGCATGTGGTGTTTTTATTTCCAGTAAAGACCAAGTTATTAAAATAATCTGAGCCCAGGACTAATTCTCCAGTAGAACTACATAATTAAGCCATACTCAATTATAGTGATTTTTCCAATTAAAATGTGCTTTCATTATATATCTGTCATCTATCAATCATCTAGCCAAATATCTATCTACCTATATCTCATACCTTTAAGATTACCTAGTACAACATTCTTATTTTCTAGAAGGAGATTGCAAGACCCAGAAAGATTAGTGTCTTGCCTGAGATCTCCTAGCCAGTAATTTCCAAGAGTCAAAGGGCTCTTGACTTAATGGGCAAGCCTATGCATTGTATAGAATGAAAACAGAATGCAGAAGACTTCAGGAGACCTTTCTTGGGAAACAATAGGTAAGGAGATTAATATTTTAATTTGTATTCTTGTCAAATATTCAAGATTTGGAAGTCTTTTAGCTGTACTCTTCATTTTACAATGGTGTTTCTCTCCTCTGTGCCTGCTCATGTGTTAACTTTTGGCTTTACCAGAGCAGTGTGGGTGTGGGTAGGGAGTCTTTTAATAGTTTCTGCAGCAAGGCTCTAGCTGGTCTGAAGCTGTGATATTCCTGCATGAGAGAGGCATAAGTGAGGCTTACATGAGCCCCTCTGAGGAAATATGCTCTGTTGGTGAGATACTTCAGGCTTTCTCCTCATTCTTGTCCATTTCTCAGAGAGCTCAGGGAAGGAGGAGAGGCAGTAGAATAATGCTTGCTTTTAGGGTAATTTAAAAGAGCAAGGGGAAGAGAAATTTAAATACAGTGTCTTAAATAAGTAACACCCACATCATCATAATCATTATCATAAATAGTATCTTTTATGGGGGCAGATGTGCCAAGCACCTTTTTGGGTACTTTCAATACATTATGTCATTTAATTCTCACAAGAGTTCAACAAAGTAGGTATTATTATCTTCATTTTACAGATGAGGAAACTTAGGCTCAGAAAGTTTAAACAGTTCACTCAAGGTCACTTAGTGTATGTCAAAGCCAGACTAGCTCTATCTATAGTCCTTGTGATAGTGAAATATGTAGTATAAAACTTAATTTGCCCATAAAGTGGTAGTAGCCACCTCCCCC
>NW_011889064.1:773820-782126 GCF_000151845.1 Pteropus vampyrus
TTTAGGTGTTCTGCTAAAGTGGTTTAAGTCATGATTTAGTCACTCTCTGCTGCATACAGTAAAACCCTGATTAATAGGCATAAGCATCTTAAGCCAAAAGATACCTCCTTAGACCCCAAAGTTAGAGGAACTGACATAGAATGAAAAGATCAAAAGATCAAAGATCTACATTTTAAAACTTTTTCTGAAGCCCTCAGTTAACAAGCTTAATAAGTCACCTTGAAATACTTTACATATGCTGATCACAGCCACCAAGAATCACAAAGCAGGGATAGCTAGCCTAATGTACAATAGTAAAATATTTATCATCTGCAGAGTTCAGTTTATATGATTAACTCACTTTTCTTTTATTTTGTAACAACCGAAACTTTCGACCTCAAATTTTGGAAAGAACTCTTTTGATTTCCGAACACCAACAAAACAAACACTGCTTTAGCCTCTACTTTCAGTTTATCCTGTTAATTAATTGAGTGATTAGGGACCACTCAGGACAGTTGTACGGAGATCCTTGAGTTCAGCCATGCACTTGAAACAATTTTTGAGGTCCTTTTATTATACGGAATGGTTAAAGTTCAAGTGCTCATTTCCTGAGTAAGGTTAAGAGTTGGGTGTTACTGCAACTTTATTTCAGCTTTCCAGTTTCTTCCAGTCATAGCACTGGGGTATAATCTTGGCAATGTAAATTAGTGGAAAGCCTCTAAACTGGTAGTCTGGTCCCACAGACTTTGCTACTGGCTGGCCAAATGACTCTGAGCACATTTCTTAGCCTCATAATTTCTTTGGGCCTTAGTTTCTTCATTTGGCAAGAGAGAGAGTTGAACTAAACCAACCCAAAATGACTCTTAGTTCCTCTTATGTTCTTTAGTATGTGTCTACATGATGTACACACATTCACAATGCTTACAGTGTACATATGCCTTTATGTGCACACACAAAAAAGGTGCAGCACTTTAAATACACTTGATAACTCAGAATTATTGCATTACTCTTACTTCACAGAAACGATTCTTTCCAAAATGATTTATTATGTGATTCTTTTAAGTCAGAATAGGAAATATGTGACTTTAGACAAATTTATGCACTTAACTTAATTTTATTCAGCTAATGGGGTAAATATTTCATATACTTGCAATTGCTAAATCACAACATAGCCTTAAAAAATTTAGTGGCAGTACCTAAAAGGGGACAGAAAGAAGCTGATGCACCATTAATCTGTTTATCTGCCGTATTTCAGTTTTCTTTTTTCTTTATTTTTTTTTCTACTAAATAACTGGTATAAATACTTGAAATCTATGTAATATATAACTTTAATACATTTTTTTCTGATTATGAAAGTAACATATGCTCATTGTGAAATATTTGGAAAAAATGGAAAAGTTGGAGGAAAGAGGAAAAATCACTCAAATTCCAATGAAGTAATTGCTGTTAACACTTTGGTATATTTCCTTCCAGCATTTTTCTATGCATTTTTATATAGATGGACTCATACCATTCTTTATGCTTTTTATTTAATGTCATAGCATAAGGGTTTTTCTGTTATTAAAAATTATTTAAAGTTATTTAGCATTCTGTCATATAGTTATAGCATAATTTACTTAACCATCTTCTTACTGTCAGCCATTTAATTACTTTCATTTTTTCACTATTATAAATGATTGTGCAGTGAACATTTTTGTATATAAAGCTTTTCTGTCTGAGTTTTACATTATTTCTTTAGGATAGATTCCCAGAAATTGAATTACAGGGTCAAAGGTTTTAACATTTTTAAGGTTCTTGATCCATAATGCCAAATGACTTTTCCAAAATGTTTTTTAAATCAATTTATACTCCCTATAGCAATATATGTGAGAGCACCTTTTCCTACCATATCGTTGGCCATTCCTCTCTAAAAACTAAATAAAAATCCTTTATGATTTGGTAGGTAAAAATTATACTGTACTGCAGTGTTAACTTTTCTTTCTTTCTTTCTTTCTTTTCTTTTCTTTTTTCTTTCTTTTCTTTCAACACCTACAGCACCTAGTATTCATAGGTGGTCTCCCATCCAAGTACTAACCAGGCCCAAACCTGTTTAGCTTCTGAGATCAGACAAGATTGGGCACGTTCAGGGTGGCATGGCCGTAGTAATTTTTATTTCTATCATTACCAGTGATATTGAACAATTTTCCATGTTTGTTTATCATCTGTAGTTTCTCTTTTGTGAATTTTATGCTCGTAACTGCAGTATATTTAAAAATTTTTATTATATTTATGAATATAAATTTGTGTCATCAGTATATAAATTAGGTGAATACCAACCCCTTCCTTTAAAATGTCACATTAAGTTGCTTTTTTGTTTGTTCTCGGTTGATTTTTTTCTACTAGTCATTAGATTCTCAAAATCATAATTTTAAATAGCAAGCTGTCATTATGTCGCTCTGAGTAGATGGCTTCAAATATCTGTGTTTTATGTGTGGCTTTTCAGGAACATGTCTTTTAAATAAAGTGAGATGTGCTCATGCATATCATTTCACAGATTTTCAGGTAGCTCATGTGTAGAGTCTGAAACCTTAAGTTTTTGCGGGTTGGCGTTAGTTAATAATGATTAAGCAAAGACTTAATGAATGTTTTTCATCTAATATTTTGGTATATTTCTTCCTTTATTTCTACGGATT
Organism: Pteropus vampyrus; assembly: GCF_000151845.1. NCBI lineage: Eukaryota > Metazoa > Chordata > Mammalia > Chiroptera > Pteropodidae > Pteropus > Pteropus vampyrus. The sequence continues at coordinate 776,472 of NW_011889064.1, forward strand.
ATTTGATTTGGAATTTCATGTTGCTCTTTTCATTGACATCCCAATTTAAGGATTTTTCTATGTTCCTAAAAACTCTTTTGGAAATTTAATTTTTAATGGTTTCTCATACCCACCCCCATCTCCCATCATCTATCTTCTGCATCATTCTTCACCAGCATAGGAAAAACAGGACGCACATTTCTTTGGAAGTTGGCTATATAATTAGAAATCAAAATGTATGAATCCTTGAATATTTTATTGATAACGGTGGTAAAATAGAGTGTATTCACTATTTTAAAATATGGCCGCTCAAATGTAATTCAAAAGCTGTTTGAAATAGTTTAATCAAATTTATTTTGTACAAAAGCACTTAGATATGGGCCAAATACTAGTCGTTGATCAATACTGATTACATCATTAGAATATTGAACAAAGCCCAGAACCAACTGAATGATTCTCAAGGGACAGATGTGTTTTTGGTCAGGTCACAGCTCAACACATTCTAGGTTCTCACCCCTGATGGCTGTTGCTCTGAGCTTTGAATCCACTAGTTCCATAAAAGAAAATGTACTTTCAGAACGTCAGGTGAATCTGTTTGGAGCAAGTTTTAGGATTCATTCTCTAAAACCTCAGCAATATTATGTCTGCCTGGGGGGCTTACTAGATAACCTTCACTCCTCTAGTGTCTTCAGGAGACCTATATGTTTATGTAGGCCACATTTGGCCCTTGGGACTCTTGTTGGAAGCTCTGGCACCCTGACATTTTCTCATGTATTATAGGACTTTGGAAAGTGTTTCGTATTTACAAAAAGAAGTGTCTTTATCCAAGGTGATGGTCTCTGACTTGCCTCTACCACTTCTGCAGAACAAAAAGGAATGACCAAATTGTGGGAGAGTACAGAGAATGGGGGGAGGTGGGGCTTCATTCTGGCCTGTGTGCTGTTTTGGCTCACAGTGCCTGGGAGTCTTTGGCCCTCACCAGGCACCTGGGTCACTTAAGGAATTGTATTCATTTCATTCCCAAAATAGGAAGGATAAATCTAGCCCATGTGATATTTCATTATGAGAATTTAAAAGTTTTTTAGAATAATATTCTTTATAAAGGGACTAAGACTATAGAACCATGAGGATATCTTATTGAATTTGGCAGATAAGCATAAAATACAAATTAGAACTGGGTCACTGGGAGATGGAACTTCTGATTCTTTTCTCCCTCTGTGTTATTATAGCCCTAAATGAAAACCTTTTATGAGAGTTAAAGACCTCGCCTTGGTTTTTGGTACAATTGTGTTTAGCCTATAGAAGTTCAATTCTGTTTATTTAATGATTGTTTATATGTAAGTCACCAGAATGATTTCTTTGGGTTTGAATCTTGGCTCTGTCATTTTTGAACCGTAAGATCTTGGGCAAATATGGTCGTGATGAGGAACCGATGATGTGTCTGTGTTGAGTGCTGAGCGTGGTGCCTGGTGCAACGTAAGTGCTAAGTGAATATTAGTTATTATTATTATTAGATTATACACTTCTAAAGGACAAGGGTTGTCTTTTTTATTTTTGATGGTATTCACATAATCATTGGATTTGATTAGTTTCTTCAGTAGCTTCTTTTGGGTCTGAGCACATCTCTCCTTGCAGCTTTGATGGTTATGATGATGATGATGGTGGTGGCTCTGGCAGCATGTGTAACATACATGTACTTTACTATTGTAAATAGATGATTCAGTTTCACAGGGGCTAGTCTGATACCTTTTACCAGGACCACTGTAAACTTTACTTTAAAAAGCTTTGCAAACTGCATTTTTTCTTTAGAAAGGTGGTGTTGCTGCTGCATCTGTACAATACATGAGAACATTTAAATTTATAATTGCTAAGAAGACTGTCAGATTCCATGAGTTTAAGGATAAAATTCTAAATTGGTGGTGAAGTAGTGTGACCCTCATTGCATTTGAATTATACCTATCAAAAGGCACTAAATAATGTCATGGAATAACCATTACAGTTTAAATGTAATTCAGTGGACCCTGTAATTTTCTCAGGGCTTTGAAGCTTAGTGAAGTTCTAAGCTGGTCAGGACCTTGAAGGGTAGAAGGGGAGAGCATTGATGCAGGGAGATACAAGGAAGATGCTCTTCCATCTTGAATAGGATTCACAGTCCCATTAAAACAAAAATGCCAGAGTCTTGGCAGAAAATGCTGATTTGCATATTATTCACATGCATTTGCATAGTGAGTTCAAGAGGCTCTGTCTTCAAGTATGTAAAATAAATAGCGTAATCTGCTGCAATTGTGTTCCAATCCAGTATCCAGGGCATTGCACAAATGAAATACATAACACGTTTAAAATTACATTCCAGAAGATGAAAGCTGGGAATCAGCTAAAGGTGGTTGCACATCAGTAACACTGACAGGGAGCAGGGATTATCTGGCTTGGCTGCAGTGCAAGCCTGGAAAAGCCACTGCCCTCGAGTATCCTCACCTACAGAGGAAGCCTGTTGGATGGGTCCTGGACCCATGGAGTTTGCAGCTTCAGAAACCATAGTGCCCAGGGTACTCCTCTCTCCCACACTGGAAAGTCTAAGTGGTGCCCAACCAGCATTGCCTTCTCTTAATAACTGAGCTGGGAGTCAAACTGTGTACAGGGTATTGATGAGCAGGGCTGTGGACCAGACACCCACATTCCACTGGCTTTTTCTAGCTCTTCTAGTTTAGTCTTAGATACCTAGACACTTAAGCTGGTTCAGGTGACAGCAATGAGATAAGGAGTGATGTGGGGGAAACATAACCCTGTAATATTTACAAGCCTTCCTACAGCACCTCCTCTCCTCAGTACACATATACTCTAAGTAAAAATAGTGTTTGCTGTGTAAATGTTACTTATGACAAGTCCCCTAGCTTATTTTTCCAACCAGATTACTGCCCCTCAGCCTCTTAAATAGGCATTCTTTTGCTACCGCTAGGCACATGGAGTAGCAGTGGTGGCACCAACCAGGTAGTCAGCAGCGGTCAGATTTCAAGACCTTAGGCCCCGTAGTTTACAAATCCCAATATAGCTTTTAGAAACTATAATGTGTAAGAGATTTAGAGTTGACAAGTAACTGATGTATTTTGCTTTCTAGAAGTTATAGGTAGGTGGGCAAACTTAACAGGATGTTAAAACCAAAAGAGTCTGAAAGAAAAGATAGATGTAGCAAGGGGAAATTACTGACGGAGGCACTGGTGATAAAGAGTGGCAAAATATTTAGGAAAGAAAGACATACATTCTTCATCAGTGTTGAAACAATGTCCTTAATGTTTAAAGTCCATAGTCCATGAAGATTTAACTTTAAAATGTCATGAGATCTTAGCAGTAGACACTGCGGAGAATGGGTATGAAGATGGGAGTGAGATTGGAGTAGGCCTGATCAGGCAGTAATGATAGCATCTAAAAGACATGGGATGCAGGATGCACCAAATCATAGGATCCAAATAGGCACTAGAAACTCAGATCTGGACCCATTCCTTACTGGGAATCTGGAGAGCCTTGTGTTCTTTTAGAAGGAAGAAACTGGCAAGAGTCATGCAGAGGGCCAGAACTCTGGTTGGTGGACTGGAGGTCAAGGCAAGCTTCCAACTGTAGTAGGGGATTTAAAAGCAATCAGGGAGGCAAGGTAGGCCAGCCTAGGTAATATATATGTTAGCCACAAAACAGGCTTCAGAAGTGAATGCCTAAGAGCTGTTGGCGCAGAGAAGCATTATTGGCCCTTTCTCCTTTTTGAGGTTGTTCCGAAGAAATACAACACATGAGATCTACAAACCCCAGTCTTCATTACTCACTTTGCATAATTATTACTTGTCCTAGATGAGTCGGTAAATGTAAGTAAGACTGAAATAAATCCCCAAAGTGTTCTGAAAGCAGGTCACGTTGACTAAGAATTGAATTATTCTTTTAGGAGTTTTGATTTCTTTTTATTTAATTTTTCTGCTTCCATTCATGCTGTTTTTTCGTAAGTTGTTCTATTGACTTCTGTGCCTTTTCCTCTTGTTTGTATATATTAGACTTTTTTATTTTTATTTTTATTTTTAGGGATAGAGAGATCAAGCATTCTTTTTTTTAATTTTCTTTTTTAAAATGTATTTATTTAAATTAGTTTCAAGTATATAGTACATTGGTTAGACATCTATATAGTTCATAAAAACGATCCCCCCAATTACTCCCTCCCTCCCCTGGCCCTCCACCTAGCCATCATATTAATGCTAACTGCATTCCTTCTTTCCCATGAAGATTTCTCTGTACTTAATTATAAAAGCATTTAAAAACATCGGTGGTGGTTTATTTTATAAAACAATTGGGCTGCATGTACACTTACATATACATGTCTGTGTAAATGTTACCTGTTAAAAAAATTTTTTTTAAGTGGCTTATTTTATTCAAATTTTTATAATCTGTTTTGTTCTTTATCTGTGCTTTTGTTTCTTCTATATTATTGAAATTTTTTCAAAAACATTTCAGCTTATTTTTGTAATTATTTTCCAGTTTGAAATTTAATTTGCTTTCCTATGCTGTCAATTGACAGGCTGTATAAAGTTGTAATTAATAGCAAAAATGCTAGAGATAACTGCTTAGATTTGTATCCCAACTCCTTTATTTATTTATTTATTTAAAATAATTTTTTAATTTTTCAATTATAGTTGACATACAATATTTATTAGTTTCAGGTGTACAACATATTGATTAGACATTGATATAACTTATAAAGTGATCCCCTTGGTAAATCCAGTACCTATTTGACACCATACACAGTTTTATAATATTATTTACTATATTCTCTATACTTTAAAAACATTGTTGTAGTTACTATTTTGTAACTATTAATTTGTATTTCTTAGTTTCTTCCCCTTTTCACCCATCTCCAAACTTCCTCCCATCTGACATCAAATATTCTCTATATCTATGAGTTTGTTTCTGTTTTATTTGTTCATTTATTTTGTTTTTTTTTTTAGATTCCACGTGTAAGTGAAATCATATGGTGATTGTCTTTCTCTGACTTATTTCTCTTTGTATAATACCATCAAGGCCCATCCATTTTGTTGAAGACAGCAAGATTTCATTCTTTTTTATGGTTGAGTAATATTCCATTGTATCTATGTACCAATTCTTTATTCATTCATCTATTGATGGACATTTAGGTTGCTCCCATATATTGGCTATTGTAAATAATGCTGCCATAAACACATGGGTGCACATATCTTTCAAAATAGTGTTTTGGGGTTTCTTTGTGTAAATATCAGAAGTGGAATTTCTTGGTCTCTTTGTCTCTTGTTATAGCCTTTGTTTTAAAGTCTATTTTGTCTGATTTAAATATTGCTACCTCAGCCTTCTTTTCCATTTTTGTCTCATGAAATATCTTTTTCCAACCCTTTACTTTCAGTCTGTGCATGCCTTTCAATCTGAAGTGAGTCTCATGTAGGCAGCATATGTAAGGATCTTATTTTCTTATCCGTTTAGCCACCCTATGTCTTTTGATTGGAGCATTCAATCCATTTATATTTAAAGTAATTGTTGATAGATATGTAGTTATAGCCATTTTATTAATATTTTTTATCTTTTTTTTTTCCATCTCAGAGAAGTCCTTTTAACATTTCCTGTGATTCTGGTGTGGTGGTGATGAACTTCTTTTGCTTTTTCTTGCATAAGATG
>NW_011889064.1:782176-786892 GCF_000151845.1 Pteropus vampyrus
CCCTATGTCTTTTGATTGGAGCATTCAATCCATTTATATTTAAAGTAATTGTTGATAGATATGTAGTTATAGCCATTTTATTAATATTTTTTATCTTTTTTTTTTCCATCTCAGAGAAGTCCTTTTAACATTTCCTGTGATTCTGGTGTGGTGGTGATGAACTTCTTTTGCTTTTTCTTGCATAAGATGCTCTTAATCTGTCTTTTGATTTTAAATGATAGCTTTGCTGGGTAGAGTAGCCTTGGTTGTAGGTCCTTGCTTTTCATCAGTTTGAATATTTCATGTCAATCCCTTATGGCCTGCAAAGTTTTTGTTGAGAAATCAGCTGACAATTTTATGGGAGCTCCCTTGTAGATAACTAACTGCTTTTTCTTGTTGCTTTTAATATTTTCTCTTTATCTTTAACCTTTGACATTTTAATTTCATGTGTCTTGGTGTGGGCCTCTTAGTGTTCATCTTGTTTGGGATTTTCTGTGCTTCCTGGACTTGTATGTCTGTTTCTCTCGCCAGATTAGGGAAGTTTTCCATCCTTATTTCTTCAAATAGGTTTTCAATTCCTTTCTCTCTCTCTTTTCCTTGAGGTTTTCAATTCCTTTCTTTCTCTTTTCTCCTTCTGGTGCCCCTATGATGCAAATGTTGGTGCACTTGATGTGATCCCAGAGATCCTTTAAACTATCTTCATTTTTTTGCATTCTTTTTTCTTTTTGCTGATCTGATTGGCTGTTCTCTACTACCTTATCCTTCAAATTGCTGATTCAGTACTCTACTTCATGTAATCTGTTGATTCCCTCTAATATATTCTTCATTTCAGTTATTGTATTCTTCATTTCTGACTGGTTCTTTTTTTTTTTCTTTTCTGGCACTGGTCCACTTTTATGTTTCCTCTTTGTCGAAGTTCTCACTGAGATCATTGAGCATCTTTATAACCAGCAGTTTGGACTCTACATCAGGAAGGTTGCTCGTCTCCATTTTGTTTAGTTTTTTTCTGAAGGTTTGTTCTGTTCTTTCATTTGGGATGTGTTTCTTTGTCTCCTCATTTTGGTTGCCTCTCTGTGTTTGTTTCTGTGTATTAGGTAGAGCTGCTATTCTCCAGGTCTTGGAAGAGTAGCCTTATGTAGTAGGTGTCCTGAGGGGCCAGTAGTGTAATCTCCCTGGTCACCCGAGTTGGGTGCTCCAGGTGTGTCTCTTGTGTGGGGCTGGGACCCCTTGTTCCTCTGGGGAGATTTCCACAGCCGAGATATCCCTTCTGATTCTCAGCTTCCACATGCAGGTATAGGGCCAACCTGTTTTGTGCCTCTGCTCCTTCTGCCAGTCTTGACATGGCTTCTTCTGTATGTCCTTAGTTATAGGACTTTTGTTCAGCTAGACTTCAGGTGATTCTCATTGATGGTTATTGTGTGGTTGGAATTTTGATATGATTGTGAGAAGAGGCGAGCACAGGGCTTTTGATCTTTAGTATTGGTATCTGTACTTTCAATTTAGAGAGAGATTTCATCTTCATTTTGTTGATATTTAAATCAGTTTTTTGGACCTGACTGTTCTTTTTCTGTGGCTTAGTATTTATCTTTCATTGTCTACAGGATTTTCTACAACTTTATGACACCTGGAAATTGATGTAAAATACACAGAACGTATTCCCTAAATTGTCTCCTATCACTGACTTCTTTTGCACATATTGGTGTAGGGGACAATTTTAAGACAATTTTAGTCTCCCACCTTCTCTATGTCATACTTTGTTTTATTACTCATCAATTTTAGAGTATCTCCTCTCCAGTAAATTTTAATGACCTGATGATGCTCCTACATGAATAGCTATAACTTCTTTGTTCATGGAGCGGGGGGCTTCTTATTTTCTATTATCCTTAAGTCAATCTCATAAACTCTAACCAAAATAACTCACTGCATGTGCTAATTTAAATGCACCACTCTCTTCTCAAGTCTCTGTGAGCAGCCAAGCTCATGTAAGGAATCTTGAAGCAAAAATGGAAAAAACTATTTCCAGTAAAGGAAACAGACAAAAATCCCTCAAATATATATATATGTATTCATGACTAAAAAAATTCATCAAATTAGAAATAGAAGAGAACTTCCTCAGCCTCTTAAAAGGCATCTATGAAAACCCTACAGGTAATATCCTGCTTAATGCTGAAAGCTGAATGCTCTACCACTAAGATTAGGAATAAGACAAGGATGGGCCCTGTACCACTCCTATGAAGAATTGTATTGGAAGTCCTAGCCAGTGTAATAAATTTAGAAAAAGCAAAAGGAAAGTATAAAACTGTCTTTATTAGTGATTCCCTACATAAAAAATAGCAAAGAATATGTCCCCCCAAAATAAAATACTAAAATGAATAAATAAATTTGGTAAGATGACAAGATACAAGGTCAGTATATAAGAATTAATTGTATTTATATATAATATCAATGAACAATTAGAAACTGAAATGAAAAATACATTCATGACATCAAAAATAATATTCATAGGGATAAATTTTATAAAATTTCTGACTGTATTATTAAGATGTCAGTTGCTCTCAAATATTTGTATAGATTCAACACAAGCTCAGTAAAAATTCCAGCAGGTTTTTTTTTTTTTGTAGATATTGACAATTGAGAATAAAGAATAAAGTTGGAGGACATACACTGTCTGATTGTAAGACTTACTGTAAAGCGACAGTAATCAAGATAGTGTGGTAATGGCATAGGAATAGACACAGAGACAAATCAGGATGAAGAGAGAGTTCAGAAGTAGAGCTCTACACAATTGATTTTTTACCAAAAAGAGAACCTCTACTCACACCTTATGCCATGTAAAAAAATTAAAATGTATCATGAAACTATCACAAAAAAAAATTACGAAACTAAAAAACAACTTTTAAAAGAAAACAGGAGGAAAAAATCTTTGTATCTTGGTTTAGGTAAAGATTTTCTAGACATACAAGGAGCATGAATCAAAAAAGAAAACTGATAAACTGGACTTTATTAAAAATTAAAACTTATGTTCTTTGAAAGTCGTCATTATGAAATGATCCAATAGTTGGAGAAAATATGTGCAAAATATGTATCTTAATAAAGAACTTGTGTCTAGAATATATAAAGAACCCTTACTACTCAATAGTAAGACAAATAACCCAATTTAAAAATGGGCAAAAGACACTTTACCAAAATAGAGATACAAATGGTAAATAGGCACGTGCAAAGCTCTTCAATATCATTAGTGTCAAAGGTTTAGAAATAGCCAAAGCAAAACCAGTGAGTAATTGGTAAAAATTTATTGTGCATACATCAAAAGAAGAGTTTTCAAACTGGGAGCACTCAAACCAATATATGGAATGAGGCTCAGGGGCATACCATTACAAAGCAACTTATATGGTGAGAAAGCAGTGTCTCACATGATTGGTAATTAAGCTAAATTAATGACTAAACTAGTTTTGTCAGCTCAGGGAACTTTTAAGGCTGGGCTCCATTTGCTTTTGATTTTAACAGTTTGGCAGGAAATTAAAATCAAAACCACAATGAGATACTACTAAACACCTAGTAGAATGGATGAAAGAAAGCAAGGAAGAAAGGAAACAAAAAGGAAGGAAAAAAAGAAGGAAAAGAAAGAAAAAGAATAGAAGGGAAAAGTAGAGAAAAGAAAAATCTCCACAAGACCACGTGTTGGTAAGAATGTGGAGGGACTGCTGGTGGGAATGCAAAATGGTATAGCCATTTTGGAAAAGTTTGACAATGTCTTAAGTTAAAAATACTCTTACCATATATAACCCATTAGTCTCACTCTCAGATAACTGCTTAAGAGAATTGAAAATATAAACCTTCACTAAGAATTGTATGTGAATGGTACAGCAACTTTATTCATAATCACCAAAAGTGGAAACACCCCCAGCTGTCCATTAACAGTGAATATATAAACTCATTGTGGTGCAACCATACAGAGGAATATTACTCATCAATAAAAAGGATAAAATACCAATACATACAAGAATATTGAGAAATCTCAAAAGCCATTATATCAAGTGAAGAAGTCAGACATGAAAGGCTGCATACAGTCTGATCCTATTTCTAGGACATTCTGGAAAAAGCAAAATTATAGGGTCCAAATCAGATCAGTGGTTACCAGGGATGGGAGAATGGGGAAAGGACTGATTTCAAAGGAGTACAGGGAACTTTTTGGGTGATGGAAATATTCTATATCTTGATTGTGGTGATGGTTACATACTATATATGTTTCTAAAAACTTACAGAACTATATAGTTAAAACGGTGAATTTTAATGTATGTAAATTATACCTCAGCAAACTAGACCTAAGAAAAAAGAATTTTATTATTGGTTAAAATTTACATACTGATATATGCATGAATGAATAATTTATTTGTCAGTTTCATTTAGTAATAACAAACCTCCACATTTGCATAGTACCTTTCAATTTATAAGCTACATTCATACCTATTTTCTCATGTAAATCTCATAACCTTATGAAATAGGCATTCTTGTTCACATTTTAGAGATGAGCCATTCTTTGAGGTTCGGAGAGGCTAAGTGATGTGCCTAAGGTCACATAGTAAATCTTTTTCAAATCCAGGGCTTTTTTTTCACTATTTCTCAATACCTCTTTAAAAAAGTAGCTCACATTGGCCAATTTTGAAAACAAGAAATTAGTTTTTCCTTATGGCTGACTTGGGTGCTCTTTCTTCCCCTTGATTAGCTGGGAATTCC
>NW_011889064.1:787832-792969 GCF_000151845.1 Pteropus vampyrus
ATATATAAAGAACCCTTACTACTCAATAGTAAGACAAATAACCCAATTTAAAAATGGGCAAAAGACACTTTACCAAAATAGAGATACAAATGGTAAATAGGCACGTGCAAAGCTCTTCAATATCATTAGTGTCAAAGGTTTAGAAATAGCCAAAGCAAAACCAGTGAGTAATTGGTAAAAATTTATTGTGCATACATCAAAAGAAGAGTTTTCAAACTGGGAGCACTCAAACCAATATATGGAATGAGGCTCAGGGGCATACCATTACAAAGCAACTTATATGATGAGAAAGCAGTGTCTCACATGATTGGTAATTAAGCTAAATTAATGACTAAACTAGTTTTGTCAGCTCAGGGAACTTTTAAGGCTGGGCTCCATTTGCTTTTGATTTTAACAGTTTGGCAGGAAATTAAAATCAAAACCACAATGAGATACTACTAAACACCTAGTAGAATGGATGAAAGAAAGCAAGGAAGAAAGGAAACAAAAAGGAAGGAAAAAAAGAAGGAAAAGAAAGAAAAAGAATAGAAGGGAAAAGTAGAGAAAAGAAAAATCTCCACAAGACCACGTGTTGGTAAGAATGTGGAGGGACTGCTGGTGGGAATGCAAAATGGTATAGCCATTTTGGAAAAGTTTGACAATGTCTTAAGTTAAAAATACTCTTACCATATATAACCCATTAGTCTCACTCTCAGATAACTGCTTAAGAGAATTGAAAATATAAACCTTCACTAAGAATTGTATGTGAATGGTACAGCAACTTTATTCATAATCACCAAAAGTGGAAACACCCCCAGCTGTCCATTAACAGTGAATATATAAACTCATTGTGGTGCAACCATACAGAGGAATATTACTCATCAATAAAAAGGATAAAATACCAATACATACAAGAATATTGAGAAATCTCAAAAGCCATTATATCAAGTGAAGAAGTCAGACATGAAAGGCTGCATACAGTCTGATCCTATTTCTAGGACATTCTGGAAAAAGCAAAATTATAGGGTCCAAATCAGATCAGTGGTTACCAGGGATGGGAGAATGGGGAAAGGACTGATTTCAAAGGAGTACAGGGAACTTTTTGGGTGATGGAAATATTCTATATCTTGATTGTGGTGATGGTTACATACTATATATGTTTCTAAAAACTTACAGAACTATATAGTTAAAACGGTGAATTTTAATGTATGTAAATTATACCTCAGCAAACTAGACCTAAGAAAAAAGAATTTTATTATTGGTTAAAATTTACATACTGATATATGCATGAATGAATAATTTATTTGTCAGTTTCATTTAGTAATAACAAACCTCCACATTTGCATAGTACCTTTCAATTTATAAGCTACATTCATACCTATTTTCTCATGTAAATCTCATAACCTTATGAAATAGGCATTCTTGTTCACATTTTAGAGATGAGCCATTCTTTGAGGTTCGGAGAGGCTAAGTGATGTGCCTAAGGTCACATAGTAAATCTTTTTCAAATCCAGGGCTTTTTTTTCACTATTTCTCAATACCTCTTTAAAAAAGTAGCTCACATTGGCCAATTTTGAAAACAAGAAATTAGTTTTTCCTTATGGCTGACTTGGGTGCTCTTTCTTCCCCTTGATTAGCTGGGAATTCCCGCTTTGATGCCTTGCATTTGTTCTCTGGTCCAGACCAATTCCAGGGAGCTTCCTGGTGCTTCATTCAGTACCCTCCCTTCTCACATGCCCGCTGCTAGAGCTCTTCCATTTCCTCTAAAGTATAGACCGCCTGGGAAAAAGCTCTTGATAAGCCCAGACTCACCTAGGGCACCCACTGTGTCCCCTTCTTCTATAGCTTATGTGGTATGTAACTAATTGATCTCTACATTATTTTTTAAATCTATCTCTTGGAGAGGTTTGTATAAGAAGGAGTCCATTGACTCTGGATGAGGTGACAGACGGAAATTTGGAGAATTGGTGTGGAAATGAACAAGTGTGTGGCTGGTAGAAGAATAAATGAATTTCAAGGCACGAATAACTAATTAGATGCAGGGGTGAAGACTTAGCATCTCCTCTCATTAAACTCTGTGAAGCTCAGACCGGATGAGTTATGTTTCCGTCAGCTATATCACTATGTCTTTGTGTAGATTGTTAAGGCAAGAGAAGAGTAAGAAAGATGTCAGATTTTAAAGAAGGAAAAATGTAGTTTGGGAAGCAGGAGAAGATGATGATTCTGCTGGGGGGATATTTTGATGCAGAATGAGAGAAGACAGAGGAAAGATAGTTGTATGAAAACATTAAGACTTGCCGTCAGGTGATGCAGAAAGAATTTGATGCTAAAATAGAGAAAGTAGCAGGTTTGACTTAGACCTGAATATAAATTAAACAAAAGAAAATGACAAGGGCACATGAAGAGCTGTGAAAATGTTCAGATATGTTAACCTAGAAGTGACTCCAGGCAACTAAACAGATGGATAAAAGTGTAAAACTAGGCCTTTCTTCATAGGTTAGGGATGAGTAAGATTTGAATCGCTGGCTCAGTTGGAGGAAGGTAAAGTGTAGGAAAAGTGGCTAAATTCTGGGTAGAAATGAAGCCCTCTGGAGAGACAGGTTGAGGAAAGTAAAAGAGTGGTTCGGAGAAAGTGAGAGAATAGACAGAGGTCCCCAGAGCCCTTCAGGTGCAGGAAGACCAAGGAAATGCAGAGAGGTTAAGTGTTGAAAGAGATGGAGAAGTAGGGAAGAAATGGATGATAAATATTGTCAAGCACAGTCAGGGAAATCAGAACAGCAGAAAAAAGCAACTGGAGCCATTCATGAACATATTGTTAGTGACTTGTGTCAAGGTAGTTTTAGTAAAATGGAATGGATGAAAGTACGAAGACACTCAAAAAGAATTCTAGAAGAGGATTTTAAGGAAAGGAGAAGACAGATTTAAGAAGCCAGGTGAGGAATGGAATGAAGAAGATGGAGTAGGAGAGGCAAAAATGAATGAAAATGAGATATTTTCTCTCTATTTAACACACACACACACACACACACACACACGCATGCATGTACGTGCGCGCGCATGCACATGCACTCACACAAAACCTTATAGGTCTTCATCAGCCAAAGTGAGGCAAGAGAGAATTTGAAAACTGAAAAAAAGGCTGCTTAAGGATGAAGGGTTTCAATGAGGCTTTCGGACAACCGTTAAATGAGCAAGTGAAAGCAATAAACAGGAAGAGCTGAGAGAGAAGACTTAGGATAGAGATGAGAGGAGAAAAGAGGCATCTCTTCCAGGGAGCAGTCCAGGGTCGTCGTATTTAGGCTCATATTATTACCACAGGGAAATGTTCATGTTGAGAAGAGAACCGTTTCCTTGAATATTATTTCAATCAAAAACACTTCAGTGAATGATATTTCATAAGCACTTCGGTTTCTTAATCATTATGAAATTAGGGTCTTAACTTTTCATAGTGGTGGCTATGATTGGGAGGCAATGAAGGAATTTCCTTGCTACAATAAGCCAGCCTCGTTGATTTCCTGTACAGCTCTTGAAGGCAGCTGCAGTTTCATTCACCTTGGAAGTTGAAAATAAACTGGAGTTAGTGATCAGAGATCTAGTTCTTCCCCTCCTGTTCTTCCATCATTTCTTATCGCCTCTCTACCAAAGTCCAAGTGCCTTAGCTGAGCACCCAAATTCCTCTGCACACCTTTTCAGCTTTATCTCACGACTGCTCTTTCCATGAACTCTTTCTTCTGGCCAGGCCGTACTGCTTACCATTTTTGATAAGCTTTGTGCCTCACTGCTTTTCTGCCTCAGTGCCATCTCACTTCTGTGCCTCTGCTCAAGCCAGTTTCCTCACCTTAGATACTCTCAGAGCTTTTTAGCCCAAATACAGTTGTCCTCTCAGTTCCAAGCAGTCTCTCTTTGCTCGTCTTCATACTTCTTTAGTACCTTCATGCCATCTGGTGGTCCAGTGTTGGGGGTGTTTGCGTCTTACCTCCATGCTAGAGTGGACAGTCTTCGTGGATAGGTGGCAAGTCTTGGCTCCCTAGAACACATCACTGTAATTCCCACGATGGTCCCCGAATGAGGATTTGTTGATTCACTGGACTTTTGAGAGGGAAGGGTTTGGAGTTGGCGTGTGAGGTTTTAATTAAACTTATTGCTTGCAAAATCTATTTTTTCCAGTTTTATTGAGATATAATTGACATCCAGCACTGTATAAGTTTAAGGTGTACAGCATGAGTTGGCTTACTTATATTGCAAAATGATTACTACATAAGTTTAGTTAACCTCATCATCTCATATATCAAAATCTAATTTAAAATGGGAAAGTTGCAGATACCCTAAATGTCTCCGTGTATTTGGCTGTGCGATCTCTGCCAATGGATTCTGGCATGGCCTTCAGGTGAGTCGGGTTAGGGAGGAGCTTCACCAGGCCTCAGCAGGGCAGGAGGCACGGGATGTGCCTGCTGTCCCTACCCTGCCATTTCTGTGGTGATAGTAAACATGGCAATCCAGGCCTGATGTATGTGCTGTTCTAAGAGTGTAAAAATGCTGGATTCAGAGATAACAGCTATTTGCTTTTAAAAGCAGTACAAAATGTGAAGGCTGACCAAATCGCAACTACGTTATTATTGTTACATCAAGGGAGTCACAAACATTTTTTCATTCTTTTTTCATTATTTAATGTCTTTTTCCCATATTCAGAAAAATAATACAAAGTTAACTGTCATATATTTTCCTGAAATAACTCCTTTATGTTTTCTCATATTGCTGTATTTCTTAGTTTACATTTTGGCTTATAATTTGACAGTGAAAATCAGTTCTAAAACTCAATTTTTTCATGAACCCGCAGATTCCAACCAAATCAAAGAGAAGAAAGAAAGGAAATAAGGGCATCATTACCAGTTTGTTTCATTAGTAATATAAAATCCCATTTAACGAACACATTTTCCTTCGTGAAAATGCTCTGCCTTTCTCTGGACTGTGCTTTGTAGTCATTCTGATAATTGCTTGGTGTATTTTTCTGATTTCCAATGCTTTTACATTCCTCACTCTCAAAATGCTGGCTCCCCAAGGCTGTTCTCCTGAAATATTCTACAGATGTTTATCCATTCTTTAGAGAGGGCCAGGCACCTGGAGAGCATTTCTGCTCATTATGCTGCTAACCGGGACC
>NW_011889064.1:793019-867757 GCF_000151845.1 Pteropus vampyrus
GTTAACTGTCATATATTTTCCTGAAATAACTCCTTTATGTTTTCTCATATTGCTGTATTTCTTAGTTTACATTTTGGCTTATAATTTGACAGTGAAAATCAGTTCTAAAACTCAATTTTTTCATGAACCCGCAGATTCCAACCAAATCAAAGAGAAGAAAGAAAGGAAATAAGGGCATCATTACCAGTTTGTTTCATTAGTAATATAAAATCCCATTTAACGAACACATTTTCCTTCATGAAAATGCTCTGCCTTTCTCTGGACTGTGCTTTGTAGTCATTCTGATAATTGCTTGGTGTATTTTTCTGATTTCCAATGCTTTTACATTCCTCACTCTCAAAATGCTGGCTCCCCAAGGCTGTTCTCCTGAAATATTCTACAGATGTTTATCCATTCTTTAGAGAGGGCCAGGCACCTGGAGAGCATTTCTGCTCATTATGCTGCTAACCGGGACCCGAGGATAAGTAGGAAGCGTTATCATGAGAAGCCATACCTTGTTCAGAGGCACATAGCAGTGGAATTCAGGTCTTGCTTTTGCCATTTGGAACCAGAGAGGTTCCTAGTCATTATTGTGGAATGCAGGAGGAATCTGTATCATTTATGGTCAGAGTAGGAAACAGCATCCTCAAATGGTTTAATTTCGAAAACAGAGTTTTGAAAAAAGACTGTTTACCAAGGTGTGGGCAGCACACGAAAACCACAAGAAGTAGTACAGTGTCCTGGAGCTAGAAGCAGCTTGGTGGGGTTACCACCATCTGCAGTAACAAAGGAGGAAAGTGGGAGTGATTTCTGGAATCCGGAGGGGGAGCTGTGTAGAGAGAGCAATGTGGAGAGGGGCATTTCATGGAAGCCGTGACCTTCAGTCAAGTGATACATCCAACCCATGGGGAACCCACAGGGAAGAAGCATGGAGAGTAAATACCCCAGTCTCGACCTTCTTATTCCCTCCGAGTTCTTGCTTGTGCTCTTTATCGATCAAACCCACTGGACACCAGAGGACTAGAAAGTCCATTGATGTACTCCAAACAGGTCTGCCTCCCAGGGTTCAAAGAAGAGTAGAGGGTTGATCTTGAGGGTAGAATGGAAGAGTCACAGAATTTTAAACTTAGAAGAGACTCGGAGAACAACCAGTTCATCTCTTATTTCAAAGATAAAGAAATTGAGCCGCAGAGAGGTTGTGTAATTCTAAGCTCCATGGCTTGTCAGTGGCAGGATTGTAAGAGGGCCTGAGGTTTCCTGGTCCTCAGTTCTGTGTCCCTGCTACTACAGCATCCTTCTTTTACAGTAATTTGAGAGGAAGGGAGAGAGAGGAGGAAGGGCAAGTGAAATTCGAAGGTATGTTTTAACTAATTCTTTGAGTAGATGCTCAATTCCACATGTGATATTAGAGGAGTTTAAGTGAATTCAGAGTTTGAGTATGATTGGTTGTGTGATTAACAAATGTGTATATTGATGGCATTAATAAAGATGGCATTTTATGTTAAGACTGCATCCAGAGTCAGCCTGATAACCAGCCAGCTCAAATGGTATGGCTTTTTTCCCCTATTGATTCTCTTCAAGGTCTTTTATGGCCTCAGAGTCTTGTTTTAGACCTAGGCTCTGCATGAAGGCTGAATCATGTTTGGATGCCATACTTCATCAGTAGAACCATCTTAGATCTCAAAGACCAAGGGAAAGAGAGCTAACTTGTACACATAAAAGTGTATCTCTCGTATAGGCATTGGTTTACACACATATGTACATGTACAAATAAACACTCAGATACACAGGCAATTATCAGCTAACAACAGTGACCTAGGAATGATCCCTGCATAATATCAAGAAGTTGGAAATGGTTTTGGTGTTTATAATATTTCCATTCATGTTATAAGCCTTGGGGGTGAAGGACCGAGAACAGTGCCTTCATTTATGTGTCAGCAGAGATGCAGAGAGGCAATCATTATTGGTATTCTTAGGTACTTATTCATTGGTTCATTCATTAATGTCATCAACACATGTCTATTGAGCACCTACCATATGTCATTCTGCTAAGTACTGAAGACAGATAAAGGAAGCAGATGTAATCCTTGCCCTCCCTTCATCAGGGTTTGCAAGAAAAGCTATCTTACCAGCCATGATAGTGAGGATGGGTTCTTCTTTCTTATATTCAGAGAGAATCACTGTTACTGAGTAAAGGTATAGATTTCAAAGATACTAAATGGCTATTTTGTTGTAGTTGTATTACTTTGCACAAAATTAGGTGGCTGTTTGGTGGCTGGTAGGCAGAGATTGGAGAGTAGGGGCTGGCTCCAGGATTTAAAATCTATTTTAACAATTGTTTATATTGGATGTCAAGTATTTACTTATAGGCTAACTTTTTAAAACAACCTATTTCTCAGGTCAGTAGAAATTGTACTAAAGCTGGAGAGGGCGGTGGGCGGGGGCGGGGCGGCAGAAGGAGTCTGACTCTCTTCTAAGTAATTCAAGGCAAGAGAAGCTCCTTATCTGCCTCTGAACAGAGTATATTCACATTCAATGAATAAATATCAAGTACCTGCTATTCGCTAGATGCTTTCAAGTAAATTGTTTAATATTCACAACAGCTCTGTGAGGTGAGGATGATAATCCGCATTTTATAGTGAAGAAAATGAGGTCCAGATCATTTAAGTTACTGCTTCCCCTCCCTTTAAGGGAAGTAAGTGTGAAAGCCAAGTTTCAATTCTAGATCTTTTGACTTCAAGGTCCTTGACTTCTTTACCGTATTATAATACACTTCTAACTAATATTTTATTATTTTTGCCATTTCAGTCTGTTATTTTTATTAGTATTTACTGCTCATTGGTTAGCACGTAGCTTGTTACTCTCTTGATCTCCCAGACAGTGTTAGGTGGCCTCCTATGGTGACGGGGCATGCTCTATTATAACTCAGCGCATTGTTCTTTATTCCCGTTTGTCCGTCTCTGGCCGCTAGGTTAAAGGCTTCTTGTAGGTTGGATCCCATTCAGTGTTGGAGCCCATCTCTTAGCAACTCCCTGGCACATGGAAAACATTCACTAAACATTTATCAAGTGAATCAGTCTTCACAGTAATCCTGTGACAGCAGTTATTACCTCCCGTTTTACAAATGAGGGAGCCGAGGGTCAGAGAGGTAAAGAAACTGATTCAAGATTGCATAACAAGTTAAGAGTAAATGTAAAACTTGTGTTCTCAACTCCAGAGCTTTACTCTGTTATTATTGCTGGATTTGCAGAAGGGGTTTTGTTGAGGGTTGCAGTGGCTTGGCATATACTTCGGCAGTAGAGCAGATTATCTGGGAGACTTGGAAATGGCCCTTGTTAACACCCCAGTTTTAAATCTGCTCTAGCAAAAAATTTTTATCTGCGGCTCAGAACACCAGTGTTTTCTGGGTAGATGCCTATAGGTCTGGTGGCCTGTGCTCCATCCCTGGCTCTCTGTTGCCCTCCCGCTGTGCTGTCTTCCTTTGACCTCCTTCCCAGTTGTGATTTCCTTGCTGCCCCATTCATGTGCTTCTCTTTATATTGTCCACTACCCATTTTCACTGCTCATCCCCCATATTAATAGTCAGTGACAAGCCAATAATTTTTATTAACACTCGAAAATGCTATTTTGCTGTTAAACCCATACATGCAATTGCCCTAATCTGCTGCCAAATGCTAATAATCAGAATCCATTTTTAAAAGGTTTGGAATTCAGCAGGGCTGCCCACACCGTCCTTTGAGGCATATAAATTAATTATAATTAAGAACCGTGTGCAGATGTTAGAATAGAAACTTTGAACAATTTTGGTGTCTGCTCTTGCAGAATATTACAGGAAAAAAAAACCGTAAGTGGTTGTCGCTGGCAAGAGTACAGATAATCACCTATGTTTGTATTATGAATTTCTATTAAAATGTACATATATGAAGTGATTTATAATCCTTTATTAGTTACCTGTACAGCTCTTATGTTAAGAACTTAGGTGACTGTAGAAGTGATACTTCTGCTTCGTGCATACAGTGGGAAAGAACAGCTCAGACAGAAAAGCCTGGATTTAGGTACTTAGAAGTATTGCAGAGCAAGGAAGGAGCTCAGGTGGTAGGTCTGCTTGGACTAAATAAGAACAAGAAGGCTCTTATGCAGCAGAATAATTTTTCTGCCAAGAAATTCAATGCCCTATTATTAGCCTTTGCAATGATGAGGCCATCATAGGGGTCTAAGGGACTGGTGGTCTTTGGTAGGGCATCCCTCCCTGCAGTATGTAGGAGGACTTGATGGTTCATCTGCTGGGATAATTTTTACCTGTATCATTTCTCTCTCTTATCTATTCTGCTCTTCTTTGATCAAACACTTCCCCATAAGTGACTTAACTAAGGCTCTATTTTCTTTGATTTTCTCTTTATTCGCTGTGGATACGATATGTTGAAATGAATTTTGGGTTAGCTCCACACAGGGGTGCATTTAGATAAGTAAATGCCCCAACAGTACCAAGGAGCACTGTGTATTGCCATGTCAATCACTACTTAAAAAATGGATTCGGCATGTTTGTAGAATGTCCGGGTAGACTTTTCTTTCTTTACTGGTTTCATAGGCACACAGTCTCAGCACCTGCCTCCACTCCCCAGACCACCGGGATTTCTTACTTTGTTCCTTTCTGAAGAAAGAGTGGGAGCAAGGGAGCTCAGAGCTCTGAAAAAGTAATGGATGATAGTAATAGTGTGAGGAGGAATATAATCAGAGAGGTTTTAGGTTGTAAGTCAACTGAAATCAAAGGTTGTTGCCTTTTATATGTTATTTTGACAGGTTCAGATGATGTTTAGGTGATGTTTAGCAGATTTTCAGTGGATTTAGAGGATTGAAATTGGGTTTCCAAAAAACGTGCATATGTAGATGGCATTGTATTTCATTTATTAGACATAGATATTGGTCTCATACATCAGAATGGGGTTAGATGGTAGATGTTTGACATCTGTAGTACTCACACCCTTGCTTTAGATGGTTGGTTAATACATTTATTGTCTAAGCTAAGCATTCTGATTCAAAAACACCTCTTTGGATCAACATTTGCACTGGTCTTGTAAATCTTAATTTAGAAAGTATAAATTAAAACCTAAAATTGACTTGTAACTTAACATTTTAAAAATATGTTAATGAAATAATTGTATCTTGGGTCTGTTCTGTGGAGTTGGGTTCATCATACTTCTTAGTTCATGGTGTATTTTTATTACTGATTTATATAGAGACATCTTGTTTATTTAGTTCTTTGTATACCTTTATTCTTCCTTATGCATGTTAGAATAATTTAATAAAATTTCTTTAAAAATCTTACTGCTATCTTGATAGCAATTGCCTTGAAGTTACAGGTGAATTCAGGAGAAAATAGAACTCTATAATATTATGTTACTATATATCTGCGAATGTGGTATATAATTACATTGTTCAGGTCTTCATTCATATCCTTTAGTAGAGTTTCAAATTTCTCTGTTAGAGGTCTTATGCAGTCTTTAAGTTAGTTGCTAAATAATTTATAGTTGCTTTTGCTGTTATAACTATTATATTTTCAATTGGTTAAAAGAGAGCTATTGATGTTTTTCTAAGAGTGTCATTCATCTAGCAACCTTGCTCCACTCAAATTAATACTAATAGTTTTTAAATTCTGTTGGATTTTCTATCTAGCTAACCATATTATGTTTTCATAATGCTAGTTGTTTTCTCTTTCCTTCCCAGTCTTAAAACTTTTGTTTCCTTAACTTACTTGATTGACCAGAATCTCCAATGGCAGTGACAGCACTAATTTTGCCTTTTTCTCAATATCAAAAAGGATGTGATCAAGAGTTTTTGGTATTTACTCTTAACCAGGAAAAGGTTGATGATCTCTTTCCTTTCCTATTATCAACAAGTTTTTAAAAAACATTTTAACATTTATGTCGTAAATAGTTATTTTCATTAAATGAATGTGCTTCTTTCATTTTTTGAGATATTTGTATAAATATCTCCTCTAGTCCACTAATGTGGTGAATTATTTTGATGTATAGTATGAAGTTAAGCCATCCTTGCATTTCTGGTACAAACCACACTTGGTCATGTTATTTTTAAAAGATACTATTTGTTTTGATTAGCTAATATTTTGTTTAGCTTTTTTCCCTTTATGTTCATAAGTGAAAGGGAGCAATGATAATTTCTTCTTATACTACAATCACTTGGATTTAGAATTAAGCTTTCCTTCTTTTTCTGTTTTGTTCAGTTTATACAAGCAAGGCTCAGTTCTTAAAAGTTAGGTAGACTTCATCTATAAAACCACGTATACCTGTTTTACTTCCTTTTATTTTGGCAGATATTGGGTGGTCGAGTGGGAAGTAGGGGTGGGGGTGGTTTTTAGTGGATTAGGATTGGGGGCCTTTGCTAACCATTTTATATTCTTGAGCAGTTATTATTATATTCACGTTTTCTTTTGAACTGCTTTTTGCTATTTTAATTATGTATTTCTACATTAAATTTACAAGCAGCCGTTTTTTATAATATTGTTTTATTATTTTAAGTTTCTATTGTATATGTTGCTATTTTACCTTTTTTCATTATGAATTTCATTTGCATTTTTTTCTATTCCTTGATTGGTTGTGTCAGAACTTTGTCTATTGTAGTCTTAAAGGATCAAATTTTTTTCCCCTTTTCTTTGCCTTTGGTGTCCTTTAGTCTTTACTATTTAATTCCTTCTTCGGGTTGACTCTGTTAATTGTTCAGTAAGTGAAAATTTAGCTACAATTATCTTTCATTTTAACATTTCCTTAAAAGTGAATTTAAAGGCATAGGTTTCTCTTTAAACTATTTTAGTTTTGCTCTAGGAATTTCGATATTTAATATTTATATTGTCATTCTGTTCAAAGGAATCTTTATAATTTCCTCTTATGATTTCCTCCTTAAGTTTTATGTTATTTAATCGCAAGTTCTTTAAAAGTTTTGGACATGTGATATTTTAAGCTACCTTTCCAAACTTCATTTGTAACTTAACCACATTATAGAAAAATAGCAATTGTTTCATATTGATTCTTTGGAATTTATTGAGGCATTTTTGTAGACTTAGTGTTTTCCACATACTTAAAAGAATATGTAGTCTCTGTTGTATATTTATAGATAGCTGAACTAGTTCAAGCTTATTACTCATGCATTTTTTTTCATTGTTTATGTCTTTGTTTATATTTTGTCTGTTGAATTCATTTCTCAATCTCCGGGGTAATTTTAGCTATTGCTTTACACATGTTAAGCTTATATTTTTAGATTCATATATGTTCTTGGTATTGTGTGTGACATTTCTCATTGTTACTTGGTATTAGTGTGTGACATATCTCATTGTTATTTGATATTTTTACCTTTGAATTTTGTCTTAATATTAAAAATTTGATAAATTTTCCCACATTGACCTCCAAAAAAGGTTTTACTCAGTTATACTTCACTTAACTTATACTGTATGAGATTCCTTGCTTCCCCACGTTCTCTAAAGTAACAGGTTTTAAGGCCTAAGTGTCCTAGCTTTCTGTCTTTATTGTAGCTTGGGAAACTGACTCGATGCATAGTTTTGACACTTTTAATCTTCATTTTACTCACTGCCTATCATATTCTAACCACAGTCTCCTTAATTGGGTTACACCAAATAGAGTCCTGACTGCAATAAAGGATGATACTTGGAAAATTTGACTTAATCATCTATTAAATCACATTTTATCCTTCCTGTGGAGGTTGCCCCAGGACTCAGTTTTTTTTCTGAGGACAGAATTGTCCCAGCTTCTTACTCAGATGTGTCTTCCCTTGTAGTCTACTGTGGGCAGCAAAGTACAGATGGTTCCAACTGTTACCGTGCACCAATTGTAGGCGTGAACATAGGCTGTCATGGTCTTCTGCTTGTTATAGATCTAGGGACCACTCATCTCAAGCTTCAAGGAGGTGGAGCACCAGGGATGAACAGTTGTCTCTAATCCTGCTGTTTTGTTGTTGGTTCTGCTCATGTACTGTAGTGCCTGAATTTAGGGCATGATTTGGGGGTCCTGAGCTCCACTGATTCTCCTTACTGGCCCTGGCCTAAATGACTCTTGTGTTCTGCTACACAATTTACCAGCTGTCAGTAGAGTTTGCTGCTACTCTGAAGCCATTATGACATCTTCTCCAGGGAGTTATAACCGTCAGGGAACTAATATCACTTGCCTTCTGTAAGGTTCCTCTTAACATTCCTCTCAGCCTATGTCTGCCATTCTGTCACCCCCACCTCCCACATGCTGACTTTGTGCTTCCATAAATAGCTAGAATCCTTGAACAACTTCTATAAAGGCTTAAATGTAACATCCTTTGCATCTATAGAGTATTTTATATTCTTCAAAGCACTTCCATATTATTATTTGATCCTCACCAAAAGTCTTTTAGGTATGTAGGTTAGGTACATTATCCTGATTTTACCGATGAGGATATAGAAACAGTGATGAGGTGACTTGCCCATCCTCAGGCACTTAGTTAATGTAGAACTGCTATTAGAATGCAGTTTGTTTTTGGTTGGTGATATTATTCATTCATTTGTTCATTTTTTCATTCATTCATATACTCATATATACTGAGAGGCAGCAGAATGGAAAGAGCAAGGGTTTTGGGGACAGATAAACTTTGGTTTGAAAGTTAATGACATCCATTATTAGCTGTGCGATCTTGGCCATGTACTTAACCTCTCAGATCGGTTGTCTTATTTGTAATATAGGGAAAAACTATGACTTATAATGTTTATATGTGATTTAACACTGTGAAAATTACCTGGCAATAATAGTGTCTGGCATATGGTAAGTTATAGGTAAAATGTTACTATAAATATATAATATATAAAATAGGTTACCATTATAAGTAAAAATAGTTAAATATCGACAATTTTATAATGGTAGAAACTCAGTGGCTACCATTTATTGAGACCTTCCCTAATGTATACGAGGCCTCGCTAGACTCCCTAAATGCAAATAGAAACAGGTCAAAGTCATCTTTGTGAGTCTGTATTTTCTTCTAGACTGGTTGTGAAGAGTAGAGCCTATGTCTGTTGCATCCCAACACCAATAACAGTGTCTGCTAGGCAATAGGTAGGTGCTCAGTAAATGCTTACTGAACTAAAAGGTCCCTGTTCACTGGGAGATTACCAATTAGTTAAGATAGGCAGATACATAATCATGTAATTAAAATGAACTATTACGGGTATTTGGATAAACACTTACAGGCTATAGCGAGAGCCAAAAGGAAATAGCGCTCAGTTCTACCAGGGGAGGGTGAAGAGCCTTGGAGCAGAGTGGGCAAAGCTTCATAGAGCAGGTGCATTAAGACAAACTGTGGTCTGTCTGTGAAAGGTAGCAAAACCAATTTGCTTATCTTAGACTACATGTTTTCTTTCAGCTAACTCCTAGCTAATGTGTGAAATCGAGTTTGTATTCAAAGCCACTTCTTTGTCTTACAGTCCCTCAGTTACTGGTATCTCCCATAATGTATTGCTTTGTAAAGTGCTTTGCTCTATCCTGAGTATAAAAGAGATGCTTAGGAAAACCAGATTCTATTCTTTGAATGTCACAACTAGCCATTGCATAACAAAGTGTAATAAATTGTGTGAGGAAAAAATAGAAGAACACGAGATATTTTAAAGAGAGCAAATAAAACATCAAAGTGGGAGAGTGTAGAGTGCATTAAAGTTAACAAACTGTCATGGCAGAGTGGACCACTTTTCAATGTGAAGGAATCTGATTTAGTGACTTATAACTGTGGGATTAGAATCCCGTCGGAATGAAGTTAGCTGCTAGTTTTGCCAAATTCTAAATCTTTTGGTTCTCCTTGAGAACCAGTCCTTGAAAATGAACAGATTATTATTATTTTGCTAACAGCTCTTTGAGATGCTAAACCCATCTGTCTGCTCTGAATATTTAGTGCTGTCCAACTCTATATAGTGCTGCTCTGTTTTTAGCTCTGGGAGGAGGAATTCAGGCCCCAGCTCTCCTGCTAGATTGAGTATAGTTAGTTCATCAGCATGGGCATCCAGGGCCAATGTAGTCATTCTCTGTTTCCACAGAGACATGTAAAACAAAACTGTCAGCAGTACACTTTGCTTAGCTGTGAACCACTGAGCCACTCGTCTTTTCTGCAGGAGATAGACAAGGTGATCAATACAAGTCTCCTCCTTGGCAATGTGGAAGGATGACTACAACAGCTAGAGTTCCAAAATGTTTTCTGCCAAGAACTGGATTGGATTTTGTGCTCCTTCAGCCACAAAATGTCCCTAGCATCTTACTCCCGAATCATTAAATACTCTTTGCAGTCAGTCTGCCTGGCATGAATACTTCCCTGTCTTTCTTTATTCAACACCATCATTATTATTTTCTTTTCTTAGCTAAGAAATCTCAAAGTTTTAGGTCACTAATATCTTAATTTTTTTTTTTTCAAACAAGCAGGGGATATCAGGCAGCATTTTCACCCTTAATTGCGCTCTCTCTTTGAAGAAGAATGAGAATCTCTGGTTCTGGTTTGAGGTGCAGCGTATAGAATATTTCCTTGGAGTGTAAAAATGCTCTGCTTATGTATTGGCATGCCGGTATTTATTGACCTCGGGAACATTATGTAACTGTTTGAGCTTCAGTTTCTCCATTTGAAAAAACGAGGAAAAAATGACATTTATAGAGTTTCAACGAAGACTAAAGAGATTGCACATGAGGAAATGCTGAACACAGTACACGGCACATAATAGAAGTACAATAAATTATTATTTAAAACAAATCAAAACACCCTAAGCAGGGCCAGTTCTGTTTAAATAAGAGGAGCTCTTTGAGAGTGGCGAGACATGAAGGAGAAATTACCAAGCCCTAAAGAGAGCTGTGTCCTCGGTCTGGTGCATGGTGTAAGATTTAGGGGCATATGTCGAATAAGAAGGCTGGAGGTAAAAGGTGATGTAGGTAAAAGGTGGCACATTGTATGCAAACATGGAATCAGTCATTTCAGGGAAGTCACTACGATAGGATGCCATGGAAAATATTTCAAAACTGTCTCTAACATTACTGCAGATAACAGTAGTATTTGTCCAAATCACTAAACTTTCATTCATAAACAAATCAGAATAAAACTATTCCTTGTAATAATGCATGATGTGAAAGGCAGTGTGGTGTACATATGTTGGAATGCAAAATGGCCTAAAAGTCAGAACTGGATTCATATTTGTTTCACATAATTGGGTCATGGTTTTGGACTTTGTAGCTTCTTTGAGCCTTAGCTTCCACATCTATAAAATGGGGATAATAATATCTTTATTATCCCCCACATTAGGTTATTGTAAGGATCAACTGAGATTGTTTTTTTTTTTAAATACCCACGTGTTGGTCGCTTCTGTTGATTTAGTGTTAGGAGGCAGATACTGGAAGGGTTGCTGAAGAATTTTCAGGCTCTTGTCCCCTTTGAGGTGAACACAAAGTAAAGGCAGCAAGAATGGGGGGCTGATGTATAGCTCTCTATATCCAGCTATTCCAGACCGTGTTTTGTTGCTAGCCTCTGCTGAGCCCATTTTGCTGCTCACTTTGCCTGGCCGCTGCCATCCCCATGGCCCAGGAACAGTTAAAGGTTTGACGGCAAGACTCCCTCTTGGAGACTCCCGCGTTTGTGCACTTGGCATGATGGCTTGGACCACTTGTATCCTCTTTCCCTCATTTGTCTCTGTCTGTTTGCCGCTGATGGTTATGGCAGTAGCATCTTTTTATTGTCTTGCTCAAGGATTTCTGATGCTTTTGAAAGTTTTCTTTTTTTTTTTTCCTTCTCACTCTGCTGAGCACACACAAGAGATAAGAGACTAGGCTAGAAGATAGAAACTGGGTTTGATGTTCAGTGAAAGGAGCTAAGGCTCTTGACTGGTAGTATCTAGCCTCTTCAAAGACAGGTCACATAATGTAGGTCGTAATTTAACCACTCTGTCTTTGTGTTTTTAGGGAGTCGACGAATTGAAGATGAAGCCCAGAGCAGAGTGCTGTTCTCCCAAGTTCTGGTTGGTGTTGGCTGTCCTGGCCGTGTCAGGCAGCAGAGCTCGTTCTCAGAAGAGCCCCCCCAGCATTGGCATTGCTGTCATCCTCGTGGGCACTTCAGACGAGGTGGCCATCAAGGATGCCCACGAGAAAGATGATTTCCACCATCTCTCTGTGGTGCCCCGTGTAGAGCTGGTAGCCATGAATGAGACGGACCCAAAGAGCATCATCACCCGCATCTGTGATCTCATGTCTGACCGGAAGATCCAAGGGGTGGTGTTTGCTGATGACACAGACCAGGAAGCCATCGCCCAGATCCTTGACTTCATTTCAGCCCAGACTCTCACCCCTATCCTGGGCATCCACGGAGGATCCTCGATGATAATGGCAGATAAGGTAAAAGCGGCTGCAGTGAGAGGAACCTGGGTGGTTTGAATTAAGATCTAAATGATGCATTCGTTTTAATGCAAAACTTAGTTATGAAAGATGGAAGGTCACCAGAATTCACTGAAGAATGAATAGACCAAGAGTTAGTCTAACAGCTTGGAGACAAAAGTGAGAGAAAGGTGCTGGTATCTAGAAGCCCCTATACTTTTGATTGGATTTGTGTGTTCGTTTGTTTGTAAATGGATTCACTGAAATGACTAAGAGATATTGAAGTTTATAGCACTGTGATCTATTTTCTTCAAATACGCACATGGATAGCTACTTCAAAACTTTAAAATAAGGTGTGCCCTATTCTTCCTTGATGATACATGTTCTCCACCAATACCAATTTCAAGAACATAAAGAGAAAAATCCTTTGAGGCAGGTAATTTCTCTCCTTGAAGATACAAATGCCGTAGAGAAGTACTTTGTGCTGAGGTAGTCCACACTCGTCACACTTCGATCTGTGTATTTGAATAGATTTTAGTCTGTACAGTCAGTAGCAGCTGCATTTTCCCTGTGCTTAGTTTTGAAGGCAATGGTTTTTAACCCTGGTTGCACATTGGAATCCCCTGAAGAGCTTTCAATACTACCAGTGCCTGACTCCCACTGCCAGAGAGTCTGATTATTGGCCTAGGGTAGTGCCTGGGGTTCAGGAGTTTGAAAAGCTCTACAGATAATTCTACTGTGCAGTTAAGGCTGAGAAACACTGCTTTAAATCTTCAAATAAATCCTAGTCTCTCCTACATTACCCAACCTTAATATCAGATATGACATTGATGCTTTTTCTCTAACTGCAGGAAGTGTTTTGTTGTAGTTATGGCTTTTTTGTTTTTTGTTTTTTGTTTTTTACATTTTTTACTTATTCAGTTATTTTCCCTTAATTGCTTATTGCTTAGGTTCAGCACTTCTCACTATATATTGTCCTTTACAGTTATTTCTATCAGGATGATTATTTCACTACAAGTACAGTATTTATTTTTCATCACTTAGAGTTTTAAAATTATTTCTACCTTTGCATTGTCATCTTATACTTGCTAGCATTACTTTCAAAACTCCCTTTAATTTTGTAATTAAAAGATGTGCTCTAGGGTTAATAATGTTTGTAAACCCCTCAGAACCTAGCACAGACACCACGGGCCTGCTCCTTGGCCAGTAGAGAACCACCACAGCACAAGGTTTAAGAGGAAAATATCACCTTGCACGATCACTATTGCCATCTGTCGGCAGCAGGCAGAGATGACTAGTGTCTGTGTTGGAGCTTCCTTTATTATAAATAGTCCAGAAAAGGTCAAGTGCAAAGTACTAAGTGGAGGAACTTTAGGAGCATATGAGAAAGATATTGAAAGGGTAAAACTGTTAGAATCAAATGCTGGCACAAGGAGCCCATACTAAGGGAAGCGGGATAAACTTAAGCAGAATGGAAAATACAGACTGACTGGGAAAACCTACTGAGTTTTTACTTCAGGTAGAGTTTCTGTTAACATCATTCTCCTTAGAAAATGAGGGTACAATATGGCACTGAAAAATGGCAAGAAGGATGAGTCAAATTTTTAAATCAGAAATAAGTGTTTACTTATTTTGAGAGCAAGACAGGTGAAAGTGATTTTTTTTCTTATGTCGGCTATTGTGCAATATATGTTCTTTTCGGTCCACCACCACCCCACCCCACCTCTGCCCCCAGCTGCAGTATAAATGGTTTTTGGTTAAACTGGCCGATTGCTTCTCTGTTGTGTCTCTAACAAATGCATAATAATACTAACTAAGATGCAGACCATGTGGAGAGACTGGGCTCTTTTGTTCACTGATGCATCTTAAGTGCTCTAGAGTGTTTACCATATGCTGAACACGTAGTGCTTTGCATGCATTTTATTTAATGCTTTGCCTGCATTGTTTTCTTTAATACTCTTAACAACCCAGTGAGCTAAGTGGTATTATTTATCTCCATTTGACAGTTGGGAAAACTGAGGCTCAGAAAGGTTAAATAACATATCCAAAATGATGTAGCTAGTACGTGGCAGCCCGGACTTTAACACTGGTTGCTGGCTCCAAGGGCCACGTGCTCTATTGCTTCTCAAGAAAATGAAGAGGCTGGTTAAGGTCTTACATACCTTCCTATTCCTTATTTTCTCCTCTGTTATACAGCACTCTGGTGGATGTTATCTGGATAAAAGTAATTCATCCATTGATTCATAATGGCAGTACTGGAATCTAAAGAAAGTAGAGAATGGATGAAGACGTGAAATGACGTGGCGCATAGGTGTAGCACAGTTGCATAGAGGGCCCGTTGGTTACTACTTCTCGGGGGAAAGGGAGGATTGAAGCCAGTGAGGTAGATTCTTCCAGGTCACTGTTGTGCGATCCCCCGATCTCGTTCCCCTATTCCTCCCCCTATTGCATCCACACCCAAATATCCCATCTTGTCTTTTCTTTCTCTCTCCATCAAACAAAGGAGGTGGTCAGTGATGGTTAGGTTGTTTTCTAAAATAGCCTTAATAATACCAACTGACTTTTGACCTGGAAAGAAGAGTTTCTAAAAGGTAGGTAGACAGAGGAAAAAGAAGAAAAGAGGAGGTCCCGATAACATAGAAGCCGGGAAGTTAAAAGCTCAGTCATAAGGGGTTAGATGCCTGAATGGGTATCTGGTGGCTGCAGAGGAGGATGCAGAAGGGACCACCAGCACTGAGAGGGGCAGCCGGGCCACCGTGCCAGGGAGCCGTGCAGAGAAACGTTCGCAGGCTGAAAGGATTTGCATGAAGGCAAGTAAAAAGAGTCTTCTAGATCTCAGAGAAATGAGCTTTTGGGGCAAGTTTCAAAAATAAAACACCTCAGATTCTAAGGTCAGTTTTTTAAAGTAGAAGTTTATTTTTAAGTACCATGACCACATTTTATAAACAAAGAATGAGGACACAGAGTTTGACAACTATGAATCAAGTATGGGGCAATAGGACAAAACATTTGAAAGAAGAACTGATGTAGAAAATCTAAGAAACACAGCTTCACTACGTCTGAGGCATAGTCTTTAAGGTATAGTCACCATGTGAAGGATGATAAATATTCCATTTTGCTTCTTGCTTCTAGGAGATGGGTAATTGCCACTCCATTTTAACTTGTTTGTTTGTTTGTTTGTTTGTTTGTTTATTTGTTTAATTTGGTTGTTTGTTTCAAATAAAATCCACTTATTAAGTGTCCTTGTAGAAGATTGCATTACAGGGATAAAGTTTCTAATTCAAGGAGTTTGTGATAGAAGAAAGAGAGCAGATTATAAAGATTTTTGACAAAAGTAGTGAGGTACAGGTTCAGCACCTGGTCAGATAGTGTGTATTCACTTTTTTGCATATGCTAATTAATCAGTATAAACTTTAATTAGTGCTCTGCTTTCCCACCGAGGAAATGCATTTTATACCATGACTAAAAGAAGCCTGGAAGTCAGTAGTGGAGAACTGTTCAAAGCTCAGAATTTGGAGTCAGAGTGGATTTTAGCATCGCTTTCTAGGAATGGAAATTGGACTACACACCAACTACTTCCTCTAAACCTTAGTTTCCTTGCCTGTATAATGGGTATAATAATATATCCATTATAGGGTTGTTGAAGATTAAATGAGATAATGCATAGCAGATGCTTCCCTAAGCGTCCAGTAGGCTAAGCCAAAGGTATATGGAACAGTTTGAAGAAAGGGAAAAGATTTTATGAAAGAGGAAAAGAACGGGAATCGAATAGCATCATGGCCAATAGTAGAGACACTTCTGAACTGGAGACCAATCCCCTCTCTCCTACTATGAAGATGGCTATGAAGCATGGATGGAATCTATGGATTTCCCCCACCAGGGGAGCCGGGGCCCATGGGCGATACAGCCATGCCATAGCCAAAAAGGGCACGTTCAGTTATAGAAGAGCTGTAACGAGGAAAGAACTGCTAGGCACTTGTAACAAAAGACTGTTTAGAATAGTAACAGAGACAGTTTAAAAATGTATGAAGCGATTTTTGGCAGTTTCCTACCCGAATATGAAAAGTCTGTTTTATTTTGCCTTGTTATAATTGCTTTTATTCTCCCTGAGATCTTGGACTTAGGATGCCCATCTGAATCCAACTAATGAATGAAAGCTAAACATATTTCCATTTCTTCCCAGGAGATTTCTCTGCTGACTTGTCGAAATCTTCCTTCGGTTTTCAGATTTTAGCTCAGAGAGGTTAAGTAACTAATCCAGGACATCACAGCTTATGAACAATGGGACTGGGATTCAAATCCCAGAAGTACCTATTCTGAAGCATGTGTTTCCTATTTATACAGTTCTGCCTCAAAAAGCACTGAACTAAGAATTTTAAGTCTTGAGCTTTGGAAATTGGTTAAACAAATCACTTACGCTACATGATACACAGCTTACAGTTTCTAAGATTTAAATTCTGTTTTCTGCCCTACCCACTTTACAACATTTTGAAGAGAAAATGAAATAAAATATTTGGAAGATTCTGGAAAAGTACTGTGCAAATAGATACTTTAGGCGAGGGAAATAAGCTGCGGTGATAGGGAAAGACAGGCTTATTGACAGCTCTTGTTATTGGCTTTAGGGCCAATGAAAATGGCTTGGGCAGGAGGTAGGAAAGAACAGAAAGTGGAAGTTTTAGTAAGGTCAGGCAAGAGGACGCATAATCCATTCTTTACTCCTGCAAGAATGGAAGAGAAAGGGGTATACTGAGTAAAAGGTCAGGATCTGGAAATAGATGGTTTGGTTATAGTGAGGTATACCAGCTAAATCATGCATCATGAGACACATCTTGTTCCTCATTAAAAGATATGTGAAAATATTCTTACTCTGGACTCTATTGCTATGATTCTCTCCTTTCTAACTTACTTGACTGAGACTTGATGCTTTGAATAGCACTCTCATTTTCTGCACAGGCGGCCACATTTTGGAATCTAATTGGGGCTAAGAAGATGGCCCCTACTCTTCTTTGGACCCATCTTCTCCAGCTCTCCTTGTTACTCTTCTCTCCACCTCTCACCTCACGCTACCTAATAGCAATGTGTTTGGAGAGAGTAGATGAGCCAGCAGTAGTGGGTGACATTGTAAATAAATAAACTATTGCCTTCCAGTTGCTCGTGTGAGTTTCCATATCCAACACAGTCTTGAAACCAAACTGGCTATGCTACTCATACATTACTCTGTGCCTCTTCCCTAACCTGGTGTCTTTTAGTTTTTTACCTTGCTTTTAGTTACTTATCAGATGGTATTTCTTGGGATAGACTACTTCAAGAGCAAACTCTGGTATTATAGTATTTCTTGGATGAGGAGAGTTAAGACACAGACTTGGGAAAGACAAGAAAATAAAGAAGCCAGTATATATGCCAGCTTTGTGCCAGGCATGATGTTAAGGACCGTTTTAATTCTTATACAATTCTGCGAGGTAAGTGGTCTTATTGCTTTGGTTGTTGGGGAAACTAAATCAGAGAGAGTTTACGTACATTGGCCAAAGTCACATAGTGGGACTAGGATCTGAATCCAGCATGTCTGAATTTAAAACATTTTTGGTTGACTCCAAAGCTCCCAGCCCACATACCAAGGAAGTCCAAAAAAAGCTAGGATCGAAATGCATCTCTGGAGGTCAGGTGCTCCTCTCCTATGTTCCCTGCTTCCTTGAACTGTGCTTTGAGGGAAGGTGGGTGGGCAGTTCTCGCTAAGAAACTAAACTCTGCAGTGATGCAGGCTTCAAGTCTCTCTGAATTTTAGTTTTTCCACCTGTTTCAGTAGAATGTGTTTCTTGTTGGCCAACATATTCTCTCTTTTAAAATTGGAGCTAGGGTTTGCTTTTAAGAGACTGACCACTTGAAGTCCAGGTGAAGTTTTAATGCTTAAAAAATACTGAGGCCTCAGAATCGCTTCAGGCATTCACATAAATAAAGGTGCTTGGTGCTAGAAAGTAACATATGAGCCATCACTTCTCACACATCCTCCAGGAAGGTGACGAAGTATCTACAGGAAGGTGGTGGCACAGTGTGGAGAGAATGCAGCCTTGAAACCAGTAGGCTTGAGCTCTGTGCCTTCCCAGCCAATATGACCTTAGTTGTGCTCTTTAAACACTTAGCTTCAAAATTTCCGTTTTTAAGATGGGGACGAAATAACATCTAGTTCATAGTGAGCCTTGTGATGCACTGTACCCAGTGCTTGGTAAACAGGAGGCCATCAGTATACATTATTCTGTACTTTCATATGCCGGACCTTACCTAAAAAATTGAGGAAAACGGGATCCTGATGTTTTCCTGTGAACTAACAGAGAAGAGTTTGGGGTGATAATACCCCTCATTTTAGGCCTGGTGGGTAAACAGCAACTCAGTGGGACCCCTCTGTGGCAGTGCAATTACTGATTGTGACATGATCGGGACCTAACAAAGCGTTCAGTGCAGAGACATAACAGTGATGTCGATAACCTGATATACACAGGAGAGAAACAATGACGATAAGTCAAGAGCATTAAAACAGAAAGCATAGCAGAATGAAACAGTGTTTGAATCCAGGGTCACTCATAGGTTTGGAAGTATTGACATATAAGAAAAAGTGAATTATTAAATGAATGAGATATTAAAGATACTAGGTAGAAAGTGGCAATGTGTTATAGATACAGGAAAGCAGTTAATTTATTATATGTCACTAACCAATTTTTAAATAAATTACAGCGATGTTGCTTAAAAACTCCTTGAATTATGATTGCTACACCAAGAGTATATTTTCATTCCTCTTTCTGAGACTTCTCTGATTCTTTTTGCCTTATTCTTACATGTTAGATCTACATTTTATTTAAAATTATATTTTGATTCTGTGTTAGAATAAAAAAATTAGAGTCTGTATTTTATTCAAAATTATATTTTTATTCTGCGGTAGAATCAAAAAAATATAGCATCGAAATTATATTTGATTCAAAGGGTCCAGCATGCATGGGAATAATATTAAACTCTATTTTTATTTCATTTTTTAAGGACAAAAATTTTATTGCTATAATTCTATCTTACAGGAAAAAAGAACACCCATATTGTCATGGGTTGTTTTGATGTTACAATGAAAAAGAGAACTAACCTTGATTGATCATTTAATTTTGTCAAGCTCTGAGCTAGTCACTTTATAGGAGCTTATATATGTTATTTCATTTAATTCTTTCATTGAATTTATGAGGCCTGTATTCTGTCTCTATTTTGCAGATGAGACAATTGTAGATCAGAGAGGTTAACTATTTTACCCAAGACCTTTAGGTAGTGATTAATTTGCAGTACCTTAAACAAATAGGTACTTATTGGACAAGGCACCTATCACTTGTAGTGGCTTAAACAAATAGGTGCTTGGTATCTCAGAACAAGGCACTGGAGATGGAGACTGCTGGAGGTGATTCAGTGACTCAGCGATGTCAGGCCTGACCTCTGGGACTCTTGTGTTATTTTTGTCATGGTTGTGAGGGGTTTACCCTAGTTCTAAGCATTCTGTCTACACTCAAAGAAGGAGAAGCAAGCTGGTGGGGATTAGATCAGGAAAAGTCTTCCCTAACCTTGATCTCATGAGCTCAAATAATGACACATGGCCAGGTCTGGGTAGGGGTGTTGTGAGGCTTTCTGGTGGAGGTGGCAAGGGGGCAGGGTTGAGAACAGCTTGGGGTTTAGTCAAGTGTCTCTCAAAAGAAGTAAGTGACAGCCTGGAAATTCAGCCAATGTTAGTGTGATTCAAAAGCCCAAATCTCTCTAACCTGTCATTGCTCCTGGTGTACACCAAACCCTGCTTTCGTGCCCTTGGCTCAATCTCCTCACCTGTCCTCCACAACTAAGACCTTGGCTCATCAGTTATTTCGATTTTTCCTCTTAATTATCAGCTTATTACTACTCTCTGCTGGTATCTTCTCTCTGGCTTAGTGATGTCTGGAAATGTATTAGGGGATTTTTTTTTTTTTTTTGCTGTCGTAATGATTCGTTTTGTGTGCGCACGCCTGTGTGTGTCTGTGTCTCTGTGTATGTGTGTGTGTGTGTGTGTGTGTGTGTGTGTGTGTGTGCACGCGCGTGTGTGTGCTTCTGGCACTTAGAACCTGGAGACCAGCCTTGTTAAGTGTCGTGAAATATGTGTGACAGTACTCAGCTGTCAAGAATTGTCTTACTCAAAATGCCAATTTTTCCCTCTTTGAACATGCTTGTCTTTCTCAGATTAATAAACTAACATGAAAGCTTTTCTTGACCCAGATTCTCCTCCCCTTCTTTCCTTTTTTTCACAGTTCAGCTCCTTAAAGGATAGTCTAAAATTGCTGTTTTCTCTTCCTCACCTCTCACTTTCTACAAAATGCCAAATCCAGTGGACTTCTCAAGCTGTTTTTGACCTTCTGCAGCATTGAGCACTATTGACCCTTTTAGTGCTATTCCAACAATTACGATGACAAGAGTAATTAGATTTATCACATTTTGGTGACAATGGGAATGAGAGAGAGTAGACTTTAGAATATGGATGGGTCATATAAGTGGAAATGTCTAGTAAGCAGTTGGATTTGGAACTGGAGATAAAGAGAATGATTTGGACTGAAAATATAGATATGAGCCTCATTAGCAAGGAGAGGGGAGTTGAAACTAGGAGTGTGGCTGAGATGACTCAGAATTAACAAGTGGAAGGAGGAGGGAAGTCTGTCAAGGACAGAACCTAAGGGTGCACCACCATTTGAGGAATGGCCAGAGGGGGTGGAGATAATACAGGAGCTAAGATGGAATTATTAGATAAGATGAGACCCAGAAGAAAAGGAAAGAGAGGCATTACAGAAACCAAGAGTGGGTTCTAAGAAGGCAGTAGTTAACCCTCCCTTTCCTTCTCAAGGGCTATGCAGACAGTAAGGAAGCCTTGTTATGTGCGTCGCCTCCGCTCCATGCACTGCCATGACCTTAGGGCTGGCACTCCTTTCTTGTCTGCACTGCCACATGGTCACTTACCTCTGTGATTCTTTAGAAAATCAAACCTGATTGTTACACTTTCACTGAAAACTCCGCACTGGCTTCCCACGGCGTGGATACGACATCCTCTTAGAGCTGTTCCAGGGCCACCTCTCCAGGATTTTCTCATAACCTCACGGCCCTTGAACAATAAGGTCAAGACACTCAATTATTTACAGCTCCCTGAATGGTCCTGGCTGTTGCACATCTCTGTGCCTGTTTGTGCTTCTTTCTTTCTTTAGACTATCCTCTTCCTTGTCCACCCAGAAACACCTACTCACTTTTTGAGAGAAGTCGTGGCACTTCTTCTGTGAATTCTTTTCTGACTCTGATCTTCATAGAATTTACCACTCTTTTTTGCAGTCCACCTGTGCCCTATTTAGGCTTTTACTGTAACTGTCTTGTTTACCTTTCTGTCTCACATGGTATTCAGAGGGCTCATTGTGGGCCAAGCCACGATTTACTGATTTTCATATTCCCAGCACATGTCATAATATCTAGTGCATAGTAACCGGTAACTTTTATTAAACAATTAACAGTGATTAAACTGTACTCTCTGTATACACACTCTAGTGGGTTGAATGGTGGCCCCTCGAAAATATATATCCATGTCCCAACTCCTGGAATCTGTGATTGTGACCTTGTTTAGAAAAGATGGCACTCTTTGCAGATGGAATTAACTTAAGGATTTTTATCATGAGATCATCTTGGATTAGCCAGGCGGGCCTTCAATTCAATGACAAACATCCTTAGAAGAAATAGAAGAGGAGAAGACATAGACATAAGGGAGAAGTCCTTATGACAAGAGACAGAGGTTGGAATTATTTAGCCACAAGCCAAGGAAGCCACCAGAAATTAGAAGAGGCAAAGAAAGATTCTTGCCTAGACCCTTCAGAGGGAGCATAACCCAGGTGACTTCGATTTCAGGCTTCTGGCCTCCGGAACTATAACAAAATACATTTGTTGTTTTAAGCCACCAAGTGTGGGGTAATTTGTTATGGCCGCCCTAGGAAGGTAATACACACACCACAGCCAAGAGGGGGAACTCTGAAATCTCACTGCCTAGGTTGCTTCCAGGCTCCACCATTTACTGGGTGACCTTTAGCAAATTACTTAACCTCTCTGAGCCTTAGGGGCCTGGGACAATGCTGAAAGGCGAAGTGTCAGTGTTCTGTTTAGCTGTCCACAGCACAGGCCTTGGTGGAACTGTGGGACGGTGAACTCTGTCTTTTAGCCCCAGTTTTTCCCTTTCTGCACTTTTCTCTCCTTGTGTTTGTTTCTGCTTCTTTGTTCTGTGCGTGCATGTGCATGTGTGTGTGTTTTCGAATGTGATCGCTGGTATCTTTATCCGTTCCAATACCCAGGCTGGTGCATCTCACATGAGGCTGCTCTCTTGATCCAAAGTGCCCACGTTCTCAGATTTTCCTCTTCTTCACTCCCAGGTCAGAACCCCTGCTTCTTTGCCTTTTATCTCCTTTCATTCTATACTTTACATAGTCTTTATCATGTCTGTAATTAATCATAATAGGTTATTTTTAGCTATCTGTCCTGCTAGACTACAAGCTTTGTAAGGGCAGGGACTGTCTTTTTCATTTTTGCATTCCCCAGACCCTTGACACATAGTAAGCCCTTAATACATGTTTATTAAAGGTATGGATGGATTAATTATTTCGGTACAGCAGATGTCAGTTGCAATTAAGAGAAAAATATTTTAAACTCAAATGAAAAATGGATGGTAGGATTAATCTCTGGTTATAGGCAAATACGTTCCTTATCTCTCTCTAGGCTACTGTCTCCGTCACCCTTTCTTTCTTCACATCTACCTCATATCAGCAATCGACAACTTGGCACTTGCAGCTCAGGTTACAATACTCATGTCCACTTTCTTTCTAACAAACAGACTTGGCAAAAGGACCGTCTCAAGGCAGGACTGCAATCTCTGGTAGCAGAACAGAATTTCCATCCTGCAAAGCAGTTGGGTGCCCGTGCTAATCTTTACTAGCCCTCTTTTAAAGGAGAAAGCAGAAAGAAATAACCATTTTTTAAAAGTTTCGAAAGATAAAATATGCAATTCATCTGACATGCTAATCAGCAAGATATCACCAACTAAGTTTAATCAATGCAATTAAGTTTCCAAAGGTAATAGCAAGAGATTTTGAAACTTCCTTTGGCAAACAACATCCTTTCTCATTTACTTATTCATTTATTTGAAAAATGATTATTACGCATCTCATGAGTGTCAGGAACTGTGCAAGGTCCTGGAGATAGAGTCAATATGAGAGACATGTCTTCATGGTGCCCTGACTGACAATAAACAGACACATAAATTAAACACTATTATGTAGGTAGTGGTAAATGCTGTGATAAAAATAACAAGAAGGGATACTGTGGGCTGTTTTAGGTAGAGTTGTCATGGAAGGTCTCAAAGGAGGTAGCACTTGAGATTTGGATGGTGAGAAGGATCAAGACGCGTGAAGATCTGAGGAACAGCATTTTGGCAGAGAGAAAAGCAGGTGGGAAGGCTTTGAAGAAGGAGCGTGTTTGGTTTGTTTTTGTTTTTGATGAGTAGCAGGGAGGTCAGTAGAGTTGGAGAGTGGGCAGTGTGGGTAGTGATTGAAGGTAAGGTGGAAAGGGACTCTAGGGCCAGATCAGGGTCTTGGCATGAGGTTGGATATTTTTCAATTTTATTCTACAAGGTGTAAGAAGAGAGTGATGTACATTGATTTAGCATCTTTTCAGAGGGAAGCATTTAGTGCAGTGGATGGAATATATACCTTGGAGCCATTTCAAGTCTTGGCTCCACCTTTCTGAAGCTGGGTGACCTCTTGCCCTGTTGTGTGACTTGTGTGATGTTTTTTTTTTTTACTCATTTTGGATGGGGTTAATACTCATCAACCTTGAAGAACTATTGTGAGATAAAATGAAATAACCTTTCAAGGATTCATTACTCTTCCACCTGATTTGAATAATACCTGGTTTTGAATAATAATAGCTGCTATTATTATTTCTAGTAGTATTGAAATACAAATTCCTTTTAAATCAGGCATTACTTCCTTTCGATATACCTATGAATTATGCAGTTTTTTTGTTTTATTGTTTTTATAAAATTTGTTTACAAACTTGCAAACAAATTAGCAAAGCAACGTAGGAAGGTAGAAACAATATGGTTGGAATATGGTTGGCTTTACTCTAACTAAATAGCTGCCTCTCATTTTGAGTCGGAGTTCCTGTGCACCGGTGTCCCGTGGCCAGTTCCTGAACTTGTGTCTACATAGTTACAGCCTGTTAAAATTTCCCCTCTTTCCGAATGGGGGTGATGCACTGAGAAGAGTACCAGAGGGAATGGAGCAGCCAGGGTAAGATTTTGAGGTGAGGGGCGTGGGCTTTGACAGTGAGACGCAGTGTAACGGCTCAGCCAGTCAGTGTAGCCTGCCTTGAAATGAAGATGCCTGGCACACCCACAAGTCCTCATGGCCTGCCACCATGTGTCTTGGGTACACTCTGTTGCCTTGACAACATGTCATCCAGAATTGTAGAGAGGAGCAGCCTTCAACCTTTCGGTGTCACATTGCTAGGGTAATAGACCTTGTGGGAAACCAGGCTTCGCTGTCCTATGTGCTGTTGCCACCCACCCCTCTCTCCTACTCCTCCTGCCTACCCTTATGCCCACCGCCTTCTGTCTGCGTTCTTACTTCTTTTGCCTTCATCGATTCATGTTGGCATAATCCTCCCAGCTCCCTCTAACCCCTTTGCCTTTCATTCTTTTACCATTCCACTATTCTCATTACCAATAAATGCAAATGTTGCAAATTCTCAAAAAATAAAGCTGCATAACATAATAAATTAAAGGGATGATGAGAATGAAGGAGTTCGAAACTATCCAGAAAGCGGGGAACGGAACTTGATAGTTTCTGTAGTTGAGTTGAATGGTGTACAGTAGTAATTCTTAAATTGGGTGGACCTTAAAATCAACAGAGAAGTTTTAAATAATAATAATAATAATAATAATAATTATAATAATTATTATTATTTTAAATATAGCTCCTTCCGTTCCATTCTCAACGATTCTGATTTAATAGGTTTGGAGTAAAGCCCCAATAATTTCTATTTTCACAAAGTAAGTTCCCCCAAGTGGATTCTGAGATACTGGCTGGTTTGGGAACCACTGGCGAGTAGATCATGGTACTTTGTTTAGGTTATAAAGTTTTGTGATGGATCGGGATCTGTCTGTTGGGCTTTCTTTTTATGGTTTTCAGAGCAGTATATTCATGTGGCTGCCTAATAATGATTAAGAAAGAGGAAGAGGAGTTGGAGAAAGATGAGAAGAAGCTAAAGGAGATGAGGAAAAAAGCCAAGGAAAACAGAAGGGAGGGAGCAATGTGACAATGACAGGTAGAAGCTGTGGAACTGGGTGTGGGGCCATCAACCATCAGATGTCAGGCTCAAGGATTCTCTTGTCTCTGACTTTCAGCTGGAGTGCAGGCTAAGTGTCTTACTCTAGAATCGATTAACATGCGCTTTTGGGTGTGTTTTGAATCCTGGATTTTTCCTGGTTAGTAAGAGACTAGGGTAGGCTAGATCTGGAATTTCAGAAGAAGTCAGCTTCGTTCTGTTTCATTCTTAAAAAAAAAGAGAAAAAGTGCTTTCCGGCAGTGACGACCTCCTCACGAGAACATGCCTCTCGCCAAGGACCTCCTCCATCCCTCTCCAGAAGAGGGGAAGAGGAAACACCAGAAGAAGCGCCTGGTGCAGAGCCCCAACTCCTACTTCATGGACGTGAAGTGCCCAGGATGCTATAAAATCACCACCGTCTTCAGCCACGCCCAAACCGTAGTGTTGTGTGTTGACTGCTCCGCTGTCCTCTGTCAGCCCACAGGAGGAAAAGCAAGGCTTACGGAAGGACGCTCCTTCAGAAGGAAGCAGCACTAAAAGCACCATGAATTAAGATGAGTGAGGAACCATCCCAATAAACACATTTTGGATACAAAAAAAAAAAAAGGAACAAGTGCCTACTGCACGTTAGTGCTACGTTTTAATGAGATAGGGCTTTACATGAGATAGGGCTTTACATGCCTTTAGCCAGTTTAAACGTTTTAATGAGATAGGGCTTTACATGCCTTTAGCCAGTTTAAACCTCAAAGGAGCCCAGGATTTAGGCAGTAGAATTACTCTCCTTCTTTTACAGATGAAGAAGCTGAAGATTGAAAAGGAAAGTAACTGGCCCACAGTCACACACTAGTAGTGGCCGTGTGGAAATGAGACCCGTCGTCTGATGGACAGTAACAGCCGTGGCGTCCCCCGGTATGCCGCACTTCCTCTTGAACACTTTCGTTTATGCGGTCTTCGTGGGACATGTAGCTTAGCCCGGAGGGAATACCCCAGCCGTCCAAACAGCAGTTAGCCGGAACTTGGGCAAAGCAGTTCCTCTCTCTCCCAGGGGGTCTTGATTAGGACCTAAACATTCAGCACAAGAGAACAGCTCGGAGGGAGGGAAGAGCGTGGGCTGAGAGACAAGAAGTAGAAAGGGAAAGAGAACTTGAAGAGAAAAGGACACCGAGGGGTGAGCAAAACTGCTGGGCCGTTTCCCAGACTGGCGGGGCCTGGTTCTGAAGCTGCATGGGAGTTGCGATTCCTTCCCGAGGTCCAAGAGCAGACCTTACACCTCAAACCCATCTGCTTCCAAGCGGATGCTCCAGGATTTGAGTCCCGGATCAGATCAAACTCTTCAGTCACATTTCTGGGATTGGGGGATATTTTTTCTAGCTTACCGTGTCTCAGGAAAAGGCGAAATCAGCTATACACCAATCTAAGATTCCATCTCAACAGATGATAAGTCCACAAGGAAGAGCATCTTTTTTCCTCACTATTCTGGATGACTGTAATAGGTCTTGGAGCAAACTGTCCCCTCCTACTTCCTGATTGATTAGTCCTAGAAAATCAGCTGTAACTACTGTTACTTTGGAACAAAATCCTTACCATCCTAAAGGTGGTACTCAAAGGCTGCTTCAACTGGCCCCCTCCTCAGCCCCCTCCTGCTGTACCTCTCCTTTGCTGCACCTTCAGCGCCCATATTCCCTGTCAGTTTCCCCAATGATCAGATGATCAGAGGCCTGTTTATGTGCCAGAGTGGTATTGAAGTACGTGAAGTTATCCACATCAGGGTGGAGGGACAGATGTCTCTATGGGTTCAGGCAATGCCTGTAAGAGGCAAATTTACCTCGCAGCGTGAAGGCCTTTCCAAAGGAAGAGGGCCCCTTCCTGCCGTCCTCTCGTGACGGGGCAGGGCCAAGCACACAAGGCGCACTCAGTACGTATTCGTTCGTAATGAGAGTTCCTTTGAAATCAGATGGGAACAGGCCATATGCTCTTGGAAAGGGGCCTGCATTGCAAGGTGGGATGGATGAGTGAGATGTGTTTTTGCAAGTTCTTTTCATCTCTAACATCTGCGAGCCTGTGAGTAATTCTCTTCCCCTTGGCCCCAGCTGGCCGCTTGCCTGGACTCTCTGCCAGAGCCCTCCTCCCTACAGCCCCCTCTGAATGAGATCATAGAGGGTCTCCTCCTCTGGATGGATGGTTCTGGAAGCTGAAGTTGATACTGAAAGCAGGAAAGAAAATCTGTGTCTTGGTTTTGGATCCCAGGGATATGAGAATTTGAGCGAGAAGTGTGAGTGCACCGTTCCCAGAACCGAGCAGGAGACGGTAGGGAACTGATGGCTCAGACCAGGATCAGCTGAAGTCGTGCAGAGGCCGCAAGAGCAGCAGCTCCTCTTGTGCTCCCGTTGCCCCTGGAAACTTTCTCAAGCCAAACGGGGCACAAGCTGAGCATCAGGACCCAAGATAGGGCCACTCTGCAGGGCAGAGAGAAAGGGCAGCCGCCGGAGTCCCGGTTCTCATCCGGCTTGCCTGCTGTACCACTTTCCCACAGACATCCAGCCTACCTGTATCAGCAGCTAAGAGACAGGAATACCTTTCTGGGGAATGTATTTGTCTCTGATCATTGTCACTCTCTCAGACTAAATCGGTGGCTAATTTTACTGAGGAACATAATTTGGCCTTCGGGGTTCTGTAAGTTCTACCATTTGTCCCTGAAGTTTCTGCGCCCAAGGAGAAGTCTCATTGGTCAA
The DNA here is from genome assembly GCF_000151845.1 of Pteropus vampyrus. NCBI lineage: Eukaryota > Metazoa > Chordata > Mammalia > Chiroptera > Pteropodidae > Pteropus > Pteropus vampyrus. The sequence goes on from NW_011889064.1 coordinate 821,497, forward strand.
TGAAAAGGAACTAGACTAGTTACTGATGTCATTTCTATTCTCTTTGGAGACCAGTTCAGTGATTATTATGAAAACTAGCTTGTTAAGCAGAGAGGAGAATCCAGACACAGCTTTAACTCTCCATGTGCTCTGGTGGGAGGACACTTCCTCTTTGGCACATTCTACTCTCGTGCTCCCTTTGATTCAATTGAGAGGCTCCCCAGTCATGACAGTAGGGCCTCTGGACAGCTAAGAGTTGCAAATAATCTGGAGCTGGTTTCATGTCTGCTGGGAGTTAGTATTAGGACCTGAGTAGAATCTTTTTCTGTGTTTCTGGGACTTCCAAGGAGCAATGATGGGTGCCTTTGCCGTCCTAATCTCAATGGTTAGCCCTGGGAAAAGGTATGCGATTGGAAAAGAATGTGTTTTTAATCATTTCAAAAATTCCCTTTCTCTGTGTTTCTCTCTCCCCTTTTAATAACTTCTACCTCCTTTTGTTGTTATGTATTTTTTTTTCTGCCTCTAGACTGTCTGCCCCCAAACTTCCTGCATTGGCCACTGACCAGACTTCCCCAAGGAGCACTATGTGATTCGGTCCTGGGTCTGTCCTCCATGTAGCCCTCCAGTATGTTCCCTTTACAGGCCCCTGTTTCATTTCAAACTGGGCAACAGTCTATAAAACTAAGCCCTTGGTAGAATCTTAAATAAGAGCAAAGCAACTAATGTGTCACCCCTTCGAAGGGCATTTATATTTTAACTCAGAGGAAGAAATTTGTACTAGTGAAATTTCAGATACTACGTTGCGCCATAAGGGAAATATGTATTTAAAATAGAAAGTACTTTCCTGACCCTCACAAGTCATGCCATTTGCAGGGAGCCTCGTCAGTCCTAGCTTGCGGCTAGGCTCCACTGGGAGACCTTGCTGCAAACAGAAACACTAAAGGGCAGCCACTTGAGCAGGGTGTTGGTTATCTTCGGCCGGGCAGGGGACAGCACGGGACCTGCTGTGGAGCCTTGGAGAGCATAATGGCTATTAAGGCGGGAGACCTCTGGAGCTCCTTCTGGGAAGTAGTAGAGAATCCAATAGAAGTGGGAAGCCCAGACTGATCAATGAACTGTAGACTGCTTTAAATTTCCAGACTAGAGAGAGGGCTCCAACCTTACTTTCTGCACTAGGAACTCTTCTTAGCTGCCTTTTACTGCCCCCAGAGACTCAACTTCTAAACCATCTGTATCTGGGTCCTTCTTTCCCTCTGATTCTCTGATTTCTCCTTCTCTATGTCCTCTTTTTCCCTCCCCTCTCTGCTCCCCCATCATCTCATTTCTGGTTCATGTTTCTCTGTCCTTCTCTCTCTTTGTCCTCTCCCCTGTCTCCTGTGACCCACTCTTCCACATGACTTACACTTTATGTGGCACACGCAGCCATCTTCATGCTTCATCCTGTCAGTGTTGAAGTCCCTCAATGGCCTACCTTTGGACCTGGCATAGTTAAAAGTTCCCAGGTGGTCCACTCTTGACTCTTAGAGCTGTCAGACATTAGCTCTGTAGTCTGTGGCAAGTTGGTTCAGTTGGTTAGAACTGGCATTTAATGAGGCCAGTGAAGGATTTGTCGTAACTCTGTAGGACCCTGCTAGTTCTCTTCCATTTCATGGCAGAGGTGACTTCCAGCTACCAGCTTCCATATTCACACCCTTGGTCACAGGGGGATGTGGCTAAGGGACTGTGGCTGGAGCAATGCTAATTTGCTGACAAGGGACATCAATCGAGATTATTGTAGATTTACGTTTTATATTTTTAAAGGTCTAAAAAGAGTTTGAACTCGATCTTGTAGGCAGAATTCAGGCCCAGACAGACTTGGACTCAGATTCTGGCTCTCTTCCTCCTTAGTTCCATGACCTTAGCCTAGTTACTTAACTTTTCTGTGCCTAAGTTTCCCTTAGCTGAGAAACAAGGATAACATTAAAACTGCAACAGTGGTTTGGCCTCTTTCAGCCGTTCTTTGCCTTTCAGCCACTCCTTTCTCTTCCTCTTCAGTTACTAGGTCTATTCTGTTATACCATTTTTCTTCTTAATTGTCCTTTTATTTTCGACAGTGCCTCTGGAAATTCCCCTCCTCCTTTCCCCTCCCCTCCCCCTCCCCTCCCCTCCTCTCCTCTCCTGTCTTCTTTCCGTTTTGTGCTTCTCTTTCCATTTTTGTGACTCTTAGTCTGTTCCTCATTCTTAGATTCTTCCTTTCTCCTTTATCATCTTCTCACTGATTTTTTACTTCCTTCCCAAGACACATTTTCTGATCCACTTACCCCTGTCATTCACTATTCCTGGGCCCTTAGTGGCTTCCGGGAGAGTGTGCAGCTCTTAATTATTTATAAGCATGAGAGAATAATTACAGAAATGATTTAATTACTTTTTTTTTTTGCATAGATCCTAAAAGCACCTGCTGGGCTAGATGATGGTGGAGTAGGAGCATATAAGCAGGCCCACTTAATATGAGGAAAAGGGTTGGTTTCAGATAAGGATGTAGCTAGAGTTTAGAGAAGATTTAATCTCATTTGTTAAAGAACTGAAAAAAAAAAAAAACCACAGTTGGCAATTATACATAGCTAGGCTTATATAAAATGAGAGATATATGTCACCAATATCTGAATTAAGGAAGAAAGATGGGGCTAATTTGAAAAATCATTTTGTATCATATAGGCAGTATGGTAGATGAAATACTCTTGCTAATTTTGGTGCTGGTGGTGGGGAGAGACTTTATTCTCCTCTGGATACTCCATGGGGTTGAATGGAAATATTCATTTAGTAGCGGTCGTGCTGATGGTAGAAAGAGCCTAGACTGAACTACAGAGTCAAGAAGCCTGGTTCTCATCCTTGCTTTATAACCAGCCATAGCTGTTTGCCTGGTCAAGTCCTTTAATCTATCTTAGTCTCAAATTTTTCATCTGAAAAATGAAGGGATTAGGATTTCTGACATGCAGAATAAATACTTCACTAAAGGAGAAAATGGCACATAAATTAGATGAAGAAGACCAAATTTGATAAACTAAGATCTGGGAGGCCATTACAAGAAGTGTGCAGCAATGAGCTACAAAAGCCAGGCAGATAATCCATACTAGAAGTTTCTGAATATGATGTCTGAGGAAAAAAGGCATTGATTGAAGGAGAGGTGAGCAATTGAATAGGGAGAAGCCAAAAAAAAAAAAAAAGGTACAGGAGTCAGCATGACAAGAGTCTATGAAACTGCTATCAGAGCATTATGGCCCAAAGATCAGAGGGATCTTTCTAAGAGCTACAAAAGCCAGGCAGATAATCCATACTAGAAGTTTCTGAATATGATGTCTGAGGAAAGAAGGCATTGATTGAAGGAGAGGTGAGCAATTGAATAGGGAGAAGCCAAAAAAAAAAAAAAAGGTACAGGAGTCAGCATGAGTAGATTCAAAGTAAACAAAGCAAATAAAGAACAGTGGCAAAATATAAAATCCTATTGTCAAATTCTGAGTTTAAAAATGCATCCCTTCTGACAGATTTTGAGGTTCCTCATGTAGACGGTTGCAAAGAGAATGCTGCAGCTCTTTACAGCCCGTGAAGAAGGGAAAGAGAATTCCTGAAAAGGAGCACCCTATTCTCATCCTCGCCCCATTCTAGCCCTTACCTCACGCCAGAGTCCGGAGGAATGTGTTATCTGGCTATATACTGTGTCAAAGACCATTCTGCCTGGAAGGGATCTCAGAAACTAATGCAATGCCCTGGTTTCATGGTAGAGGACACAGAAGCCAAGAAAGATTAAGTGACTTGCCTGAGGCCACACCTCAACCCTCTCCTGGAGTTGGCCTCATTTCCCATATTACCAGGTCAGTTTCTGGTAGGACTTTAACCTCAACGAAATACCAGTTCTGTCCGGTAGTTCACAGTCTAGCAGATCATATGATAAAATGAATTGCTGTCTCTCTCCTCTCCTAACTAGAGGTGAGTGACAGGGCAAATTGAAATTAGAATGGGGAGGGAGGGAATTGCATTTTTAAAAAACGATTTCTTTTATATCTGCACTAAGTGTGGTCTGAGATAATTGATTAAAAGTATATTACTTAATCTGCCAGATATCAATAAAAGTAACTATCATTGAATGAATTTTTGGACTATATATGGTAGAAGACCTATATGTTGGGGGCTGTATGAGTTTATGATAATCACAGGCAGGCAGATGGAGAGCAGATTTTGATAAGTAAATTCTATCTGGTTGAGACTCTTCAGTGATCAAAGTGAGCTTCAGAAACTGGTGTTTCTCAACTACCTTTGGGCTACGGATAGGTCTTTCCTTTTCTCCAAAAAATGATGCTGAGATTGCCCCTTTCGCTTCTCATCTTGAAGCATTCCTCTGAGATATTTAGGACAGAAGTACTCAAGTATGAATGAGAATTCGTGTGCAACTGGGGATTTGTCCTGGAAGAGCGGGGAGGCTTCCAGGAAGAAAGAGAGGAAAAGCAGGAGCGAGAGCAGAAAGAAACTCAGCAAGCAGTATATGTGGTTGGAGATAAAAATTTTATGACGTTTGACATTTTTTTAAGGTGAATTTATGTACTTCGTCTTAATTTGATCCAATTTGTGCAAGATGGGAAATCGAGCCCTAGATTATCTTTTTGAAAAATGAAGGTAATTATAGTTATCTTCCCCATTCTCCAGATAAGAAAACTAAGACTCCAAGAAGCTAAGACCGGGAAGCTATAAGGGGCAGGTCTGAGACTAGAGAAGAGAACCAGGTAAACCACTGTGAAGAGTGTTTAGTGGCAATGAGCAATCTGTGGTGTCAGGTTGGGACAGAGTGCAGAAGGTTTGGCCACAGAAATTCTTTGTAGACCTTTGCTGATGAGATTGAAGTCGAATGAAGAGCTCAGATGGGGCTGGAGATCAAGAAGTTACGGGGAAGAAAAGGAAGCTATGGATGTATTGAGTCAATATGCTGAGGAACCTAGACACAGTAGAAAGGTTGGGCAGGCATGGAGGATGGGGAATTCATGGATAAAGGCCCATACAGAGGAATTTTAAAATAAGGATAAGGATTAAACCTCAGCATTAGTAAACAAAAGGCAACACCATTTATGCAAAAGATGGCAAATGCAAGTCTACAGCCTGTTACCTTATCTGCCCTTTCTTGGGGAAAAAAAAAGAGCCACTATTAAAGCTTTTTTACCAGGGTACACATAAACCTATTCTGAACAGAGCCTAGAATGGTCTGGGACACTTTCCCTTCATTAACACTTCATTAAGCTTTGTCAGATATAAGCCTCCTAGCCAGATCCTGGCAAGGGACTTTTATGGAAGTGATAATGAGGAGAAAATGTACTAGATTTTTAGCCTACTACAGAGTTGCTGAATGTAGGCTAGAATATATTTTGATAACATTAACCTTAAAATGGAAATTAAACATTATTTTACACTGGGAAGTGTAAATAGAATATATAGGCACAAACAGAAAGAGATATGCATGCCAATATAACATGACACATTTCAGAGATATTTGGTAATTTGCTGCAAACAAATTATAAAAAATCTGAGCCGTGTTGGACTTGGCAAATGATAGGACTGATAGATTTGCAACTTATATCTGTTATTAGTTTTTTAATAGCTCTTTCAAAAACAGACACAATAATCTCATGTGACTCTTGGGATGTTGGTACTTCTAGCCCTAATCAATGTCTTCTGGCTATTCGATATTTATCAACTACCAGGTGTTCTTAGAATTAAATAGTGCTCACTTTCTAATAGCTTTTTTTAGTGTTCCTAAAAGTCCTGTCACAGTGATTTAATATACTATGAAAGCCTGAAGGTGCAGACATTTTAAGAGATAAAAAATATATTTAATCTTTACTTTGAAGAAACTTTTGCTTGGATCATCCACTAAAAATTGGAAAAATTTAAAAACTGAATCAAATGTGAATGACCCCTAGAAGTATGTGCTGTGATCTGAGTTGACTTGAAGATTATACTCATAGTAATCAGCAATCTGATGTCGATCAGAATTTTAGAAAAAGGTGTGTATGTGTGCGTGCATGTTTGTCTTTGAGTGTATGTGTGTATATACTCTAGAGAATGTAAAAAATGGTGAAATGATGTTTTCAAGGTGTTTTTCCTTGGCCCAGTTATTGATACTATAGGTTTTCTAAAAGCCGTGTTGTGACTGCAATAAAGCAAATTTCCTAAAAAAAGAAAAATAAGTCACCCCAGCCTTCCTATGAGCAACGATCGGAAGAGGAGTTGGAAAGAGAAGATTAACATTTATGTAACACTTGCTATGTGTAAGAACTTTGTATGTGTTATCTCATTATAATTCTCTTAATTATTTTTGCTGGTGAAAACGTATCATTTCCCTAGACTTTCATCATATTTCTAACAAACTGGAAATTAGCTTTCTTTTGAGGTCCTTTTTCATAAAAAAAGTCAAAATTTTGATAATTTCTTCAGATTATATAATGATTAGCTCCTTGGAAAGTGGTCTAGGATTAATTTGGTCATTCAGTAAATATACTTGAGCATCCATTATGTGTTGGACCTCATACAAATCACTGAGAGTATAATAGTGAAGTTGAAGAAATACCTGGACATAAATAGGATTTTAATCAATAGTAACATGCAGAATGCTCTACTAAAGAAGAAAATTGTACAGAAATAAGATAAGGAAGACTGAATTTGAGAAACTAAGATCTGAGAGGCCAGCATGAAAAGTTTGCAGCAGTGAGCTACAAAAATCAGGCATGGTAATCTCGGACAATTTAAAGTCTTATTTGCACAAGGCTAAGAAAAATAAAGTATGTAAAAACTGCTGATGTAGATGTTGGCGCTTAGTAGGTGCTTGCCACCAATGTTAGTCAAGTGTAAAAAATTAAGCAAAGAAATTAAAAGAAAAATTCCAAGTATCATGCTATGAAAATCCAGTGTGACTGAATTCAGAATATACTTGAACAGTGAGTGCCATGTTGGAGTGTGGTTTCACAAAGCTCCCCAAAGTCCTTTGACCATTGCGGTGACGGTCCCTTCCCTGAGCCTCCACTTCTGCTGAGAGTGCTCCAGTATCAGTGGAGGCTTTAGTGCTTCCAGGTGCACAGCCTCTGCTGCCCATTGCTTAGAAGTTTCCCGTTTCTTGATTTGCAGAGTAATTATTTTATAGTGACGATGGCAATGGTGGCATGATGAAGCATGGTGAGTTTTTATTTTCTCAGTTAAAGATACTTTTTAAAAAACCCTATACCACATTTTTTTTTTAAAAGAAAGGACATGAATATTAAAAACAAAATGAGGATATACGTGATCTCAGAATAGACAGTCCTTTAAATTGAATACATTTAGCTGTATCAACAACCACTGCTTTGTTCTTATTTTTCTCCTTTCTCTGTGGGCCCATGATAACTTTATCATGGGTTGTCATTGATCCATAGACCAGTATTTGTGAAGCACTGGTGTACATATTGTTTGGAGGCAGAGGTACCAAGGAAATTACTTCTAAGAGCTGTGCCTCCAGATGTGTCCCCTGAACTGTTGGTCTGGGGCCTGTCTGACAGGTTGGGGGCTCTGCTCATATCCTGTTTCTCTGATAGAAATTGCAGAGCAAAGAAGAGCATTGCACGGAGATTCCCTGGGATATCATAATCTCCTTCAGTGACTGACTGATGAGACTCAGGGACTGGAGGAAGTGATAGATGTGCTCTGTCTTCACTTTAGCGAGCCTTTTATTTCTGTCCCATGTGACAGATTCATCGATAATCTGAGAAAATAAAGTCTATACATAACTTTCTGGTTGGAAGATTATTTCAAAATTGTGATATAGAGGAGAAAGGGCTCACCTGAGAGTTAGACATCTTGGGTTAGAGTTCTGACTCTGTCATGGCCAGCTGTGTGCTCTACGACGAGTCCCTTCATTCCCTGGGTCTAAGTTTCCTCATCCATAAGATGAAAGTTGTATCCCCTGGGGCTCACCAAGTTATCTTCAGTGTTCAAACAACCCAAGAGTAACTTTCTATTTACCCACAACCAGGCAGATTAGACTAAGAAAAATAATGTTTCTTTGCTTTGAATTAACATTATATCAGCTCGTTGATGTATGGTTATGTCATGCTGTTCTAATACCTATTAATAAAAAAGAGGAAAACTACGATTACTTAATAAACACATGGATATAGGGTGTTATGTCATACCTAGAGTAAGGAATAATTTTCCTTAACTTCTTCTTGTTTCTGGTCCCTGAAGAATCTAGGGGTTATTCATAGATTTACTTTTTAGAAAGTAATGATAGGAAAAACAATTCCAGTCTCAGAGAAGGAAAAAAAAAACAAAACAAAACAACAACAACAACAAAACCCGGAAGATGTAGTATATCAAAGATAAAAATCAGCCATGTAGTATTATTTTAAAATTAAATCAACAAAGAAATACCCAGTGAGTTTTGGACAAAGAAAAGGTGGAAAATGATCTCATTTGAACAGAACAGGTACTTTGTTGAGTGCTTTATATTTTATTTTACTACACCAGATTATTTAATCGTACTTTATTATTTAACATGTTTTAATTATATCACTTTGATTTTACTATAATCCTGTGAGATATGATTGCTCACAGGTTATATAGGAGAAAACTGAGGCCCAGAGACAGTAAGTGGTTGTCAAGGCTGCATGTCAGGTGAGAGATACAGCTGGGACTTAAACCGGGCATCTTTGGCTCCAAGGCGCGAGATTCCCCCTACACTGCTACATCCACTCATCACCACTTCCTAATACAGAATAAGTGTCCAAGGCACTTTTCTTAGTCTTGGAATCTCCTTACCTATCTTATTTTGCTGGGGTTTTTTTGTTGTTGTTTTTTCCTTTTTCCCTTTCCAATGAGATGGTCTTGTGTTCCTTTCCAGCTGTATGTTTCTAGAATTCTGGATTCTTACCCAATAAACAGTTTTCAGAAGGAGCGAAAGTGGCCTCCGTGATACGGAGGGATGCAGCGGCACAGAACTGAGAGGCACCGAATGAGACAGACAGAGCAGTGCGCTGTGCGCTGTGGTAGCACGCGTAACGTCCTCCCAGAGATGACGTGAAACGCACCTCGCCATTTGAGTGATAAGTGGTTTGATCTTCCCTTAGAAGATAAACTCGTTCTTTTTCTAGCCAGTCGGGGGGAAAACAGGCCATTTATTCTGAAAGATTCAAGTATAAAAATATTCCATCATTTCTATATAATTAAATATATACACAGATGTAGATTTTCCTTTATGGAGATGTTTTATGTTCATTGAATGAACTGTACAGGTCCATTCAATAAAGTCAAGGCTTTGACCTCATTGTTACTCACTAAAGAAGGTGAATTTTCAATAGCTAATTGATGCCGTTGAGTGGCTTTTAGTGTGCACATTATTCTTGGTTCTTGGGCTTTTCTGGTGCCTGTCCTTGTTTCTCTGAGGACTGCGGACAACGTAAATCTGAAGCAAGACCTTTGTCTGACACCTGGGTGTTTAACTTGGCTCTGCTTCTTGCCAGCTGCATGACCTTGGGCAGATCACTGAACCTCTCTGAGCCAAAGTTTCTTTGTCTATGAGATGATAATGGATGATGTAATGATTAAAATGAGATAATATACATGAGAGTGCTTTGCTAAGCTATAAGCCTTATACAAGCATTAGATGTTAATACTCTTGTTAGAAAGAATTGAAAAGACTCAGAGATTTTCACAGTGATGATTACAAGTGTGGTTATATTTTACCTGGTCAAATCACTATCAGATTTCCATTATCTGGCAAAGGATCTTAACTCAAACCTTTTCTCTGTGTTAAGAAATCATGGTAAAGCCACTCCTGGTCTTATCACTCTCTCTCATTTCCTTCTTAGCCCTTTTCCAACCTGCCTCCCCTTGTTTTGTGGATGTCTGTGCACATTATGCCACATAATTAATTTTAAATGATGGAAAATCAGGCTACTGTAGAAACCACTGGATTTTTTTTTTTTTTTTCTGTTTCTCTTGTGGCTTCATTCATCTTTTTGCACCATGCATGCTTCACAGTGCCAGAGCTGACTTCACCTCCGAGTGTGATCAGTAAATGTTATGAACAGAGTTTTTGATGCCACCTTTTCTGTCACATGTTGGCAGAGTAGATGGGAGAAAGAGCTGTCAGAAAAGTGTTTCAGGCATTGAGGGACTTGCTAAGTGACTACAGATTCCATGAGCTCCCCAGAGGAGAGCTTCTGAGTATGTGAGTGTTGGGGTGCCTGGGATAATATTGAAGGGGGCAGAGACAGGCTTTATGCCACCTTGCATCAGGAGGCTGCCAGGAGCAAGCTGGCAATTCCCTCCACATGACTCTCCTGAAATATACTCATTTACAGAACAAAACATCTGGCTTCTCCAGTCCCTCCTCCTCCCCACATCTTGCCTATTAAATAGCTTTGAGGCCATGTTAGAAATTCTCCTGCGTCAGACCTAATCATCAGTGACTACTGTTTAAAAGAGTATTTTGACCCTATTAATCCTTGAAGAAGTGACAGGAGAGGGAATAAATAGGTAACGAGAAGAGACAGACATGAACCTTACAGGAGGTAGAGGCCAGAGGGTGGCACTGTAGTCACAAGAGGCCATTTGAGTAATGTGATGAAACAATGCATGGATAATTTAGTTATTTTAAAAATGCAGGTTAATTCACCTGAGGAATGGAGAGACAACTAGGAAGGTAAGATGGGAAGAATAAAAATTTGGCAAGAAAAGTAGTCTCTGAGATCTGGGGTACTGGCGTGCTCCCGATACGGAAGTTTCTCTGGATCAAGTATACTTGGACTGGGGGTTTTTCCTCAGAGAATGTGGCATCTGAAGGAATAGCAGAAGCTTTAAGGGTGGAAAACGGACCACACAGGTGCCTTGGGTCATGGCTGGCCATGTTCTAGGCCTTGTCGTAAGTGGGATTTTAAGTAGAAGTTTGTTAAACACTTCTGATTTCTCTCTCTCTCTCTCTCTCTCTCTCTCTCTCTCTCTCTCTCTCTCTCTCTCTCTCTCCTATTTACCATTTATTTTATTATTTCCTTATTATTTCCTATTCTTACCCCTCTGGTATGCAGCCTTTTACTTGCTTCGGTTTCATAAAAATGAATGGTTGCACTTTTCCTCTTAAATCTTTAAATCCCATGATAATTCATGGAGATCCAGCTGGAGAAAAAGCAGAACTGCAATCAAGGAATACATGGTATGTTTTCTAGTAAACAAATATTTATTCGCATTTATTAGAAAGGCAGTGTGCTCACAGCAGCATCAAGAGAGCCAGAGAGTGGAAACCTTTAGCCTCTTCACAGATTTCCATCAGCTACGCCCCCATTTGAGTTGTCCGAAGTAAATATATATAATAAATGCAGACACTGTTTGCTATAAAGTGCATCCTCAGCAAAAACTGGGCCCTGTCTTCCAAGCAGACACCAACCCCAAGCTCCTCTACATGGAAACCCTGAGCCGCCATTGAGAAAGAGGGTGGTGAAGCTCAATAATTATGAAAATCAAAATTGGGTTCTTCCTACTCCTGGCTTTTGGAACTCAGGCAATTATACAACCTCTTAGAACCTCAGGCTCCCCCTTTTTTTAAACCAGGGTAATAATACCAACCCCGTGGGGTTGACAGAGAAGGAACCCTTGGCCAGCTGGGAACCCTTTTTATTTCAGCTTGCAATTGGGCCAGGTGCTGTGCCTCACTCCTCCACAGATACCTCATTTAGTATTCAAAACAGTCCTGTGAGGTGAAGAAATTTAGGACTCAGGGGTTGTGGTTTGAGCCAGGCCATGCATGTGCAAAGTGGTAGATGAGGACATATCTCAGAGAAAGATATGTTCTAGGGTAGAGGGGAAGGTGTGAAGGAGAGAATGTTTTTGATTCTTAGAAGAGATCTGGTTTCCTTCGGCTTAGCATCTAGTGGGGCCTCCCAAGGGCCCCAAGGCCTCTGCCTTGACTCAAGGCTGTACAGAGAAGGTGGGGCCCATTCTTGGCTGTGGAATGTCTATGGACCAGGAAACTTTCTACTACAGCATAGCGGACCAAGTGGAAATTTCAGTTTCATATGCTAAGAATAAATCTCTAGAGAGAATTTGATGTAAGCCAGTGAACAAAAAAGGGAGAGAGGTAGGCCTGGGAATAATAATATACATCTGCTTTTATTATTCTTGTTGTTAAGCTAAGAGGAGAATGCATTCTTCTCATTAGGTTACTTGTGACACAGACCACTCCACCATTGGCCTCCAGGTGAGCCATGGGGTATGGACCATTTGCCTTCTGCCTTGTCCCTTGCCTGCTGGATCTGCTCTCCGTTCACTCTGCTGTCTCAGGAGAACCCATAGTCCTAACAGAGGAGAAATGGAGAATGACAGGGTAGGCGATGGGATCAGGGGAGAGACTTTTTGAAAGGAAAGGATACAAAAAGTAATGTGGGAGGCAATATGGTTGAGAATTAGTTGGAAGGTAAAATAAATTCTGAACATTAAGTGCATAATTTGAGTAATTAATGTTCCAGATGGGAGAACAGTTTTATATTCTTATTCATATTTTCTAAAGGTTCAGAGCTACTCAGTAAACTGTTTCCTGAATTCTCGTCATCACTGGCTTTATCCCAATGTACCGCACATGGCATAACTTCATTAGCATGGGTTCCAGGTGGCTTTTAAAGTTGTTTATAAATGAAATGTTTTTTCGCCCTTAGGCGAGAATTCCCAACCAATGGAGTAAGTTACAGATGTGGCCAAATCATTGTTCTTCTCAGTCCTCAGAGCTGCCCAGGTCCCTTCCCCTTTGGCAAAAGAGCACAATTCCCCTGGGGGTCCTGGGGGGAGGCCTGAGCAGGCAGGTTTGATGTTTGGGTGTAGTTCTGAGGAAAAACGTTGAGAAGTACTGGGTTAGCATCTATAGGCCTTCGGGGCAATCTTTCTTAAGATACAGGTTAACTGTATGCAAATACAGCCCCCAACCTGCCGCAATCAGAGAGGAAAGATCCAGTTCAGAACTCGCAGCTTCACGTTTTGAAATCTCCCTTGAAGAATGGCCGGGCTTTAGGTAGCATCTCCTACGGCAGGCTTCAGGCCTCTTCTTTCTCTCTCAAATCCCCTGTACTCTTCTCTTTCTTCTTCATAGTTGAACTATTTAACTTGATGTTTAAAGGCATGCCTGGCTGCCTTGTGGAGACTCAGAGTTGCCATGGTAATGTGGCCTGTTTTTCCAAATTAGGACATATTCCTGCTGTCTTTTTTTTTTTTTTTTTTAATGTGGTATGTTTTCTCTCTCTCACACAACTCCTTTGCTTCTTTAAATCTTTCTCTTCCTTTTCCCCTCAGAATGCTAATTTAAGTACTTGCCCCAGAACTAGATAGATCCTCAGCCTAAGGAGTCACTTTTGTGAGGTTTCTCCTCCAAACTTCTCTCATCCCACTCCATGTGGGGTTGTGTTCATGCAGGTGCCATTTCAGCGGCCTTCAGAAAGACCCTTCTCCCAACTGCTGTCCTGGCTGGGTTGGGTAATAGCAAATAAGCTTCTGTTTTACATAAAAACCTGTTGTGAATGGAAAGTGGTAAAAAAAAGAGACAGGTTTAGCTTGAATGTTAAAAATCATTTCTCAGAAATGTCTTCCTAGGTGCATAATCATTTTGGGGAATGCTCACGTGATCCACGGGATTCTGGATAAAGGAGGGTGCGTGTACCTGGTCTTTTCCCTTACAACTCATTTTAGTATCCTAAGAAAATTAAGCTTCGAATCAAGAAAGCTCTATAACCTGAGTGTAGGGACAGAAATTGGTCAATGCTTAAAAAAATACAACAGGGAGATGGAGGTGTTCTTTTCCTCCAGGATTATTTCTGCTCCATAGATTAGATAGACAGCTCTTAGATCCACTTCATTTATAGTTTATGATGAAAATGGGGGAAGGAAGAGTATTAGAAAAATGAGACAGATTTAACTCTCTTCTTTCTCTCTTTTCATTCCTGGTATTCTGTTCTTGGCATATGAAGATCAATTAGAAAAGGTTTATTTGGCTCATATTTAGCGGAGGAGCACAGACTCGGTTGCACTTTAGAATCACCTGGGGAGTTAAAAAATACAGATGTCTGGGTCTCAGCCACAGGGAGTTGGATGTAATTTTGGGGGGATGTACTCAAATGTGATTTCTTTTTTACAAAAAGCACTCCAGGTGATTGTAATGTATAACAGAAGTCGAGATTTACTGGCTTAGATGGTGATTGCTTTCGGAAGGTAGCAATCATGGCTTCTACACACTTGGCTGTAAAGTAACCATTTCTGAAATCCTTGGGAAAAAAAGGCACATAATTCTCAGATTTTGTTAGTTCAGACCTTCCTCTCCTTGCCGTGCATATCACTTTTAGAAAATGCGAGGTCTTCATGAAACATGACCATTCTTTGACCATTCTGTGAAAGGGGTGAAGGGAGACTATCACACAGTTAACTGGGTAAATAGGCAGGAGCTGTCATAGGGCCAACGTCTGTCAGTGGAAAAGAGTAACAAGATGGGAACCCAGGCAGCATCAGGGCTTGCTAATGTGAGGTTGAAAGATGATGCTCTTAGCGGTGAGCCTGAAAGAAACAAGATTCGGCATTTTCATTTGCTTCTGGAGGTTGACTTAAAGCTTCTAACGAAACTTCCTATGGAGGGTTTCTTCTAGTTCTCTAGATATTATCAGATAGAAAAGCTGGTTTTTCACCTTGTTTATTTCTCTTGCTTTTGCCGGTGGGCAATGGGAACGAACGGTAGTGAGCTTTCAAATAACAGAATTTTGATTATATTCAGGAAACATCAGTAGAATGACCATCAGTTATGTTTTTGTTTTCCTCTCTGATTTCTGTTAGGGAAGAATCACGGGGTTTTACGAAGGGCATGATTTTTGTGGCCCTTAGGGCTTCTTCAGTTGTAAAGATGTTGTTTCTATCAGTCTCGTGTTGGCACCTACCATTTACTAAAAGTTACCTATCGAGTAGCAATGTAGTGACAGCCCCTTTTAGACAGGGATGGGAGATAAGCCAGTTGAGAGGATTTCAAATTTGAAGTATCTTGTGTTCAGGGGTCATTCAAGAAAACTAATCAGAAAACAACTGAATTTATAACAGAACACATTTTCCGTCAGATTAAAGAGCCGAACTTAGGAATCAGGGAAGCATTACAGAAAAAAGTTAGAATAAGGAGATGGACGAGGCTCTTAGGAAACAGAGAAAGAGGGCCCCGTGGCCAACCGCGGCTGTCCTAAGGCAGGTTCTAGAGTTTCTCCTCTGTGAGCACCAGGCCTGGACAAGGGGCCTAATAACTCTTAAATTTGAGTGACTACTCTGAATGGTTTGATTGGAATGGTGAGATATCTTAGTAGCCAGCCTTCCAGGTTCAGAATTATGGTCTGCCCATGGGTCAATACAGATTCGCATTCCCTATCTACTTACAATTCAAGAAACAATAATTTCTAATACCATACCATATTCCAAGTACTATGCTAAGCGCCTTTTCAAGAAGCTTACAACACCAGTAATAACAACTTTAACAATGAACGTTTGTATGCCGTACATTATAGAAAGCCATTTTCCCATTTGTTTCTCATATCATTCATTCATGCATTTATTCATTCAATAATTATTCACTGAGCACCTGTTATGAGCGTTCTAGGCCCTACAGATACAATGTCAAACACAATAAGTCACTCCATATAGGTTGCAGCTGAGCTGGTCATTAAATAATGACAAGGAAACCTAGAAGTCCAACTATGATAAGTACTAGGAATGTGAGGTATATGATATTAGAGGTGCTTGACCTATTCACAGAGGTCAGGAAGGTGTCAGGATGTTAGTGCCATCTGGGCACAGAGAGGAGGAAAAGAGCATTCCAGACAGAGAAAATAGCATGTGCGATGGCCACGTCTGGGGGAAGTGCTTCTGAGGTCAAATACGAGAGTCTGAAGAAGGCCATTGTGGCTACAGCCAAGAATTTGAGAAATTAAGAATACAACGCAAAACAGGAAATGATCACTACAGACAGCGCGCTTTCAGAGTTCTGTGGTGGAGACACCACAACTGGTGCAGAACAGCAAGGAACCTCTTCACGAGTGCGTCTTAAGTGGATAAAAGTATTGTTTTGAAAGAATGGCCTTGAAGGATGGGTAGGCTTTCTGTTAAGTGGAAGGAAATCAGACAGAAGGAAGAGTAGAGGCTACAAAGCATGGCATGCCTTGGGGGGAACAGCAGGTATTCATTTTGGCTTTTTTGTAAGGTAGATACAGGGGTAGTAACAGAAGATAAAGATGGTGAGGTGAAGAATCGACTTTATTCTTTACAAAGTAGCACGTTTTTGAACCCCTGCAGAAGAATACAGAAAGCTCAATTTCACCGACATCAAAAAATTTAAATTCAGACAATAATGAGATACCATATTTTATGCATCAGAGTGACAGTTTTTTAAAATTAAAATACTTAGTATTGGTGAGAGTGTGGGGAAATAGATACTCTCATAAATTCAGGGTAAAAATATAAATTGGAATGACCTTTGTGGAAGACAGTTTGGCAATAAAAGCCTTAAAAATATGTATACCCATTATAGCTGTTCAACTTAAAGAAACCGATCCTATGACATTGCTAAAATGTTTATCTGAAAGATGGTCATCCTAGTCTTATTTATCATAGTGAGTAATTTGAAATAATTTTATATGTTCAGTGATGGACTGCTTCAATTAAATTATGGTATGGAGGATAAACAGCCACTAAAAATTGCATTATAGAAGAAAAGAATAATTCAATGGGAAAATGTTATATTCTACAAATACATTAAAAGAATCAGTTGTAATAATTAGGCAACAAATATATATTGAGTTCCTATTTTGATTAGGACAAAAAATATATATTTGATTAGGACAACAAATATATATTTTGATTAGGACAACAAATATATATTTGTTGTCCTAATCAAAATAGGAACTCAATATATAATTAGGCAACAAATATATATTGAGTTCCTATTTTGTATTGGATACTAGGGACAGTGTAAATTAGATAGACCTTAAACTCTAGAAGGTTATATCCAATGGGGATGAGGGGTGTGCACGCCGATGGTTTTATCCGGTCGTGGTTGTGGTGGGGTATCTGCTTTGGAAGACCAGACCCAGTGTGGCGTATGCTTTCTGGAGATGGACAGTAAGCTTCGGAGGAGCACATGTTTAGGAGAATAAATGTGTTGTGAAGATATAATAAGCATTTAAAAAACAGTTGATCTATAGACACCAAAGCAATAAGTTATTATATCTGAATGAAGATAGTACAGATGGTTTAAGTGTTCTGTATGTTCTTTATAATTCTCCAGTTTTTCACAATTACTAGATATTCTAATACTCTTACAATAAGGATAAATATTTATAAAAGAAGAAACATAGCAGTCAGGAAAATTACTAAATTTTTTTGGACTCCATTTTCATTTGCAAACATCACCTCTCTTTAAGTTTGTCTCTCTGCTTCTGCAGGCCAACACCAATAAATAAAAATAAACTAACAAAAACATGTACCCCCACCAGGAAAATACCCTACCTTTACATACAGAAGCATTTATTTTGGAACAGATGGTAAAAGCCTTCTCTTTCAAAGGCATATTCCCTTGAAAACTGTATAGAAAAGCAATGAAAAGCACAGTACTGCTTATTGAGTTTATTTTTGGCCTGCTGACTTGTTTCTCTTAAGCCTAGTCAGATTACTTTTCATTTCTCAATATGTCAGCACACAGTCTTTATAAGGTTGAGTAAGAAAAAGAGACTAAAAATATTTAACCAAGGAAGTGGCCTGGCCTGGCCTGGCCTGGCCTGGTGCAGACACCCGGGCCTGTAACATTGGTCTGTTGACTGGGTCTAGAAGGAATTGTAGGGGACCAGTCACTGGGTTCCCCAAAATAAGCCTCTTTTTCTCCTTTTTCCTTTCTTTGCCTGTTCTCAGTTTGTTGCCTTTCTCCTACTCAATTTCAATTCCTTTCAATCTACCACATTTATTAAGTGTTGCTGCACACGGGCATGATGCAAGTCCTTGGCTCACCTCACCTGTGCCTTCATGTCTCTTGGGCCTGAGTTGACATCTCTAGTGGCCAGAAGAGGCCTTGGCTCCTGATCTAGAAGAGAGGACCACCTGCAATTAGTAAACACAGAGTTCTCCCACTTCTGACATTGTCGCTAGGGGCAATTTAGAATTTATTTGCACTGGTTTGATAAGGAACCATAAAATTGACTGACTTACCTGTATTTTCAGCATATAGCTTGATGGGTAAGTGATGTGGAGATGGTGATGATCACAGTGTTATATGCATTAGGGTTTCCCAGCTAGGCCTCTTTTCTTCTCCTTTTGCAAAAAAAATTCTCTAAGCAGAACCATTCATTTAAGCCTGCCTTAGTAGGGAAGAAGCTTTCAATCTGTAGGATTTATACTGACCTATGGCTTAGTTTCTTAGCTTGGTGGGGGTAGGTATAATATGTAATATATATGTGTGTTTGATATAATATATGTAGTATATGTTATATATAATATATAACAATATGTTACATAACACGCACGTACATATATACATAGACACACACATACATTTAATTTTTTTTTTCTTTTTCCTTCGGGAAAGTGTTGTGAAGATGAGCTAATGCTTGTATTTGCTCCAGGGAAGATAAGGGCATTTGTTTTTTTCTCCAATTATATTTTTTGTAGTTTTTTTTCTACAACTCTCATTTTCATTAAGAAATGAAAGAAATTGTGTCTTTGGGCGTCTGTTCAGCATTATAAAGCTAGAAGCCGTGTGTTAAAAAAACACCCAACTTATTCTTTAAGGTAGAAGCATGAGTAACTTAACTACTTATTTTAGTTTTTACAATACTAATAGTTTTCTTACCTGAAAAAAACCTATGTGTTAATGAGTTATAATCCAAGTCACAAAAATAATATAATCTGGTTATAACATGAGGTGTAAGAATGAGTTTACTGGCTCTGCCCTGCTTTGCCTTTGGACCGGTCCCCGAGTCATAATTCCTTACCTGAGATACTCTCCTCTACAAGGTCCCCTGCTTTTGTCAGGTATTTGGTACGTGGGAGTTTAAAAGGGCTCTGGCTTATTGACAGACCTCAGATGTATTTTGATGACACAATGACAGATTTGCCATCTCTGTCTTCCAGATAGTGGGTCTCAGGTGCTTTCAGAGTGAGTTAGAACTGTCACACATACTCTTGTCTCACCTCCCATTTCGGCCCCTCACCCAGCAGCACACAACACCACTTCCTCACTCCTCTACCTTCCCACAACATATTAGGAAGAGGGAGGAGAGGACACTTTGAGACGGCTCCTTTCTTCAGGACAGAGAGTCACAGGGACTTCAAGCATAAGCATGAAACAGCAGCTTCTGTAAAGGTGATCCTCCTATCCTTCCCTCCTGATTCAGGAATATCCTCACCTGAGAAACAGAGAAAGGTTTCTGAAATCTGAACAGGTGGACTTGCCAGGGCTAGTGTTCTCTTACCTCCCACATCTCCCGCTTACGGATTGACATCACAGATGATTCCAATTTTAATTTGGATAAAGATAAATCTCAAATATTCAACCAAGACTTAGTAAAATCTACATCGTTGGGACTTCTCAAACTTATCTGTAGGCAAGGACTGCAGATGATGAATCAAGAGTGGGAGTGTTGAAAGAATGATTAGAAAGAAAGCATTTCAGCATCCTTTAGGGTATAATTCCCTCACTGTCTTTTCATTCTAGACCACAAGCCTTTCTCTGTGTTTTAAAAGCTAATTAAAAATGAACAATATTATTTAATTCAGCAAATTCTTTTTAAATATCTAGTACATGTAGCTACTCTTCTAGGAGATGGATATTTAGGGATGAATAGAAAGATCTCAGATCTAATGGAGTTTACATGTCCAGATCTTGGGGACGGTCATATGGTAAACACAATAATTTCAGATAGTGATAAGTTTTATAAAGAAAATAAAATGAACTCTTTTAATGCAGAGTAGAGGAGTAGCTAGTTTAGATGGTATCAATGAAAATATTACTAAGGAGGTAAAGTTTGAACTGAGATTAAATGACAAGAGACCACCTTTGTGAAGATCTATGGTAGATGCACCCTAGAAGAGTTAACAGCAGGGAAAAGAGTTCTGATGTGGAAATGCAGAGAAGAAAGAAGACAAATAGGCTGGATTATAGTAAGCAAAGGATAATTGGTAGGAGTTGAGGTCAGAAAAAAGGACAGGCACCAGATCATGTGTGTCCTTACGGAACATGGTAAAGACTTTGGATTAGATCCACATGTAATATGAAGCCATTGAAAGTTATAAGCAGAGACAATATGATCCGATTTGATATTAAAGATAGAAAGTATGAGATTTTCACTTCTAGCTATTAGGAAATAAAGCAATCTGGAATTACCCTCTCGCCATAAAGAACTAGAAAATTGTAAAGGAAAAAAGGAAACAGCTGATGTTAAACATTGGAAAACAAGCAACACAGGACTGCTATTTCTAAGAAAAGGGAAATAAGGTTATCCTTGGCTATTTACCTGGAGATAATTTCAGGACTGAGGCTCAGGGAGGGGAAACCCAAGCAGAGTTCTTCAGGCTCACCAAGTCAAGGAAACATAGAGCAGACTTTTTGGAGGCTGATCATGATTTTTGTTGGGTAGAATGGCCAAAACAAAAAAGAGCTCCAGAAATATGCATAAGATTTCTCTTGAGTCTTTGTCCAAATATCAATTTGTGCATATTTGAGGTGAAATTCTATTACACTAGACAAGAACAGTTTCTGAGGAAGTAACAATTATCAAGGAGTAATAAGAACAATTCTCAGAACTCCTACAGGGCCAGGGGCCATCTAATTCCCTTGAACCAGAGTGGGAAGACTTTATTAAATACATGGGGCATTCAACAGAGATCTCAGAAAGGCCATGTCTTAGAGGTGGGGTTAAATTAGTGCTAAAATAAAGATTATTCAAGAATGCTGTAAAAAAGTAACAAACTGACCTGGAAGTAACTCCTTGCTAGAAAAAGTCCTACATTTTTAACAGAATTTAAAAAATTACCACACACGCACAGTCAGTTAGTCTCTCTCTCTTTCTCTCTCTTTCTCACTCTGTCTCTCTCTCTCTCTCACACACACACAGAGCAGGAAAATATGACCTATAAACAGGAAAAAAAAATTGAAAAGCAGAAACAGTTGCAGAAATAACAAAGATGTTCAAATTATAAGTAAAGGATACTAAAAGAGCTCTTAATGTATTCAAGAATGTAAAGGAACACATGAACATGATGAGGAAAAAAAATAGAAGATATTTTTTAAAGACCCGATGAAATTTAAAGAGAGGGGGAAAAAGTCCTCAATATTTGAATAAAAATAAACTGGATAGGATTAACAGTACAGGCTTTGTAATAAAATATAAAGAAGCTAGAAGACACAGCAATTGAAACTATTCAAAATGAAGCACAGAAGAAAATAAAGAGAAAAATATGAACAGTTTCAGTGACTTGTATGATCAAATCACTCAGTCTAATGCGTATATAATTTGAGGCCTACAAGGGAGAGGCAAAGAAAAAAATATTGAAATGATTAATCCTAAAATAGAATTTCACATTTGATGAAAACTATATGAAACTATTTGAATAATATAATTTATGAAAGTTATAAATCCACAGATTCAAGAAGTTCAGTAAATCTCAATCAAAAATGAAAACCACAGGAAGGCACAAAATAATAAAATTGCAAACTAGTGATAAAGAGGAAAATCTTAAAAACAGCCAGAGAAAAAAGGCACATTACACTCAGAGGAACAAATATAAAAGTGACACCAGACTTCTCATCAGAAAGTATGTAAGGAGAAATAGATCAATGTCTTTAGAATATGAAAAGAAAAACCTCAATTAAGAATTGCATACTCAGCAAAAATATTTAAATATGAAGATAAAATAATGACTTTCATAGGACCAAAGCTATACTTAAGAGCTATTAAAAAACGTTTTTCAGACAAAAGAAAATTGTGCCAAATGGAAATTTAGATCTAGACAAAAGAATGAAAAATATTATAAATAGTAAATATTTGGGAATATATAAACATTTAAAAATACATTTGAAAGATAATTGTCTAAAGCAAAAATTATAACAATGTATTATGGAGTTTATATGTCGAAATAAAAAGTAGAACAGCACTAAGAATGGAAGGGAAAGATGAAAGTTACTGTTGTGAGCTTCTGTCTGTGTAGTGGTATAACATTATTTGAACAAAGAGTATAATAATTTAAAGTTGTATATTGTAAATCCTAAGGAAATCATCAAAACAATGACAAAGAATATAGCTAATAAGCCGATAATGGAGATAACAGCATTATAAAAAACAGTCACTCCAAGAAAAGGCAACCCCCCCCGCCGCCGAAAAACAAAAAAACAAAAAAAGGAACAAAGAATAGATGTAAAAAATAGAAAACAAACAGCAAAATGGTAGATTTAGATCCAAATATAATAATACTAAATGTAAAGGACCTAAGTACTCCATTGAAAAGCACAGGTTATCAAATTGGATAAAAGCTGAGACCCAACTATATGCTATGTATAAAAAACCCTCTTTAAATATAAAAACATAGATTAGTTAAAAGTAAAAAAAAATGAAACAAGATATACTACACAAGTGCTAATCAAAATAAATCTGAATAGGCTATACTAATATCAGACAAAATAGACTTCAGGACAAGGAATATTACCAGGTATTAAGAGGAATATTAAATATTTCATAATAGAAAAGGGCCAGTTTTTTTCAAGAAGATGTAATAATCCTCAGTGTGTGTACACCTAATCACTTCAGAATTCATGAAGCAGGCATTGATGGAACACTGATGAAAAAGAGAAATAAACAAAACTACATTTAAGGCGTGAGATTTCAGTACTCTTTCAGTCATTTGTAAAACAAGTGTGACAAAACATATTAAGGGTATAGATGACCAATGTCCACCACCTTGACCTAATTCTATGATTATAGAATGCTTCATTCAACAACAGAAGAATATACATTCTTTTCTAGTACATATGTAATATTTACCAAGATAGACAGTATTCTGGGCCATGACACAAGTCACAAAATTTAAACTGATTGAAATCTTACAAAATATGTTCTGCGACCACATCAGGATTAAACAGAACTATATCTGGAAATGTATTCAAATTTTGAAAATTAAACAATAAACTTCTAAATAATAGATGGGTTAAAAAGAAATCTCAAAGGTAATCATGAAATATTCTGAACTGAATTAAAATGAAAAAGAATATATTAAAATTTGTGCAATGTAGATAATGCAGTGCTTAGAGGGAAATTTAGGGAATTAAATGCTTATATTGGAAAAGAAGAAAGGTCTACAATTGATGTTAGTTTCTACATTAAGAATCTAGGAAAAGAAGAAGTGCAATAGAGATCCATAATAAACAGAAGAAAGGAAATAATAAAGTAAGAAGGGAAATCAATGAATAGAAAATGGACAAATGAAAGAAAATTAATGAATCTTCAAACTAGATCTTTGAAAAGATCAATAAAATGTATAAACCTCTAGCAATACTGACTAAGAATTAAAGAGATTAAACATAAATTGCCAATGTTAGGCATGAAAGAGGGACACCACTGTAGATCCTACAAAAATTAAAAATAATAAAGGAATGTTATTAACAACTTTGTATTGATAAATTTGACAATTTAGATAAGTGGACAAATTTCTTGAAGACACAAAACTACCAAAGTTTACTCAAGAAGAAAAGATGAGCTGAATAACTCTCTATATAATTTCAAAGAAATATAATTCCTAGGTAAAATCCTCTTCGCAAAGATAACACTAGGCCCAGTGACTTCACTGTCAAATTCCACCAAATATTTGAGGAAAGAATAATATAAATTCTATACAAACTGTTATGGGAAATAGAAGAGGAAGGAAAATTTAAAAACCCATAACTAGTATTATCTTGGTACCAAAATGCTGCAAGATATTATAGGAATACTATATATGAATATTCCTCATGAACATAGAAGCAAAATTAAAAAAAAATTACTAAATAGAAATTTAGCAAGATATAAAAAGGATACTACATCATGTCCAAGAGGTGTTTATCCTAGGAATGCTGTATTGGTTTAATGCATGAAAATCAATATAATTTACCATATTGACAGAAAAAAAGTAAAAACATGTGATCATGTTCACAGATGCAGAAAAACATTTTGACAAAATTCAACATTCATTCATGATAAAAAAAACTCTCAATGAACTGAGAATAGAAGGAAATTTCCTCAACTTGGTAAATGTATCTGTGACAGACCTATAGGTAGTATCATACTTAATAGTGAAAGAATGAATACCTTTCTTCTAAGATTGGAAATAAGGCAAGAATGTCTGCTCTTAGCATTTCACCAAGTGTTGTAGCATACTCAATAAATAATGAAAAAGAAATAAAAAAAGAAAGGAAGAAGCAAAAGTATCATTCTTTACATATGGCATGATCTTTGATGCAGAAAATTCTAGAGTATGTATAATATCATTAGAACAAATAAGTGAATTTAGCAAGGTCACAGGATTCAAAATTGATGTAAATTTTCTATACTATCAGAGGACAATTGGGAATTTTAAGAAATTTAAATAAAATACTGTTTGCAATAGCATTAAAAACATGAAAAACAAAATGTAATAAAATAGGTGTAAGACCTCTACACTGAAAACTATGAAGCATTGCTCAGAACAATTAAAGACTTAAGTAAATGGAAAGATATACTATTCTCATGGATCGAAAGAGTCAGTTTTTGAAGATTCAGTTCTCTTCATAATCTTTAGATTCATTAAATTACGATCAAAATTTCAGTGGGATTTTTTAGGTAGAAAGTGGCAAGTTATAAAAATTTTATGGAAATACAAAGGACCTAGAATAGCCAGTAAAATTCTGAAAAAGAACAAAGATGGAGGACTTAGACTACTTGATTTCAAAACATATTATAAAGCTATAATAATAAAAATCGTATGTTATTGGAATAAGGATAAATATAAGGATAAATATATAGAGTAGTGGAACAGAATGAGGTTCATAAATGGACCTGCACTTACATTTTCAGCTGATTTTTATTAAACATTCCATGTAATTCAATGGAGAAAGAGACTTTTCAACAAAAGGTACTGGAACAATTGGATATCCATATGAAAAAAAGATATGATCCTCAACCTTTACAGGTTTCTTTAAGGAATCGAAACTAGGAATTGTATGTAGGTTATAACTTTAGGTGTCATTTATGAAAGATTGGACCTCCAGTATTCAAATCAATAATTAAAGCAAAGACTTTGTTTCTATATCAGAAGATTAACAAATGGATGCACATGTATATATTTTAGCCTAAAATAAGATGTATGGGTATAAATATTCCTTGTTTTAACCAACTTTTCTGTTTATTCTAATCTTTTTAGATTAGGGACTTCTACCGTAGTGACTTTGTATGGTTATGAGACTTAATATGTGTGTTAGAAACTGTTTGGCACATAGAATCTTCTCAATAAATTAAAGTTTTAATATTACCTCATACTTTTATTTTTCAGCTATTCATCTCATTAACCTTTAGCTGATTCTGTCATATTTTAGTTATTTTCCTCATGGGCACACTTTATTTTACCAAATAGGTCATAAGTGCATACTATTTGTAACTCCTACAAACATCTTCTAGGGTGTGATATATTAGAGCTTTGACTATTGCTTAACTAATAGAATGGGTGGAACTAACTACTTTGCAGATCTTTTAGAATCTGTTAGATTGGCTTCTTTTGACTAAGCGCATTAGAAGAGTGATACCACTATTTTTAACCAAATATGTTACAAATGTAGTTTATAATTTTTTCATAGCACTCTCCTACTGTTTTTGCACATCCAGATTCCCTTCTGAAGCTCCTCTGTTAATAATTCATAAAACTTTAGGCTTAGCCCTTTAGGAAAGACAGTACAGAAAGAAAAATAGGGAGACAAAGCAAAGTACATTGTTTTGAATCTCATTTACTGATTTTCATTTGAGTAGTTAAACATATTAGAGTTATGACATATTTTATGGCTAGGATTGGCAGTATTTATGGATAGCTTTTTCCTGCTTCATTGCCTCCCATATTTATTCCGTATGATGAAGAATGTTAATAATGTTTAGAAGTCTTAGAAACTCCAAGAAATGTATTTCCTTCATTTAAAGTTTGGTTGGTAGAGAAAATCTTTCCCTTGATTGGATGGTAGGCTTGCAATTCTTGTGAATTCAGTAGTTCACTTGAAGGTAAGCTGTGTGAGGATGGTGGCCATATCTTAATCATATGTGGCTCCAAAGGAACATTTCACAGTGGCTGATATAAAACTTTCCCTAAATGATTAAATGATCAAGGATCTTTGGTTACTATATGGGCCAGGATTGATACCAGGCAAATGGCAAACATAGGGAAAGTTTGTTTTTATGTTCCTTCCTGCCTCTCTTTTTATGTAGTAATTTTCTTCCTTTCTGAAGTCTGCTTTCTTTTCTGGTACGAGTCCCTTTCTGTTGCTCAGGGGCCATTAACTAATCCTCGATAATCATTAGGTTAGCCTTTGCATGTGATGCATCTTTTAGATATTCACATTTTACAGCATTCTCTTAAGGATAGAGGGGGATGCATTTCAAAGTTCAAGTTTGGGGCACTTCAAAGTTCAAGAATGACTTTTGCCAAGTGTATGGTATATGATAAAGTGTGTAAGGAATGGACAGAGCCCTCCATCCCGGGGACCCTCCTTTACTTTATTTCTTTGTTTCAGAGGAAGGGAATGACTTTGCCTGATGAGTGGGAGAAGCTCCATGTAAGAAATGACATTTGATCTGGGCCCTGAGCAACGAACTATGAGTTTTTCCAATGGAGAGGTGATTTGAAATAGGGGACCAAGGTGAGAAAGAGGAGCAACAACAGAAAAATGCATGGGCAGGGAGACAGAGATAAAAAGGCAGGGTATATTTTAGGAACATTGAGAAGTCTCGGGGAAATTGGACAAACGTTGTATGGTAGAAAGTGGGAGACTGGAAAAAACAAAAAGGAAGAAAAACATGTTGGGTTGATTGTAAAGGGCCGTGCATGTGATTCAGAAGAGTTTGACTCTTATCCCATGGGCAGTGGAATGATCAAATTCTTATTTCAGAAGAACAGAAAAGGGGAATGATAAAATTTTATTTTCAAAAACTCTCCTTGGTCGCAATATGGAGGGTGAATTTCCATGGGCAGGGAGCCCAGTCATCAGGATGTTGCAGTAATCAGCCAAAAGATCGTAAAGGCAGAACAATAGGGAAAAAGAGAAAGAAGGATTGCCTTTTAGATAACTAAAAGATAGAACGGGATAGCATTTAGTGACCGAGTTCCCATCCTTATCCCAGTTCATTTATTCATTAATTCAGTCATCTTTATCTAGCCCCTTAATGTGTAGGCCAAGCATTGTGCAAAATACTTGAGGATGTGGCTCCTTTTCATAGCAAGCTCAAAGTTTAGTAAGGAAAGTTGACATCTACCGAAAAGCAATGCAACGAGGATTATAGTAGAGGTTAACCAGTGTGTGCTGTTGAAGTTACAGAGAAAAAAGACTTTTAAGGAGCACCATAAAGGTAAATTTAGTGTTTAAGTCATAGCTTTATCCCTAGCACTTAGCTGAGTTAAGGAATCTACTAAGTGCTCAGCAAATACTTATGGAATAAATATTTGAGCTTTGGTGGGTGGGTATCTGGGCAGCGGAATGAGAACTTCTCCACTATATTGTAGGCTAAAGAAGGAATCTTTCTCTTGATTTTAAAAATACACTGTCTGGTTGTGTCCCTGAGTGGCGGGGCTTAGGATAGTACTAGGTTCTTAGCTATGGACCTTGTTTCTTCTTGTCTCTTGGGTCTTCTTGACCCAAGAGACAAGAAGAAACAAGGTCCATAGCTAAGAATCTAGTGGGAGCTGTAGGTTTCTGAGAGGTAACCACCCAGAGTTGGGTCAGAATAGTTGTTTGTTTCCCCTTTGATAGTCCTTGGGATTTAGCAGCGTCTTTTGGAGAGTCCTAAATTATTGCATCACAGATAAGGACTCTCTAAAAGAGAAGCTGTGTCCAAACTTGGGCCAGACATTTAAGGAGAGAAGTATCCACCCAGGGCCAGGAATGGGGGAGAATCCTAATGAGGGAGGTGAAACTTCAGGGCAGGACATTTTTGTTGCTTATTGGTTGCTCCTGTTCACCGGAAGACTCTCTGTTTAATTCTCAACTCTGGAAATTATGGATTTCATTTTATTAAGGAAGGTGGGCTGAGTCCACAACCTCTTAATTGCAAATTTAAAAAAATCAACAAGTTCTGATAAGCAAAACATATTCTGTACTTTAATTACTGTTAAACCTGACCTAATATGAATTCATTTGGCAGCAAAATCTGACCTAAAGAGATGTGAAGCTGCTTATAGTCTTAATTTAATCTTAAAAGTATTCATATTTTTGCGTTTTGTGGGAGAAACATTTATGTGTTTGATTATAGGGTCTTGCTCTAGACATCCCTAAGGTGGTATTAGATAATATTCAGTAAATGCACCACCATAGTACTTTTTTAAATCTGAAAAAAAAAAAAAAATTAAATTATCCAGCACATTCTGCTTTTAGAATTTTGGGTAATGGATTGTAGATTTATATTTCCTTTCAGAGATAAGTAAAGGCTTTTGGACAAGATAAGTCGTAGTCAAGTTTTGAAGATGCATGGAACCTTGCTTTGCTTCTCACCTGGAGGTAGTGTTATCTCTTGCATTAGTTTGCTAGGACTGCTATAATAAATACCACTGACTGGGTGGCTTAAACAACAGAAATTTATTTTATCAAAGTTCTGGAGGCTAGAAGTCCAAGATCAAGCTGTCAGCAGTTTGGGTTTCTCCTGAGGCCTCTCCCCTTGCCTGCAGATGGCTGCCTTCTTGCTATGTCACGTGGTCTCTCCTCAGTTTGTACATGCCCCTGGTGTCCCCGTGTATCCCAAATCTTCTCTTCTTGTAAAGACACTGATCAGATTGGATTAGGGCCCACTCTAATAGACTCATTTTTAACTTAATCACCTCTTTAAAGGCCCTATCTCCAAATACACCCACATTCTAAAGTACCGGGGTTCGGGCTTCAACATGTGAATTTTAGAGGGACCTAGTTTAGCCCGTATATGCCCATGGGGTGTTTAGAAATGTGCGAACGTATCTTTTAGAGGTCACAGTGGCTGGATAGGAACCAGGGCCACTAAACAGCCTGTAGCAAAGAGAGCCATGCATGATGAAGAATTGTCTGCCCAAAAGGCCAACAAGTCCTCTGCTATGAAACTCTGAGGGAGACTCCAAAGAAGGACATGGACCAATCCTGGGGATGGAGTCTGCCGTGGTGGTTCTGTCTTTGATGGAAAGTTGAGGGCTAGCAATCTTCAGGTAATGATGTTCTCTTCTTTAAACTACTTTTCACTGTCCCATTGTCACTCATTTTTCAGTTGGTTCACTGAAGCACCATTCCTGGACTGTGCGAAGCAGATATAATAAACAAATGGATTTAAGTATACGAGGTTTGGATTGGAGTTTTGGCTCCTCATTCTCTAGGAATAATGAGAAATTTACACTTTCTGTGTTTCTCCACCTCACCTGTGACTCTTATATTGAAATAACACCCCCTTTTTTGAAATCAATCCTGCCTTGCCTCTAGGCTTACAGTGGTATGAAATAAAATTGCATGCAGAGCTTAGCACAAGTACTCAAACAACCAGGGCATGAATTAATACTCAGAAATGTGCCTCTGGCATGTGTGTGCTCTGCCGTCTTCCTGGAATGGCCTTTGGTTCCAGCATGTCCCCTTTTCTTTCCCACTGGGTCCCTTGCTCCTTCCTTCCCTTTGGTAAAAACGAAGGGAGTGGGAACATGCAGTCCCTTTCATGTTTAGAACATTGAAATACTTAAAAAATATCACATTCATTAGAGCTGTCACAGGCTGTTAATTAAATTATAAACCAGTACCTCATACAAATGTTAAGAATAACAGCAAAATGTATCTATTTCGTAGGCATTCACACTGCCCAGACAGTACTCCATTTATGTTTTCTTGAGTCATGCTGAATTATTCAGTCCTCTTTTCACAATTTCAACATCCAGGAGAGACAGAAAACTATAACAATTGCCACTACAATAAGTAAATAAAAATGAATAATTCAGAACTCATGTCTTATTTTACTTCCCTTTTGTCTAACTGAGTGATCCTGGCTTTGCTTTCCATTTCACAGTACTCAGCGAGGCAGGCAGAGAAGAATTTTCAGGTGTAGAAATAAAGACATAGAGCATTTTGGTTGTTTGCCCCCAGAAGAACCATTTTTGAGCTGCTGGAACCTCATGGTCCTACTTTAATCCACTTTGCTTGTATATGTGGGCTCTGCTTACTCTATACCCATGATCAGATTATTCTGAGGCTAAAAAAGTCACAACCTTTTCTAATCAGCTAGTTTCGAAGCCCTTCTTTATTATGTTTCCTTGCAACAGTTAACCAGCAGCTGTAGCCTCTGGTTCTTCTCAGGTCCGAAGCTTTTGCGCACTTGTGCATTACCTATGTGATAGGGTCAAGTGTCCCAAGTTCATTGTACCAGGTGGAGAAAGAACTGAAAACAGGAATGAGATTCTGAGGGTTCTAGCTGCAATTCCCTGGCCAGCCTTTCTGATGTGCCCTGTCAAGTTCCTGAGCATCTGTTGGCTAACAGGCTTCCTGACCTTTTGCATGCTCCGGGTCAGTGGGCATGGCTCCAGCTCAGCTCCAGTGCACCGTCACTGAGCCTGATTCCGGACCAGTGCACCTCTGGCTGGCTGTCAGTCACTCACTCCCTCCGAGGGATTGAAGAAAGAGGTACCAGGAATACAAAGCTTACTGAATAACCCATGCTTCCTTCTGTTGGAATTTTCTACCTGATTCTCAGCCTTTTCCAAACTTTTATTTTACTTTCAAAATTATGACCAACGGTTGGAAACTGTTAAAAAAAAAATCCTACCAAATCTCCAATTGACCACCAATGATAAAGATTAGGGGAGAGCCTCTTGTACATTCTAATAGTTAATTAAATCCTACATATTTGTATGCTGGCATTCCAGGCAGACAAAAGAGGATAAAAGAACCCAAATGCATGGCATTAGTAGTCCCATCTCTTTAATATACTTGGCAAGATTTTTATTTTCGCATTTTCAAGTTTACGGCTTTCAGCCTTTACATTTTTATTTTTTCTCTTTATCTACCACCTCTCTCCCACCCTCAATAAGAGAAAAAAACATCTGATTTTTTTCCTCTTCTTTCAAGGACATTAATGTATACTAATGTAAGCAGGCAAAAGCCTGGTTGGGGCCCCACTTTCTCAACATACCCTTTAATCATTTTTGAGGGGCTGGGGGCATGTGATATGGAGGTAGGTGTTGGAGCGAAAAAGGGAGAGATGCTTCAGTTTCAGAGGGCCCAGAGGCAGTCACTGGGAGCTGTTTCCATGGCAGTGCTATGGAAACCAGGTTCTGCCGCTCACTCCTTCCCAGAGTAGAATTTCCATGCTTCATATAGCATGGGCTTCAAAAAAGCCTGCTGGCATCTTATCTGAACTGTGACTTCATCATTGTAACCTCATCGTAACCTATTGTTCTGGCCTCTTATAAGTGGGGGTAAATGGAAAAAAATAAGAACCTAGTCAGTTCAAAACACTGATAGAAACTTAAACCTCAAATTTTCTATGCGTTTTCCAGTAGGATGGAGAGAAAAATTTGTTTTACTGTATATCAGTTGTCATTTCTGTATGAATCCACTTTTTCTAGGTTTCACTTTATAGCATTGTCAAAGCTTACAGTTCATAGGTGTCAGCTCCTTGTACCATTGTTTTGCCCATAATCTCTAGGACTAAGGGTACAGGATCTGACTCTTTAGGAACCAGATATCTCTTAATATTTAGCAGCATATGATGTTTTATCCTTCATGTGACTTGTGTATGTGTTCCAATTTTCACAATTGCTGACCAAATGAAAGACCATAGATGATTCATTTTCACTCTGCAAATGCCTCTCAAATATGTGCTCCTCTGGCAGTGGGTTTGTGACATCATACATGGAGAACTGCAGTGTGTGTGTGTGTGTGTGTGTGCGCGCGTGCGTGTGTGTGTGTGTGCGTGCGTGTGTGTGTGTGTGTGTGTGTGTGTGTATTGGGTCTCCTGACTTAGGGTATTCATTTACACTTGCAGTTATTGCCTGTTTGTGTTCTTTTAATGGAAAGATTATTGTGTAAGGAATGACGTCAAATGAAGCCCATGAATACAAGTACCAGAAGAAAAAATGCTAACATCTACAGATACATTTTTAGAAAATACACACGTGTTTAAACCTACCTTTCCATTTCAAAAGTAGGCATAGTGGGCTTTAATGAACACTACCAAGCAAGAGAGAGCTTGTTTTGATAGACTTTAAAAACTGATGATCTTTTTTCTTTTTTTCTTTTTTTTACTTCTTCAGCTCTTATGTTACACAGAAATATTCCCAAAGGCCCATTACTAGATTGCGAATACTTCTTTTTTACAGTATCTTCAAATTTCTTCAATACATATCCCCAAATCTCCCTTCTCTAATGACTCCATTTCCCTCCTCAATAAACAACCCACCCTTAATCATTTGAATAATTTTCTGCTCAAGGAATTTGTGAATCGTTCGATACTCAGCGTTTGTTTTATTCTTATGGTTTCAGAAGTTCCTATATGTTTTTCTGTTGCCTGTTCTGAATGATTCCTGATACTAGATTCAGTGCTGAAACATATTCCTGTCATGTGTTTTTTATTTGAGAGGTTTTGCCTCATGGTTTAACGTCAATACCAATAAATCTGCCCATTGATCTGAGGAAGGGTACCTTGAGTAATGCTGAAATATTTTCTGCCCCCTTAACTTTGTCCTTCATTCATTCAACCAGTATTCATTCATTTGTTCATTCAGTCACAGAGGTTCCTATGTGCATAGTATTGTGCTGTGCCTTGTATTGGTCGTACCGAATAAGCCCGATTCAGATCTAAAGCCGAACCGTATGAGAACGCTGATATTCTACTGTTTTTGACCTGTAAAAGGGCAATTTTATATACTTTAACCTAAGATTAAAGTACAGTGTAAAAAGACTTAGAAAAACAAGACTGATATTTAAAGATAGATTTTAAAAAATCAAAGAGGTGAAAGTTTAGGGAAGAGTTGAAAATACTGTTCAGAGATGGGAAAAACTAAAAAATAAGAATCCAGGCCTTCCATTGCTCTGAAGTTTCTACACTGACCAGTATAATAGCCACTAGCCACATGTGGCTATTTCAATTTCAATTAGTTATGTGAAATTAAAAATTCAATTCCTTAATAATTTAAGCCATATTTCAAGTGCTCGATAGTCACATGTGGCTAGTGGCTATCATATTGGACAGCACACATATAGAACATTCCTATCATCACCAAAAGTTCTATTGAACAAAGCTGCAAGGCAAAGAGGAAATTGACCATGGGAGAAAAAAATAGATTGAGAGAACCTGAAACTTTCTTATGAAGATCTGTAATGGTAGAGAAAAGGTTTGGTGACTTGGAGGAGGCACTGATTATTCACTGAAATTCATTAGTTCTCTTCTTAGGGACTAAATTTTATGACTGTTTTGTAACTATTTGTGGGCCCAATGAAATTGCTCACACATCCCAGAACATATAAAATAACTATCATATTAAAAAGAACAGCAACAACAGCACTTGCCTTTTAGTGATTATCTCCTTTTCTGGCTATCTCATCCAACTCTAATGGCTAAATGTAACAGTTGAGGTCTGACCGGCTCTTTTTTCTCTTTATGGCCCCTGTCGCTGAGGATTAGTGCACACTGAGGAAGGCACAGGAGAGGAAGGCTACCATTGCTCTCATCTTTTGAAAGAGTTGTGGACTTTAGGCATTAAGTTCCTAAATCTAAACCCTTTTTGGGTTACCTAAAAAACCCAAATGATTGACCCCAGCTCTGTATCTCTGCTGTCTCCTTTCTTATGCTTTGTATCTATGGTAACTTCAATATTTTGTCTGAAAGGAACCATTTTGGGGAATCCTGAAGTGGTGACACATTCCATCATTTTCGACTCTGAATCATTACCCACGTTGATCTGAAGACTCAGCTGATGGTGCATGAGAACACACGTACACAGAAGCATAAGCAATGTCAGCCTTGTGATTTTCAAATTTCCCCAAAGGTGAGGCTGCATAGCTTAATTAAAGCAAGGCCAAGAAAAAACAGAAAACATATCAAGAAGAGGCTATTAGCAGTTTTGTGAGATTGGACACATCTTTACTGACTTGGATGTACTCGCTTCAAAAAAAGGAATGCATTCTAAGTTCTTCATTACTTTTACCATGCACCCTATTGAACGAGTTATCACTTTGGAGCTAGGTAGGCTTGGGTCCAAGCCCTGCATAAATGACCTCTGGCAATTGCCTTATTCTTTCTGACCTTCAGTTTCCTCATTTGTTATACAACCTTGTAGAGTGGTCATTAGGATGAAATGAGTATGCGTGTAAAGCACCAGCACGTAGTAGGTGCTGATTAATTTTAGCTATTAGTATTTTTCTTATTTTGTTGCTGCTGCTGTTTTTATCCTCACCCAGTTTCCAACTCCCGGTACGCAGAGTCCCAGGAGTGTAGTGATGTTTGGGATCTACAACATTCTCACATGCTTTGCCGTCTGGTTCTCATTTTTGCCCACTCTTACTCTATCCTTATATCATAACTCTGATATTCAATATTACAATGGATGACTCTTTAAATAGCTTTATTGCTTGGTCTTTACTTTTCTTGATTTCTAGTTTTACATAAAAGTTACCAAAACTTCTCAATTGCTTACCTCATTAGAGTTTGGATCCCAGCTTACCATGCTTTATGAAATGCCTTTGCTGATCTCTGTGGCGGTCATTTTAAAGGCAAGTCCATTATCTTTCCAATCCTAGTGCAAATGGTTCCATGGTTTTAAACACCACGTGTTCGTGATGGACACCTCGATCAACAGATCTATCTTACTATTAATTTTCTCACTTTGCTTCTTTACTTCCATTTCTTTCAGACATTGTGATTTAATCTCTTGCAGCTGCCTCAGATTTAATAGAGTAAAACACAGAATTTTTTATTTTGTTTGCACTACTTATTTGTTGAATTTTATACTCTTCTTCCTTTATTGAATGCAAAGCACCGTAGCAGAATTTTGCTCATGGAAAATGTTCAAAGTCGAAATAGATTCAGTAGCAGATGAGAAGAGGAAACGTGAAAAAAAAAATGATATGTACGGATGAAATAGAGGTTGGGGAGAGTAAGTAGTGGGAAATGTAAATATAATAGGTGAATAAAATTCAGTCCCAATGCCTGATCCCAGAAGTTATTTCAGTCAACATTTTGCTAATAAGTTTGTTTCCACGTAGAAGGAAAGGATGCTAACATTGTCTTGCAATTTCTTATGTTAGGTGGACCCCTAGAAATGGTGCTACACAGTGTCTTACACACAGTTTGGGGCTTAGCAAATATTTGTTGAATTGATTTTCATGATTAGATCGATTGATTAACTGAAAAATCTAACCCTGCTTATGAACACCACTGTATTTTTAAAGAGTCACCAGACCTAGTTTCTTTTTTCTGTTAAGATTTCTATAAAACAGCAGCCATGGCTCATGGAAACTGTAAAGAATCTAAAGAAAGCTATAAACTTCCTTTTCTGGAAAGTACCCACATACTATATTCTGCATGCCTGGTCAGGGAATTTATGGGTCCCTTTGAGGCCTATTTATGAACCCCAGATTTAGCATCCCCACTCCATAGTCATATATTTTCCTCGACGTCTTCTCCATTCCTTATCTCCATTAGAAGATGACCTGTACTCCCAATTCCAAACCAGAAGTCTTAGTGTCATTATCCACTCTCCATCCTCCAGGCAGCCTAGCGTGTTAGTTGCCAGATCCTGCAGCTTCATATATTAATCCCAGATTATTCTCTTTTGTGAAGGAAAATGATTGTTGTAGCACTCAGGTAAGTTATATTGTCCAGAATATCATTGTGCAGGCCTAGGGATAACCTTTCTTGATGTTTCTGTGGCAATATGGATCATATGTTTTATAAGAATGGGTCATCTATAAATATTTAGGGCTTGTCCCTTGCAGAATAGGAATGGGACAACAGGGAGAGTTTGGTTTTCATACTTCCAACTCTATTTTTCTTTGACATTCTTCTCATTATCCCCTTCCTCAGTTATACATGTCCAATGTCCATTTACTGAAATTAGGCCACTGTTTTTGACTAGTTACCATAGGTGGTACTGGCTAATGATTAGATAAATGAATCTTACTGCTGGATCTCATAAATTAAGCCTACTCAATGTGACAGATAGCTAATGTTTTATTGCCCACTGGTACTTTAATCCAATTCATATAGTCAGACTTTCCTACACATAGGCAGAATTGTTATTTGTGGAAATGTTTTAGGGGTCCTGGGAGGGAGGAAAAGATAGACTTTCCATGAACCTCTTCTCACACAGTAAGAATAACAGACTCAGGATTTGGATATACTGACAGAGCAAAAAAGTAGTATTTCTTGTTCCTCTGATTCATCTGAAGGTTAGAAGTCAACATTTGAGTGTCTACTGTGTACCAGGCACTGTACTTGGCATTAGGAAAACAACAACTATTAAGAAAGCCACAGAATCTGCCATTCAGGTTCTTACAGTTCAGAGTGGGATACAGACATACAAACTGACTATTCATTCAGTAGTGATGGGGATTATTCTGCTTCTCAAGGGCTGATACTAAGGGAGGCAGGCTGCTGAAGAAGTGGCGCAGGCTCCGCTCTTCAGTAAGAACATCCTTTAGCATGACCATGTATTCATTCAACTACATTCATTCAACACCTATGTTCTGTGGGTCCATTGTAGGCTAGACCTTGAGGCTACTGAGTGGACGAGACAGAGTCCCTGCTTTGATGAAACTTACATTTTCAAGAGGGAAACAAACAGAAAACAGGTAATACAAAAATGTAATCTGTGACAGAAATAGGTACTATGAAGAAAGTAAAGCAAGGCAGGAGATAAAGAACAACAGGATGGTAAGGGAGTTCATTTAGAGAAGATGGGTAAGGAAGGTCTCTCTGAAGAGATGGCATTTGAGATGGAAATTTCTGGTGACATTTGTGTTTGTTAGAAGTTAGAATAGGAAGTGCTACTGACATCTTGTAGGTAGGGGCCAGGGATACTGCTAATCAGTATCCTACAGTGCACAGGACAGCCCCCAAATGATGAATTATCTCACCCAAAATGCCAGTAGTGCCCAGGTTCAGAAATCTTGTTCTAGAGTTAGTTTTCTGCATTCCTGATCTGTCCATACTTTAATTAGTTTACATCTCCTATGTGCTCTAGATCAGGGGTCCCTAATCCCTGGGCTGAGAACCAGTACCAGTCCATGGCCTTTTAGGAACTGGGCTGTACAGCAGGAGGTAAGCAGCAGACGAGGAAGCGAAGCTTCATCTGTATTTACAGCCTCTCCCCAGTGCTAGCATCACTGCCTTAGCCCCTACTTCAGATCATCAGGCACTGGATTCTCATAGGAGCACCGGTCCCTGGTGCCAAAAAGTCTGAGGACTGCTGCTCTAGATCCTCAGTCATCCCACTGATTATATTTCTTTGCTCTTGTTCTAAGGAGAAATTAGGATCCAACTAAAAAAGGAAGACTTCTATTGTTGAGCTGATTTTTGTTTTGTTTTTGGTCAGTGAATGGTTGTCTCCTAGCACCATTTTATCTACTGATTGATGGTAGCCTACGCTCTAATTCTAAGGCCCAGGAACACCCGAGGCCATCTGGTGAAATCCTGGGCTTCTGCACTGAACTGCCCCCACTGCTCCAAGCTAGGCTTCTTTTAGAGTGGTGTAGGTCAGGCTTGAAATCAGGACTGGAAAAAGGCCCTCTACCAGAGCATTGTGGGAACTGGAAAGAGGTCAACTCTGACTCTCCCAACAAGCACACTCAGAGTAAGCCTGGAAACTTGGAGATTTGGAACACAGTCCAGTAACCGATTGCCATCCACTAGATAATAGACCTTCAAAGTTTAAAAATGCTGATGCACACTAAGAGGAGGACGGAATGACCGTTGCACCCCCACCCCCAAATGTACACATATCATCTTTATGGCTTCCTCAATCTAAACACTAACATAGTTAAGAGATGCTATAGTGTATGGCCCTAAAACGGTAGCATTTCTCACACATTTGATTTTTTTTCAATTCACACTTTTGATTTTACAGTATATAAAGTCATCCGCATCATTATTTATCTCACTGCATCAAAAGGCTCATTCCATTGCTTAAAGAATAAAAGATTATGCATTATTTTTCTGCTTCTTAAACGTCCCATCAGAGGAGCAGTCCATAGCTGGGCGATTGTTGAAGCCCTGATTCCATGACAGTCTTTCTCTGGGAGGACATGGGTGTGGAGCAGGCCGAGGGTCCTCAACTTGGTGCCCTTCTTTCAGGAGCCTCTTGGCACCTTTACTTTCCCTCCGACTTGCCTGACTACAAAAAAAAAAAAAAAAGCCTTCTGTTTAATAAATGTCTGCTTGTAATATTCTGAAACAAGGAGGCTAATCAAAGGCCCTGTTCTACAGAACAGGGACGCTAGATGACAAGATTAATTTCCGTAATCAAGCAGCTTAATTTGGACATTTTTTCCCCCTCTCTGTTGCTGATTGAAATTGAGGCAAATTTTGCTGTGGCGATATTCTCTCCTGGCCTAGTAAAGCTTACTTACTGGGACCAGAGAGGGGAAGTAAGGTGACTGTGGTCAGAGAGATGAGAGGAGGTGACAGGGAGGAGAAGGGCATTGAATAAAGTGAAATGTGAGCAAATGCAGAACAGTGACTGGAATTCTTCTAGGGCCTCTTATTAGAAGTGGCGTGAAGTGGTTTGTGCAATTGTCCGCAAGAGCACCACTCACTGACCAGAAGCGTTCCCAGCCAGGATTTGGGACACAACAGTCATGTAGATTCGTACAGCTGTAGCATGTTTGGAAAGAACTCCATAGAAATCTCTAATCTACCTGCCTCTCTTCAGAAAACAGCCCTGGAAACATTAAGGAACTTGTACCCTGTTCATTAATACCAAGCAAAATTTCAAGACAGAAAGTCAAGAAGCTTAAGCAATCTCATAGGATTTGTAGGAAAATAAACAGTAACATGGCGATAAACCTTAACATTTGTATAAAGTATTAAAATTTGCAAGGTACTTTCAGTACCTTTAAGTGGCAGGCTGTATTGCTGAAATTAGAATTTGAACTGAATATTTTTAGATATTTAGTAACATATATGATAAAACCTGATGTTTATTATTTCTTAGAAGAGCAAACACCTTACTATGGGGATTTGATCATGTTTCTTTCTCTCATGCTGCAGTTAGCATTGAAGAGTTGTTACTTTCAAAGAAAAAGAAAACACACCAATCTTGTAGTTTGGGATAACTGGAATTTTGACCTTCAGGCTTTTCTAGATCCAATCTTGTTTAGGTTATGAGATTATTTTATGCTGATCTATGAGCCCTGGTTTCTGGTGGGAAATGTGGTGAGGTGGGTGAATCTGTGGGCATGAAGCTAAATAGCTGTAGGGTTTAACACTGACATTGCCTTTGATCCTCTGTGAGTCATTGACTCTTTCCGGGTTTGGTTTTCTTAATTGTAAAATAAGGATGCCAGTACTGATCTGCCTCACAGAAGCATAACTAATGAATGAATATAAAGCCCTTTCCAAACACAAAGTACTAAATAAATACTAAAAGATGAAATAAATTGACTCCTAAATAAAATATATGTAGAGAAAATAAAGTCAAGGCCAGAACAGACTAAAATTCATAGCCTAGAAGCAAGGCTGTGTGTGTGTTGGGGATAAGTGTGGGAGCATCTTAATACCCAGTAAACCCTTGAACTCTAGGTTAGCACAGTGAGTTGCTCAGGGATTGTGACACCACTGTGCACATGAGCGCTAGCCCTCATAACCAGTATCTCAGTGAAGCATAGTTGGGTCCATTTGTTTATTAGGAGCTATAAAAGTAAGCATTATCTCTGAATGCAGAGGGCAGTTTTAATTATTGTGGTCAGAGAAAGCACCCTGAAGGAGGTGGTATTTGAATTTCATGAGTTTCCACAGTAAGGACAAAGACAAAGAGGATTTGTAGGGGTGACCAGCATATGAAATATAATCAAGAATTTGGAGTTTATTGTTATTTGTTTGTTTGTTTGTTTGTTTGTTTATAATAGGAATCATTTATTAGCCCCAACTATGCGCCATAATTGTGATAAATGTTTTACATAGTTTGTTTCTCATCCTCACAACCACTCTGTATGAAAATTATATTATGTTAACTTTAAAGATAAAAATCAAAGCTCAGATTGCTTAAGTAATGAAAGAAACAGGAAAGTCAGAGTTTAAGGGGGAAGATGATGAGTTTAATTTTGAGATGAAGGAATAACATTGATGTGGTGATATCTAGTAGGAAGTTAGAAGTATGTGGCTCTTAGTACAAAGGATTAAGCTAGAGATATAGATTCGATGATCTCATAGACTCAAAGACTCTTAGAAGCCAGCAAAACAGACATCTGCAGAGAAATAATTGAAAGTAGGCAAACAAAACTCTGAGAAGTATAGAAAGAAGGGAGGGATAAAAATAGAGAAATTGGGAGAATGCCCACAGCTAGAATAGGAGGAAAAAGGAGAGCTGGAGGAGTTCACATGGTGCCAGAGCCTATCCTAGAACCCATCTGGGTGTGCAAATAAATAAATTGGGTAGGTCTAGGAGCTCCAACTGGCAAGGAATTCAGAGTTTAGATGTCTCGCTTTGGGTTTGTGTTAAAAGATTGAAGAGAAAGGACTTAAAAATAGGTGGAAGTAGATTGTGGAGAACCCTAAATGATTGTGGAGAGCCTAACAGGAATAAGAACATATGAAAGTAAAAAATTTTAGGAATAACTGAAAACACTAACAAAACACTGATCCTCCTGGGATGTGAGAAGAGTAGAGGGTAAAAATCAATTTAATAAAATTTAAGTAATGCACAGTATAGCTTGGACAAAACAGGCTATTGAGGATTAAAGCATCATTCAAAAGATGTCTTATCTAAATATAATATCTCACTAACAAAAAGAATCTGAAGAAACCGCAAGACACAGTGAGATTAGAAAAAAGTTTGACAGGTTCATACTTGACCACCCAGGGATGCATGTTCCAGCGAAAAGATATAATTTGGTAGGTTCAGAGAAAGATGAAAATGGGTAAATAATGAATAAAGCACTTAGTGAAATGACAGTTTGTATTGAGCACAATATAAATCCATGTACTATGCTTTACACAGAAGCAGAGGGCATAAATGACTGGTTGAGACAAACATAACTGCAAGATCACAGGCAGAAAGGCAAATGCCCATCTGGGTTGACTTTTCTCCATCAGTTGTGACTTGGCTGTGGGCAGTACTGTGTGAATTCTTGTTCCTGAATGAGTGTGTCTGCATTTGTTGGTCCCCAGTGTCCCTACCCCGTTCCCTTTTCACAGGGTGCTTTGCTGTGTACTCAGGAAGAAAGTGAAAGAAACCTTTTAAAAGTACTTTTTGTACTTATTCATAATCCCCTAAATTTTATTTTAGTTTTGGTTTATTTTAGCATTGGTTTAAGAAATGTTTGGTTTGGTTTATATGAAAAGCTCTTTTATAAACATCATGGTAAAACTGATGGAAAAAGTCTTAATTTTAGAGAACAAATATTATAGACTAGCCAACAGGAAGGAAACAGGGGTTTTGGAACATGGTTTCTAATCTCAGTTCTGCGGGTTACCAGTTGTCTGGACTTGGCAGATCACTTTATCTGTCATCCTCTGTAAGATCATGAATATTAGAGGTGGTGTATGCACAGACCCCACCCAGCCCAATGCCTACCACATGGCATGCACTTTATTTTCTTCTAAAATTAAGTATAACTTTAAGTATTTTTTTAAAGCAATACCTGCACCGTGGTGAAAAATTGGAAGAGAAGGGAAAAATTAAAGCAGACATCATCTCCCCAGATAGTAGCATTATAAACATTTCTCAATGTGTTTGATGTAAAATAAAAATGAGGTCACACTATGCATACTGTTTCATATCCAGTCTTTTCTATTTGTCAGTATAAAATGATCATTCTTTCCTGTCAAAAACATCCTTCTACATCATTTCCAATGACTACATAGAATTCTGCAGTTTAATTCTCTGTCTTCAGCATTTTACATTATATTTAGATTGAGGGATTTTACAAATAATATAATGATGGATATCCTTGTAGATAAATCTTTTGTCTATCTTTAATTATTTCTTTAGGGTAAATTTGTAGAGGTGGATTTACTTGATCAAATAATATCAACATTTTTGGCTTTGGATGTATATTATCAAATTGACTTACAGAAATTTTAAACTAGTATGCATGCTTGTGTGTGTGTTATGATGGGAATATCGTTTACCCTGTCTTCTGCATTGAAGAAAGGTGGGGTTTTTTTTTTTTTGCATATTTAAGAAAGTAAAATGTTATTGTTTAAATTTTTATTTAGTCGATTTATTAGTGAGGTTGAACTTTTTAAATATTAGCCACTAGATTTTTATTTTGCCTTTGTGAATCGTATGTTATTCTGGTAGGTATTTTCAAGTGGCAGCTTTCCCCCTCGGTGTCTGTCTACACGATTTTACTTAAGGTATTATTTTTTGTTCACATGTTTGTTCCCTTGGCTAGACTTCAGGCTCCTTCAGAGCAGCATCATATCTTACCTTTTTCTATCCTGAGCACCCAGCAATAAGGGCTCAGTAAGCATCCAGTAGGAGTTAGTGAGTAGATGGGTCCCAAGCAAATGGAAAGATAGATGGCAGTATATGAAACTGAGTGAAGGTGAGCACTCCCTGTATGCTCACCCAGGCCCAGCACAGTCAGCAAGTGGAGGTAACAGGTCTTGTCTAAAACATGCTACTAAGCAGAACTCAGACCTGCTCTCATGGACCAGACTGAAAGGCTTACTCCGACAAAAGGTGAATGACATGTAAGATAGTGTATAAAGAGGCCAGACATGATCGGGGTGGTCAGTGCAGGTTCAGGTGAAGGCCGAATGAGGGACAATTCTTGGACGGGGCTGAATTTTTTGTTTTGTTTTGTCTGTTTTACCCGTCTGACACCTTGGAATTGTTCTATCTGATTTCCTCATTGATCATCTTGCTCAGAAGGGACTGTTTGGAGTGTGAAGCATCTGTGCTGTATTTGTTACTGAAAGTCATTTTCATTAGGCCAAGACCATTT
This sequence comes from Pteropus vampyrus, assembly GCF_000151845.1. Classification (NCBI taxonomy): domain Eukaryota; kingdom Metazoa; phylum Chordata; class Mammalia; order Chiroptera; family Pteropodidae; genus Pteropus; species Pteropus vampyrus. Next base: position 864,872 of record NW_011889064.1, read on the forward strand.
GTTTTCAGATTGGATGGTAGAGCTATTTCGACAGACTGGACTGGAATGTCACAAAGTTCTCTGTCCTTTTAGTCCTTTGAGAGGTTGGACCTGGTGGTGTAGCACCTCCTGGTGGTATTCTCTTGCCTTCTTGCTTTCTCTCTCTGGAAGTCTTATCTTTTGAGCTTCCCATATTTATAGGAAAAGATATAGCAATGAAAATAAGGAAAGACATTGACACTCGATAATAAGTTATAGGTTCTCACCGAGTTTCAATATATGGGTCACAGATTGTGATTTGAATGTACTGTGGCAGAGTGTTTTATACAGTCTTTGTATGTTGGTAATATTTGCACAATGTATTTCACACGTGTTTAATAAACATTTACTATACTTATTATATAGAACTTAATTCTAAATCTATATTTGCCATCAATAAGTATATGTTGATACGACATGTTTGGGTTTATTACAAATTGTATGTACTATCTGCCAATTGTTCCTTTAATAGGGACAGACAGTTTTAGAAATTTCCCACTTACTTTAGGCATTCAACCAGAAACAACAACAAATAAAGAAGATAAAGCCCCTTGAGTAATGAATTCTTAATTTGTATAAACTGTTAACATTTGCTGATCTACTAGAATATTCTCTTGGAGATAAATAATATATATAGACCTTAACATCCTACATTATTTAATTACATATTTACATAAGAATATAACAAGCCATTTAAAATATCTCTATACAGTACAAAGTGAATTTTTGCCATTTACTTAGTTTATCGGATCATTGTAGACTTCCAAGACTTATGACTTATGTTGATGGTAAATGTTTTTTGAACTCATGACATCCAGTTTGGTCATCCATAGAAGCACAATTAATTAGGTAATAACTGTTTTTTTTCATTTTAAGAATGTGATGCCCTGGAATGCCATGTTATTTTCATCTTGTAATTTCTGTGCTTGTGAGACCAGAGATGTTGATACCACATGGAAGACCCAGGCGTGGGCATAGAGTGATAGTTTAGACAATTAGTGGAAATTTAAATAAACTCGTACATGAAGAAAAATCAGGGGAAATATCAATAACTTCAAAGCAACTTTAGCAAAGAGCGATAAAAATGATCGGAAGTTTGGATAATGTGAGTCAGATTAAGGTTTACAAATACCATCGATGAAGGTAGGACTGAGAGAGGAAAATGTGTATTATTGTGCTCTATAGTTCACTGAACATTGTAAATATTCCACTGCACCCACAGGACTTTAATGGGAGAAGGCAAGTAGAGACTAAAAAGACTTATGTCCAAAACTGACAGAGGCAGCAGAAAGTGGGGTGGGTCTTCAAGGTCAAATTCAGCCCAGCAGTGGGTAAGTCATTTGGTCCTAAAGCTGTTGCAATAAGGAATGCTCTTTAAGGGACTGTGACTTGGAACTTCCCCTGGTGAAGTATTGGAAGCTGAATAGAGGAGCAAAATGATATGCATCAGTTGGTTTGGGGGAGCTGCTTTGTATTCCTGTTATCGGAGCTCTTTATATTCTGGTGCTGCTCTTTTATCAACATCTAACTTGGATGGCTTGTATTGTTCAGCGGCATCCCCTGGGAGAAACAGAGTATTCTGGAGGTAACATATTCCAAGCAGGCAGAAAGTTTTCAGGTCTGGCAGCTTTTTGTATTAGGATCCCAAGTTCCTACCCTACCCCTGCTTAGTATATCCTCCTGATGCATTCTCTCTTCCTCTCTCACCACGGGGGTGGTGGGCATCTTTAACTTGCCTGCACCCCCTGCCAACTTTTGACAGTCAATTTTTCAGAGAAACAATCCGGGATGCTCCTGACCCCCTCCCCCTCCTTCTTCCCTTCTCCTCCCTCTCCTCCCTCCCTCCTGCTGATTTGTTATTATGTACTGCAGCTGCCCGGAGGATTTTAAATAGACCCATAATGGCACAGCAGCGCCTCTTGGAAGTTTAAATATAACCTTCTTGTTAATCTTGTCTCTGTCGGCATCAGGAACAGCACCTGGAGAAGAAGGCAATGGGCAAGAGATGCCTTGCGGTTCTACCCTGAGATCACGGTTTAGCAATCTCTCAGGTGTCCTAGGATCTGAAAGCATTTAGACTCAGCCTCACGATGGCTATGCCTCAGCCTAAGTGGATTTGGTGCTGGATCGACAGTCCCTAGAAATGTAAGCACATGTAATACCAGAGCAAAAACAACTCTGCGAACAACAGGGAAAACCTAAAATTCCTCTCCACCTCTTGCCAACATGCCACTTACCCTCCACCACCCTCAGACGTGGAATGTGTTTGGTCCTATTTAGCTTTTGGCCCTGTGTAGGGGCCTGGAGTAGGAAGGGCTAATTAGTGTTAATTATATGAGAGGCCACAATTCTTAAGGAACAGGTGTATAAATCAAAGGAGCTTCTAAGGCATAGAATAAAGGACTCAGACAGCTTCCAGGGGATGTGGTGGGGCAGCCGCCCTGACCCAGGGTGATGAAATTGTTCATGAAAGAAAGGCTGCATATTCTGGCCCCAGTTCCCAAATCTGTCAATATTTTCTTGGATTTAACAAATATCAAAACTCTAATATTAATTCAGTCATTTGATGAATATTTATTGAGCACCAGCAATTGTGGGGAATGTTCTAAGATCAATGAAAGGGGCCACAGGGAAATGAAGTACCTTGTTAAATTCAAGGAAGACCTTAATGTTATAATGATAAACTGTTCAGAACAGAGGTTTTCTGGAGGATGTGTTTTAATATCCATCTGGGTCAGGTTTTTCCTGTTGAAATGTTCTAGGATGTACTGCTTATCCAAGGATGGGAATAAAAGAGATAAGACATTTAATGAAGGATAATTTCAATTCCAATGAAGTATAAAGACCAATGATAAACTTTTAGTTTTG